>NC_141759.1:113866042-114469119 GCF_982258835.1 Parasteatoda tepidariorum
AAATTTAGAAATTCGCACACACGATCAACGAAAGACATGAAGAAAAAAAAAATTTAGAAATTCGCACACACGATCAACGAAAGACATGAGGAAAAAAAAAATTTAGAAATTCGCACACACGATTAACGAAAGAGATGCAGAAAAATTTTTTTGTGAAATTCGCACACACTATCAACGAAAGACATGCAGAAAAAAAAATTTGTGAAATTCGCACACACGATCAACGGAAGACTTATGAAGAAAGAAAAAAAAATTTAGAAATTCACACACACGATCAAGGAAAGACATGAAGAAAAAAAAATTGAGAAATTCGCATACACGATCAACGAAACACATGAAAGAAAAAAAAAATTTAGGAATTCGCACACACGATCAAGGAAAGACATGAAGAAAAAAAAATTTGTGAAATTCGCACACACGATCAAGGAAAGACTTTTGAAGAAAGAAAAAAAAATTAGAAATTCGCCCACACGATCAAGGAAAGACATGAAGATAAAAAAATTTGTGAAATTCGCACACACGATCAAGGAAAGACTTTTGAAGAAAGAAAAAAAAAATAGAAATTCGCACACACGATCAAGGAAAGACATGAAGAAAAAAAAATTAAGAAATTCACACACACGATCAACGAAACACATGAAAGAAAAAAAAATTTAGAAATTCACACACACGATCAAATACCGTTCGAAATTCGCACACGCGATCAAATACCGTTCGAAATTCGCACACACGATCAAGGAAAGACATGAAAAAAAAAATTGAGAAATTCGCATACACGATCAACGAAACACATGAAAGAAAAAAAAATTTAGAAATTCGCACACACGATCAAGGAAAGACATGAAGAAAAAAAATTTCTGAAATTCGCACACACGATCAACGGAAGACTTAGGAAGAAAGAAAAAAAAATTAGAAATTCACACACACGATCAAATACCGTTCGAAATTCGCTCACACGATCAAATACCGTTCGAAATTCGCTCACACGATCAAATACCGTTCGAAATTCGCACACACGATCAAATACCGTTCGATATTCGCACACACGATCAAATATTGTCTTTTAAAATAAAAAAAATGTTTACTTAATGATTCAAAAGACTCAATTCAAAGTACGAAATTCGCACACACGATCAAATAAGGTCTTAAAAAAATTTTTACTTAATGATTCGAAAGACTCGATTCAAAGTACGAAATTCGCACACACGATCAAATAAGGCCTTAAAAAATTTTTTTTTACTTAATGATTCGAAAGACTCGATTCAAAGTACGAAATTCGCACACACGATCAAATAAGGTCTTAAAAATTTTTTTTAAAGGTTTTAAAGCTTGAATGAAGCTTTACAAACCTTCCAGTCAGAGGACGAGTCTCAATAGATCGCAGTATGGTAGCTGCTCTACTACGTACAACACCCAGACTAGTACCTAAGTCGTCCACAGACGATTTGGCACCCGTGCATCACACCCACAGGGTTGGACTCGGAGCCGAGTGCGCGCAGTCTAGGCGCCCCCTAGAGTGCTCTAAATCGAACAGGCCTCGTCGCCGGGGTATTCCGCCCGCAAGGAAAGGTAGTACGCCCCGGCTAACTTTGCCATAGACGCGACGGATGCGAACGGTATCGTTGCAGTTCAGTAATTCTGCCGATTTCGGTACTTAGAAAATTTCTGCCTTTTTCGGTACTTTGAAAAGACTCGGAAGTTTTCGGTACTTAGTAAATTTCTGACGTTCTGCCTTTTTCGGTACTTTGAAAAGACTCAGAAGTTTTCGGTACTTGGAAAATTTCTGACGTTTTCGGTACTTAGAAAAATTCTGAAGATTTCGGTACTTAGAAAAATTCTGACGATTTCGGTACTTAGAAAAATTCTGACGTTTTCGGTACTTAGAAAAATTCTGTTGATTTCGGTACTTAGAAAAATTCTGTCGATTTCGGTAATTAGAAAAATTCTGTTGATTTCGGTACTTAGAAAAATTTTGCCTTTTTCGGTACTTTGAAAATTTCAGACGTTTTCGGTACTTAGAAAACATTCCGACGATTTCGGTACTTTGAAAATTCTGACGATTTCGGTACTTGGAAAATTTCTGACCTTTTCGGTACTTAGAAAATTTCTGACCTTTTCGGTACTTAGAAAAATTCTGACGATTTCGGTACTTAGAAAATTTTGACGATTTCGGTACTTAGAAAAATTCTGATGATTTCGGTACTTAGAAAAATTCTGCCGATTTCGGTTCTTAGAAAAATTCGAATGATTTTGGTACTTAGAAAAATTCTGACGATTTCGGTACTTAGAAAACATTCAGAAGTTTTCGATACTTAGAAAATTTCTGACGTTTTCGGTACTTAGAAAAATTCTTACGATTTCGATACTTATTAAACATTTAGAAGTTTTCGGTACTTAGAAAAATTCTGCCGATTTCGGTACTTAGAAAAATTCTGTTGATTTCGGTACTTAGAAAAATTCTGTCGATTTCGGTACTTAGAAAAGACTCGGAAGTTTTCGGTACTTAGAAAATTTCTGACGTTTTCGGTACTTAGAAAAATTCTGATGATTTCGGTACTTAGAAAATTTCTGACCTTTTCGGTATTTAGAAAATTTCAAACGATTTCAGTACTGAGAAAAATTCAGACGATTTCGGTACTTAGAAAAATTCCGACGATTTCGGTACTTAGAAAATTTCTGCCTTTTTCGGTACTTAGAAGACATTCAGAAGTTTTCGGTACTTAGAAAATTTCTGACGTTTTCGGTACTTAGAAAAATTCTGATG
This sequence comes from Parasteatoda tepidariorum, assembly GCF_982258835.1. NCBI lineage: Eukaryota > Metazoa > Arthropoda > Arachnida > Araneae > Theridiidae > Parasteatoda > Parasteatoda tepidariorum. The sequence continues at coordinate 113,868,807 of NC_141759.1, forward strand.
ATTTCGGTACTTAGAAAATTTCTGACCTTTTCGGTATGTAGAAAATTTCAAACGATTTCAGTACTGAGAAAAATTCAGACGATTTCGGTACTTAGAAAAATTCCGACGATTTCGGTACTTAGAAAATTTCTGCCTTTTTCGGTACTTAGAAAACATTCAGAAGTTTTCGGTACTTAGAAAATTTCTGCCGTTTTCGGTACTTAGAAAAATTCTTACGATTTCGATACTTATTAAACATTCAGAAGTTTTCGGTACTTAGAAAAATTCTGACGTTTTCGGTACATAGAAAAGACTCGGAAGTTTTCGGTACTTAGAAAATTTCTGACGTTTTCGGTACTTAGAAAAATTCTGATGATTTCGGTACTTAGAAAATTTCTGACCTTTTCGGTATTTAGAAAATTTCAAACGATTTCGGTACTTAGAAAAATTCAGACGATTTCGGCACTTAGAAAAATTCTGGTGATTTCGGAACTTAGAAATATTCAGTTGATTTCGGTACTTAGAAAAATTCTGTCGAATTCGGTACTTAGAAAAATTCTGTTTATTTCGGTACTTAGAAAATTTCTGTCGTTTTCGGTACTTAGAAAAATTCTGTTGATTACGGTACTTAGAAAAATTTTGTTGATTTTGGTACTTAGAAAAATTCAGTTGATTTCGGTACTTAGAAAATTTCTGACGTTTTCGGTACTTAGAAAAATTCTGCTGATTTCGCTACTTAGAAAAATTCTGTCGATTTCGGTACTTAGAAAAATTCTGTTGATTATGGTACTTAGAAAAATTCAGTTGATTTCGGTACTTAGAAAAATTCTGTTGATTTCGGTACTTAGAAAACATTCAGAAGTTTTCGGTCCTTAGAAAATTTCTGACGTTTTCGGTACTTAGATAAATTCTGCCGATTTCGGTACTTAGAAAATTTCTGCCTTTTTCGGTACTTTGAAAAGACTCAGAAGTTTTCGGTACTTAGAAAAATAACTACGATTTCGATACTTATTAAACATTCAGAAGTTTTCGGTACTTAGAAAAATTCTGCTGATTTCGGTACTTTGAAAAGACTCAGAAGTTTCCGGTACTTAGAAAATTTCTGACGATTTCGGTGCTTAGAAAAATTCTGACGATTTCGGTACTTAGAAAATTCTGACGATTTCGGTACTTAGAAAAATTCGGATGATTTCGGATCTTTGAAAATTTCTGACCTTTTCGGTCCTTAGAAAATTTCTGACGTTTTCGGTACTTAGAAAACATTCAGAAGGTTTCGGTACTTAGAAAATTTCTGCCTTTTTCGGTACTTAGAAAATTTCAGACCTTTTCGGTACTTACCTTAATATTTACCCATAATATTTAAATTGCACTACATATTATATTACAGGGTAATAGTGTACCCTACCACAGGAAATAATTATAGGTGAGATAGGGGGTACACTATGTATATTTTAAATAGTGGATTAAAACAAGGAAATTCGAAGACACTTTTCAAAGATAACTAACGGCACGGTATCGGACCTTAATATTGACCTATAATTTTTAAATTGCTCCACGTATTATATTACAGGGTGATAGTGTACCCTACCACGGGAAATAATTATAGGTCAATTAGGGGGTACACAGCGTGACCCTTATGTTTACTATGTAAGCCTATGTGAAATAAATTGTTCTGAGAAGCTTAAAATGAAGAAATAAGTCATCTAAAATACTTTAAAAATTCAAAGACATCTTTCAATGGTTAACTAACGCAAAACGCGATATCAGACCTTAATATTGACCTATAATATTTTAGTTGGACCAGGTATTATATTACAGGGTAATAGCGTACCCTACCACAGGAAATAATTATAGGTCAATTAGGGGGTTCACAGCGTGACCCTAAAGTTTACTATGTATGCCTATGTCAAATAAAGTGTTCTGAGAAGCTTAAAATGAAGAATTAAGCCTTCTAAAAAGCTTTAAAAATTCAAAGACATTTTTCTATGTTAACTAACGGCACGGTATCGAACCTTAATATTGACCTATAATATTTTAGTTGGACCAGGAATTATATTACAGGTAAATAGTGTACCCTACCACGGGAAATAATTATAGGTCAATTAGGGGGTACACAGCGTGGCCCTAAAGTTTACTATGTATGCCTATGTCAAATAAAGTGTTCTGAGAAGCTTAAAATGAAGAATTAAGCCTTCTAAAAAGCTTTAAAAGTTGAAAGACATCTTTCAATGGTTAACTAACGCAAGGCGCGATATCAGATCTTAATATTGACCTATAATATTTTAGTTGGACCAGGTATTATATTACAGGGTAATAGCGTACCCTACCACAGGAAATAATTATAGGTCAATTAGGGGGTACACAGCGTGACCCTAAAGTTTACTATGTATGCCTATGTCAAATAAAGTGTTCTGAGAAGCTTAAAAGGAAGAATTAAGCCTTCTAAAAAGCTTTAAAAATTCAAAGACATTTTTCTATGTTAACTAACGGCACGGTATCGAACCTTAATATTGACCTATAATATTTTAGTTGGACCAGGAATTATATTACAGGTAAATAGTGTACCCTACCACGGGAAATAATTATAGGTCAATTAGGGGGTACACAGCGTGACCCTTAAGTTTACTATGTAAGCCTATGTGAAATAAAGTGTTCTGAGAAGCTTAAAATGAAGAAATAATCAATAATTTCTTTTTATTTATTCAAAATTAAATAATGCTAAAAATATCGAGTCAAGAATGAGTGATGTCAAAGCGCCCCCCCCCCTCCCCAAAAAGCTTTGCAATGAAAGCGATGGCGGAACGCGTTTATTGATGGGTGGCCTAATGTTAACAATAACAAGCGTCCTTAAACCGTAAGAAATTTAGAAAATTTCCGGTGTATCCCTCCGCTTATGTTATGACTACGAGGCGATGTGTGAACAAGCTTAATATTCTATGCAGTTTTGTTATTGTAATTTGGGTTCAAATCTAAACATAATTGTACCATTCATAAGAGCTGTCAGAAATGTATTGATTCTCAGAGGTCGTAAGGCCAAAAAAAATTTTGGAAAGTTAATATCTCATTGTGAATAATTCTTAAGGTTTGCCATGTTTTGTATTTTATCCCTTATTTGTCTGCAATTCAATAAAATGTCGCCAAAAATATCTTTTTAAGTTAGCATAATTAGAAAATATTCTAATGATTATAATATGAATGTGATAATGCTGAAGTTTAAAGGCTGAAAGAAAGAACTCCATGTGAAATACTGCAAAAGATATGATGCAATAATATGATGGCGCGTTTTTTCAATCTGCGGCTTAAAAATATATCGGAAGCAGTAACCCGGAAGTCTTGCGAGAGCAATTTAACCACTAGCGCCACCACCCTTAGCTTTACCCGATCACCCATCCATTGCCAACACTAAAGTGTTTTATAAGCAAACCCCGATTTTTTTTTTTTAATATTGTGTGTACGAAATAAAATTTTTTTTTTACTTACTTGTGCAAGAAAGGAACTGCTTTTTGAAATCAAAATTATTCAAGGGCCCCCAATTTTCCACAAAAGCTTCAATGTTCGAAATTCGCACACACGATCAAATACCGTTCGAAATTCGCACACACGATCAAATACCGTTCGAAATTCGCACACACGATCAAATACCGTTCGAAATTCGCACGCACGATCAAATATTGTCTTTTAAAGTAAAAAAAAATTTACTTAATGATTCGAAAGACTCGATTCAAAGTACGAAATTCGCACACACGATCAAATACCGTTCGAAATTCGCACACACGATCAAAAATTGTCTTTCAAAGTAAAAAAAATTTTTACTTAATGATTCGAAAGACTCGATTCAAAGTACGAAATTCGCACACACGATCAAATACCGTTCGAAATTCGCACACACGATCAAATATTGTCTTTTAAAGTAAAAAAAAATTTTACTTAATGATTCGAAAGATTCGATTCAAAGTACGAAATTCGCACACACGATCAAATACCGTTCGATATTCGCACACACGATCAAATATTGTCTTTTAAAGTAAAAAAAAATTTTACTTAATGATTCGAAAGACTCGATTCAAAGTACGAAATTCGCACACACGATCAAATACCGTTCGAAATTCGCACACACGATCAAATATTGTCTTTTAAAGTAAAAAAAAATTTTACTTAATGATTCGAAAGACTCGATTCAAAGTTCGAAATTCGCACACACGATCAAATACCGTTCGAAATTCGCACACACGATCAAATATTGTCTTTTAAAGTAAAAAAAAAAATTTTACTTAATGATTCGAAAGACTCGATTCAAAGTACGAAATTCGCACACACGATCAAATACCGTTCGAAATTCGCACACACGATCAAATATTGTCTTTTAAAGTAAAAAAAATTTTTACTTAATGATTCGAAAGACTCGATTCAAAGTACGAAATTCGCACACACGATCAAATAAGGTCTTAAAAATTTTTTTTTAAAGGTTTTAAAGCTTGAATGAAGCTTTACAAACCTTCCAGTCAGAGGACGAGTCTCAATAGATCGCAGTATGGTAGCTGCTCTACTACGTACAACACCCAGACTAGTACCTAAGTCGTCTACAGACGATTTGGCACCCGTGCATCACACCCACAGGGTTGAACTCGGAGCCGAGAGCGCGCGGTCTAGGCGCCCCCTAGAGTGCTCCAAATCGAACAGGCCTCGTCGCCGGGGTATTCCGCCCGCAAGGGGCGAATGTACGCCCCGGCTAACTTTGCCCATCGACGCGACGGATGCGAACGGTACCGTTGCAGTGACTAGACGGGATTCTGACTTAGAGGCCTTCAGTCATTATCCCACAGATGGTATCTTCGTACCTCTGTTCATTCGACCAAATCATGTACCAAATGTACCCACACTTTACCACAAGCACTTTACCACAAAGGCGAGCCCTCGCCCTTGTCGAGACAAGAGCGTTGCGTTTCTTGAGACACTCTCACTGTGCCTCACATGTATAGTCCCGCACAAAGTTCATGTTCCAAGCGAAAGATTTTTCTCCCCCGCGGTGGCCGTCGACGTCCGCATCCCCGGCCTCTCGCCGAGGAAATTTAAATTTGAACGGAAAACGCATATCGGCCTTTCCGGCCTCGCTCGGGCTTCGTCTCAGACTTCCCGTCGCCGGACTTAGAAGAATTTCCACAATTTTCGAGACTTAGAAAAATTTCGGAAAAAATTGGACTTTGAAAAAAAAAACACTCTAAAACTAATTAAAAAGAAATGTAACTAAAAATTATTATTGCATAATTATAATTAAAAATATTATTTATATACATTTATCATATTATATAAATTTCATATTAAAATGATTTAAAATAATTAAAAAAATAACATAAAATTATTATTATATAATTATATCATCAAATTTATATTATATAACTATTATTAAAAATTATATTTTTATACATTATATTATATACATATTTTATTAAAATATTTTAAAATTTAACTATTATTATACATCTTTTAAAACCAATTTTGATAATAAACACATTGTTGCGAACAACATTATATTTATATTATATTATAAAGTTTCTTCATAAGTACAATGTCAATAAATAATGTTTTTAGGCAACATTGTTACGATATTTGAAGTGTTTACGTCTGGTCTAACAGATCTTTCGAGTTTCTTTGCATAAGTGCTTTTAATTGCTTAATTTGCTTTTTTTTAATTTAAATTATCTAAATGCAATTTTTTTTTTAAGAATAATGTTTTTTTCAATAAATATTCAATTAAAAACCAAAAAAAAAATTATTTTTTTGAATTTTTCGGCAAATGACTGCCAGCGTAATCGGGAACTTTAAATAATTAAATATAATACAAAATATGAGTGTTGACACGATCTGAGCATCGCACGGTGACCAGAGAGAGCTGTTATACCAGTTTAGACACGTCAAAAAATTTTCCCGTTTTCGAAAGTTAGCGATGAAATTCATTTGCATTAAATTGCATGCTAAAATGTAAAATTTAGATAGGGACAGATGGGAATCTCGTTACCCCATTCTTGCGCATCACTAATTAGTTCAGGAGACATCTGGAATCCTTAAGACAGTCATAATATCTCCCGCCGTTAACAAAATTACACGTCCATGCAATCCAACTAGAGGCGAAACGGAGTCTCGTAACTTTTTTTTAAATTAGCCAATAAATGCAATTTTTTTAGAAGCTAGTGAAAGAAATAATCTCTTTTCATTTAATATATATTAAATTAAAAACTAAAAAAAAAATTTTTTTTTCTCGAGATTTTTGGCAAATGAGGGCCAGCGTAGTCGAGAACTTTAAGTTATTAAATATAAGACAAAATATACAGATTTCCATGATTTGAGCATCGTTTGGTAACCAGAGAGATTCCTTATTAGGTTTTTTCATTCCTTATTATTTTTTCTTTCATTTTTAAAAGCTAAAAATAAGAATCTAAAATTTATTATGATTTAAATAATTGTGTGATATTTGCCTCAAAATAATAAATTTAAAATGAAATGAATGAAGAAAGAAAAACATTTAGAAATTGTCACACACGATCTCAAAACCGTTTAAAAATATTACTAAGTCTGAAATACCATGAAATATTTCTAAGTACGAAAATCTTCTGAATTTTTCAAAGTCAAAACCCTTTGAAAATATTACTAAGTCTGAAATACCATGAAATATTTCTTAGTACGAAAAGCTTCTGAATTTTTCAAAACATTCAGAAGTTTTCGGTACTAAGAAAATTTCTGCCTTTTTCGGTACTTGGAAAACATTCGGAAGTTTTCGGTACTTAGAAAAATTCTGGTGATTTCGGATCTTAGAAAATTTCTGACGTTTTCGATACTTAGAAAATTTCTGACGTTTTCGGTACTTAGAAAAATTCTGACGATTTCGGTACTTGGAAAATTTCTGACGATTTCGGTACTTAGATAACATTCAGAAGTTTTTGATACTTAGAAAATTACTGACGTTTTCGGTACTTAGAAAAATTCTGCCGATTTCGGTACTGAGAAAAATTCTGTTGATTTCGGTACTTAGAAAAATTCTGTCGATTTCGGTACTTTGAAAAGACTCAGAAGTTTTCGGTACTTAGAAAAATTCCGACGATTTCGGTACTAAAAAATTTCTGCCTTTTACGGTACTTAGAAAACATTCAGAAGTTTTCGGCACTTAGAAAATTTCTGACGTGATCGGTACTTAGAAAAATTCTGATGATTTCAGTACTTAGAAAAATTCTGGTGATTTCGGAACTTAGAAATATTCTGTTGATTTCAGTACTTAGAAAAATTCTGTCGAATTCGGTACTTAGGAAAATTCTGTTGATTTCGGTACTTAGAAAAATTCTGACGATTTCGGTACTTAGAAAACATTCAGAAGTTTTCGATACTTAGAAACTTTCTGACGTTTTCGGTACTTAGAAAATTTCTGCCTTTTTCGGTACTTTGAAAAGACTCGGAAGTTTTCGGTACTTAGAAAATTTCTGACGTTCTGCCTTTTTCGGTACTTTGAAAAGACTCAGAAGTTTTCGGTACTTAGAAAATTTCTGACGTTTTCGGTACTTAGAAGAATTCTGATGATTTCGGTACTTAGAAAATTTCTGACCTTTTCGGTATTTAGAAAATTTCAGACGATTTCGGTACTTAGAAAAATTCAGACGATTTCGGTGCTTCGACAATTTCGGCCTTTTTCGAAATTTAGAAAACATTCAGAAGTTATCGGTACTTAGAAAATTTCTGACGTTATCGGTACTTAGAAAAATTCTGACGATTTCGGTATTTAGAAAATTTCAGAAGATTTCGGTACTTAGAAAAATTCAGACGATTTCGGTACTTAGAAAAATTCTGCCGATTTCGGTACTGAGAAAAATTCTGTTGATTTCGGTACTTAGAAAAGTTCTGTCGATTTCGGTAGTTTGAAAAGACTCAGAAGTTTTCGGTACTTAGAAAAATTCCGACGATTTCGGTACTTAGAAAATTCTGAAGATTTCGGAACTTAGAAAAATTCTGACAATTTCGGTACTTAGAAAAATTCAGATGATTTCGGAACTGAGAAAAATTCTGTCGATTTCGGTACTTAGAAAAATTCTGTTTATTTCGGTACTTGGAAAATTTCTGCCTTTTTCGGTACTTTGAAAAGACTCAGAAGTTTTCAGTACTTAGAAAATTTCTGACGTTTTCGATACTTAGAAAATTTCTGACGTTATCGGTACTTAGAAAAATTCTGACGATTTCGGTACTTAGATAACATTCAGAAGTTTTCGATACTTAGAAAATTTCTGACGTTTTCGGTACTTAGAAAAATTCTGCCGATTTCGGTACTGAGAAAAATTCTGTTGATTTCAGTACTTAGAAAAATTCTGTCGATTTCGGTACTTTGAAAAGACCTAAGTTTTCGGTACTTAGAAAAATTCCAACGATTTCGGTACTTAAAAAATTTCTGCCTTTTACGGTACTTAGAAAACATTCAGAAGTTTTCGGTACTTAGAAAATTTCTGACGTTATCGGTACTTAGAAAAAATCTGATGATTTCAGTACTTAGAAAAATTCTGGTGATTTCGGAACTTAGAAATATTCTGTTGATTTCGGTACTTAGAAAAATTCTGTCGAATTCGGTACTTAGGAAAATTCTGTTGATTTCGGTACTTAGAAAAATTCTGACGATTTCGGTACTTAGAAAACATTCAGAAGTTTTCGATACTTAGAAACTTTCTGTTGATTTCGGTACTTAGAAAAATTCTGTCGATTTCGGTACTTTGAAAAGACCTAAGTTTTCGGTACTTAGAAAAATTCCAACGATTTCGGTACTTAAAAAATTTCTGCCTTTTACGGTACTTAGAAAACATTCAGAAGTTTTCGGTACTTAGAAAATTTCTGACGTTATCGGTACTTAGAAAAAATCTGATGATTTCAGTACTTAGAAAAATTCTGGTGATTTCGGAACTTAGAAATATTCTGTTGATTTCGGTACTTAGAAAAATTCTGTCGAATTCGGTACTTAGGAAAATTCTGTTGATTTCGGTACTTAGAAAAATTCTGACGATTTCGGTACTTAGAAAACATTCAGAAGTTTTCGATACTTAGAAACTTTCTGACGTTTTCGGTACTTAGAAAATTTCTGCCTTTTTCGGTACTTTGAAAAGACTCGGAAGTTTTCGGTACTTAGAAAATTTCTGACGTTCTGCCTTTTTCGGTACTTTGAAAAATTCAGACGATTTCGGTGGTTCGACAATTTCGGCTTTTTTCGGTACTTAGAAAACATTCAGAATATATCAGTACTTAGAAAATTTCTGACGTTATCGGTACTTAGAAAAATTCTGACGATTTCGGTACTTAGAAAAATTCAGACGATTTCGGTACTTAGAATATTTCTGACGTTTTCGGTACTTAGAAAAATTCTGCCGATTTCGGTACTTAGAAAAATTCTGTTGATTTTTGTACTTAGAAAAATTCTGTTGATTTTGGTACTTAGAAAAATTCTGTTGATTTCGGTACTTAGAAAAGACTCGGAAGTTTTCGGTACTTAGAAAATTTCTGACGTTTTCGGTACTTAGAAAAATTCAGACGATTTCGGTACTTAGAAAAATTCTGCCGATTTCGGTACTGAGAAAAATTTTGTTGATTTCGGTACTTAGAAAAATTCTGTCGATTTCGGTACTTTGAAAAGACTCAGAAGTTTTCGGTACTTAGAAAAATTCCGACGATTTCGGTACTTAGAAAATTTCTGACCTTTTCGGAACTTAGAATCTTTCTGACGTTTTCGGTACTTAGAAAAATTCAGACGATTTCGGTACTTAGAATATTTCTGACGTTTTCGGTACTTAGAAAAATTCTGCCGATTTCGGTACTTAGAAAAATTCTGTTGATTTTGGTACTTAGAAAAGACTTAGAAGTTTTCGGTACTTAGAAAATTTGTGACGTTTTCAGTACTTAGAAAAATTCCGATGATTTCAGTACTTAGAAAAATTCTGACGATTTCGGTACTTAAAAAAATTCTGCCGATTTCGATACTTATTAAACATTCAGAAGTTTTTGGTACTTAGAAAAATTCTGCCGATTTCGGTACTTAGAAAAATTCTGTTGATTTCGGTACTTAGAAAAATTCTGTTGATTTCGGTACTTAGAATATTTCTGACGTTTTCGGTACTTAGAAAAATTCTGCCGATTTCGGTACTTAGAAAAATTCAGACGATTTCGGTACTTAGAATATTTCTGACGTTATCGGTACTTAGAAAATTTCTGACGTTTTCGGTACTTAGAAAAATTCTGATGATTTCGGAACTTAGAAAATTTTAGAAGATTTCGGTACTTAGAAAAATTCAGACGATTTCGGTACTTAGAAAAATTCTGCCGATTTCGGTACTGAGAAAAATTTTGTTGATTTCGGTACTTCGAAAAATTCTGTCGATTTCGGTACTTTGAAAAGACTCAGAAGTTTTCGGTACTTAGAAAAATTCGGACGATTTCGGTACTTAGAAAAATTCTGTTGATTTTGGTACTTAGAAAAATTCTGTTGATTTCGGTACTTAGAAAAGACTCGGAAGTTTTCGGTACTTAGAAAATTTCTGACGTTTTCGGTACTTGGAAAATTTCTGACCTTTTCGGTACTTAGAAAATTTCTGATCTTTTCGGTACTTAGAAAAATTCTGACGATTTCGGTACTTAGATAACATTCAGAAGTTTTCGATACTTAGAAAATTTCTGACGTTTTCTGTACTTAGAAAAATTCTGCCGATTTCGGTACTGAGAAAAATTCTGTTGATTTCGGTACTTAGAAAAATTCTGTCGATTTCGGTACTTTGAAAAGACCTAAGTTTTCGGTACTTAGAAAAATTCCAACGATTTCGGTACTTAAAAAATTTCTGCCTTTTACGGTACTTAGAAAACATTCAGAAGTTTTCGGTACTTAGAAAATTTCTGACGTTATCGGTACTTAGAAAAAATCTGATGATTTCAGTACTTAGAAAAATTCTGGTGATTTCGGAACTTAGAAATATTCTGTTGATTTTGGTACTTAGAAAAATTCTGTCGAATTCGGTACTTAGGAAAATTCTGTTGATTTCGGTACTTAGAAAAATTCTGACGATTTCGGTACTTAGAAAAATTCTGACGATTTCGGTACTTAGAAAACATTCAGAAGTTTTCGATACTTAGAAACTTTCTGACATTTTCGGTACTTAGAAAATTTCTGCCTTTTTCGGTACTTTGAAAAGACTCGGAAGTCTTCGGTACTTAGAAAATTTCTGACGTTCTGCCTTTTTCGGTACTTTGAAAAATTCAGACGATTTCGGTGGTTCGACAATTTCGGCCTTTTTCGGTACTTAGAAAACATTCAGAAGATATCGGTACTTAGAAATTTTCTGACGTTATCGGTACTTAGAAAAATTCTGCCGATTTCGGTACTGAGAAAAATTTTGTTGATTTCGGTACTTAGAAAAATTCTGTCGATTTCGGTACTTTGAAAAGACTCAGAAGTTTTCGGTACTTAGAAAAATTCCGACGATTTCGGTACTTAGAAAAATTCTGCCGATTTCAGTACTGAGAAAAATTCTGTTGATTTCGGTACTTAGAAAAATTCTGTCGATTTCGGTAGTTTAAAAAGACTCAGAAGTTTTCGGTACTTAGAAAAATTCCGACGATTTCGGTACTTAGAAAATTTCTGACCTTTTCGGAACTTAGAATCTTTCTGACGTTTTCGGTACTTAGAAAAATTCAGACGATTTCGGTACTTAGAATATTTCTGACGTTTTCGGTACTTAGAAAAATTCTGCCGATTACGGTACTTAGAAAAATTCTGTTGATTTTGGTACTTAGAAAAGACTCAGAAGTTTTCGGTACTTAGAAAATTTGTGACGTTTTCAGTACTTAGAAAAATTCCGATGATTTCAGTACTTAGAAAAATTCTGACGATTTCGGTACTTAAAAAAATTCTGCCGATTTTGATACTTATTAAACATTCAGAAGTTTTTGGTACTTAGAAAAATTCTGCCGATTTCGGTACTTAGAAAAATTCTGTTGATTTCGGTACTTAGAAAAATTCTGTTGATTTCGGTACTTAGAATATTTCTGACGTTTTCGGTACTTTGAAAAGACCTAAGTGTTCGGTACTTAGAAAAATTCCAACGATTTCGGAACTTAAAAAATTTCTGCTTTTACGGTACTTAGAAAACATTCAGAAGTTTTCGGTACTTAGAAAATTTCTGACGTTATCGGTACTTAGAAAAAATCTGATGATTTCAGTACTTAGAAAAATTCTGGTGATTTCGGAACTTAGAAATATTCTGTTGATTTCGGTACTTAGAAAAATTCTGTCGAATTCGGTACTTAGGAAAATTCTGTTGATTTTGGTACTTAGAAAAATTCTGACGATTTCGGTACTTAGAAAAATTCCGACGATTTCGGTACTTAGAAAATTCAGACGATTTCGGTGCTTAGAAAATTTCGGCCTTTTTCGGAACTTAGAAAACATTCAGAAGTTATCGGTACTTAGAAAATTTCTGACGTTATCGGTATTTAGAAAAATTCTGACGATTTCGGTATTTAGAAAATTTCAGAAGATTTCGGTACTTAGAAAAATTCAGACAATTTCGGTACTTAGAAAAATTCTGCCGATTTCGGTCCTTTGAAAAACACTCAGAAGTTTTCGGTACTTAGAAAAATTCCGACGATTTCGGTACTTAGAAAATTCTGACGATTTCGGAACTTAGAAAAATTCTGATAATTTCGGTACTTAGAAAAATTCAGATGATTTCGGAACTGAGAAAAATTCTGTCGATTTCGGTACTTAGAAAAATTCTGTTTATTTCGGTACTTGGAAAATTTCTGCCTTTTTCGGTACTTTGAAAAGACTCAGAAGTTTTCAGTACTTAGAAAATTTCGGACGATTTCGGTACTTAGAAAAATTCTGTTGATTTTGGTACTTAGAAAAATTCTGTTGATTTCGGTACTTAGAAAAGACTCGGAAGTTTTCGGTACTTAGAAAATTTCTGACGTTTTCGGTACTTGGAAAATTTCTGACCTTTTCGGTACTTAGAAAATTTCTGATCTTTTCGGTACTTAGAAAAATTCTGACGATTTCGGTACTTAGATAACATTCAGAAGTTTTCGATACTTAGAAAATTTCTGACGTTTTCTGTACTTAGAAAAATTCTGTCGAATTCGGTACTTAGGAAAATTCTGTTGATTTCGGTACTTAGAAAAATTCTGACGATTTCGGTACTTAGAAAAATTCTGACGATTTCGGTACTTAGAAAACATTCAGAAGTTTTCGATACTTAGAAACTTTCTGACATTTTCGGTACTTAGAAAATTTCTGCCTTTTTCGGTACTTTGAAAAGACTCGGAAGTCTTCGGTACTTAGAAAATTTCTGACGTTCTGCCTTTTTCGGTACTTTGAAAAATTCAGACGATTTCGGTGGTTCGACAATTTCGGCCTTTTTCGGTACTTAGAAAACATTCAGAAGATATCGGTACTTAGAAATTTTCTGACGTTATCGGTACTTAGAAAAATTCTGCCGATTTCGGTACTGAGAAAAATTTTGTTGATTTCGGTACTTAGAAAAATTCTGTCGATTTCGGTACTTTGAAAAGACTCAGAAGTTTTCGGTACTTAGAAAAATTCCGACGATTTCGGTACTTAGAAAAATTCTGCCGATTTCAGTACTGAGAAAAATTCTGTTGATTTCGGTACTTAGAAAAATTCTGTCGATTTCGGTAGTTTGAAAAGACTCAGAAGTTTTCGGTACTTAGAAAAATTCCGACGATTTCGGTACTTAGAAAATTTCTGACCTTTTCGGAACTTAGAATCTTTCTGACGTTTTCGGTACTTAGAAAAATTCAGACGATTTCGGTACTTAGAATATTTCTGACGTTTTCGGTACTTAGAAAAATTCTGCCGATTTCGGTACTTAGAAAAATTCTGTTGATTTTGGTACTTAGAAAAGACTCAGAAGTTTTCGGTACTTAGAAAATTTGTGACGTTTTCAGTACTTAGAAAAATTCCGATGATTTCAGTACTTAGAAAAATTCTGACGATTTCGGTACTTAAAAAAATTCTGCCGATTTCGATACTTATTAAACATTCAGAAGTTTTTGGTACTTAGAAAAATTCTGCCGATTTCGGTACTTAGAAAAATTCTGTTGATTTCGGTACTTAGAAAAATTCTGTTGATTTCGGTACTTAGAATATTTCTGACGTTTTCGGTACTTTGAAAAGACCTAAGTGTTCGGTACTTAGAAAAATTCCAACGATTTCGGAACTTAAAAAATTTCTGCTTTTACGGTACTTAGAAAACATTCAGAAGTTTTCGGTACTTAGAAAATTTCTGACGTTATCGGTACTTAGAAAAAATCTGATGATTTCAGTACTTAGAAAAATTCTGGTGATTTCGGAACTTAGAAATATTCTGTTGATTTCGGTACTTAGAAAAATTCTGTCGAATTCGGTACTTAGGAAAATTCTGTTGATTTTGGTACTTAGAAAAATTCTGACGATTTCGGTACTTAGAAAAATTCCGACGATTTCGGTACTTAGAAAATTCAGACGATTTCGGTGCTTAGAAAATTTCGGCCTTTTTCGGAACTTAGAAAACATTCAGAAGTTATCGGTACTTAGAAAATTTCTGACGTTATCGGTATTTAGAAAAATTCTGACGATTTCGGTATTTAGAAAATTTCAGAAGATTTCGGTACTTAGAAAAATTCAGACAATTTCGGTACTTAGAAAAATTCTGCCGATTTCGGTCCTTTGAAAAACACTCAGAAGTTTTCGGTACTTAGAAAAATTCCGACGATTTCGGTACTTAGAAAATTCTGACGATTTCGGAACTTAGAAAAATTCTGATAATTTCGGTACTTAGAAAAATTCAGATGATTTCGGAACTGAGAAAAATTCTGTCGATTTCGGTACTTAGAAAAATTCTGTTTATTTCGGTACTTGGAAAATTTCTGCCTTTTTCGGTACTTTGAAAAGACTCAGAAGTTTTCAGTACTTAGAAAATTTCGGACGATTTCGGTACTTAGAAAAATTCTGTTGATTTTGGTACTTAGAAAAATTCTGTTGATTTCGGTACTTAGAAAAGACTCGGAAGTTTTCGGTACTTAGAAAATTTCTGACGTTTTCGGTACTTGGAAAATTTCTGACCTTTTCGGTACTTAGAAAATTTCTGATCTTTTCGGTACTTAGAAAAATTCTGACGATTTCGGTACTTAGATAACATTCAGAAGTTTTCGATACTTAGAAAATTTCTGACGTTTTCTGTACTTAGAAAAATTCTGTCGAATTCGGTACTTAGGAAAATTCTGTTGATTTCGGTACTTAGAAAAATTCTGACGATTTCGGTACTTAGAAAAATTCTGACGATTTCGGTACTTAGAAAACATTCAGAAGTTTTCGATACTTAGAAACTTTCTGACATTTTCGGTACTTAGAAAATTTCTGCCTTTTTCGGTACTTTGAAAAGACTCGGAAGTCTTCGGTACTTAGAAAATTTCTGACGTTCTGCCTTTTTCGGTACTTTGAAAAATTCAGACGATTTCGGTGGTTCGACAATTTCGGCCTTTTTCGGTACTTAGAAAACATTCAGAAGATATCGGTACTTAGAAATTTTCTGACGTTATCGGTACTTAGAAAAATTCTGCCGATTTCGGTACTGAGAAAAATTTTGTTGATTTCGGTACTTAGAAAAATTCTGTCGATTTCGGTACTTTGAAAAGACTCAGAAGTTTTCGGTACTTAGAAAAATTCCGACGATTTCGGTACTTAGAAAAATTCTGCCGATTTCAGTACTGAGAAAAATTCTGTTGATTTCGGTACTTAGAAAAATTCTGTCGATTTCGGTAGTTTGAAAAGACTCAGAAGTTTTCGGTACTTAGAAAAATTCCGACGATTTCGGTACTTAGAAAATTTCTGACCTTTTCGGAACTTAGAATCTTTCTGACGTTTTCGGTACTTAGAAAAATTCAGACGATTTCGGTACTTAGAATATTTCTGACGTTTTCGGTACTTAGAAAAATTCTGCCGATTTCGGTACTTAGAAAAATTCTGTTGATTTTGGTACTTAGAAAAGACTCAGAAGTTTTCGGTACTTAGAAAATTTGTGACGTTTTCAGTACTTAGAAAAATTCCGATGATTTCAGTACTTAGAAAAATTCTGACGATTTCGGTACTTAAAAAAATTCTGCCGATTTCGATACTTATTAAACATTCAGAAGTTTTTGGTACTTAGAAAAATTCTGCCGATTTCGGTACTTAGAAAAATTCTGTTGATTTCGGTACTTAGAAAAATTCTGTTGATTTCGGTACTTAGAATATTTCTGACGTTTTCGGTACTTTGAAAAGACCTAAGTGTTCGGTACTTAGAAAAATTCCAACGATTTCGGAACTTAAAAAATTTCTGCTTTTACGGTACTTAGAAAACATTCAGAAGTTTTCGGTACTTAGAAAATTTCTGACGTTATCGGTACTTAGAAAAAATCTGATGATTTCAGTACTTAGAAAAATTCTGGTGATTTCGGAACTTAGAAATATTCTGTTGATTTCGGTACTTAGAAAAATTCTGTCGAATTCGGTACTTAGGAAAATTCTGTTGATTTTGGTACTTAGAAAAATTCTGACGATTTCGGTACTTAGAAAAATTCCGACGATTTCGGTACTTAGAAAATTCAGACGATTTCGGTGCTTAGAAAATTTCGGCCTTTTTCGGAACTTAGAAAACATTCAGAAGTTATCGGTACTTAGAAAATTTCTGACGTTATCGGTATTTAGAAAAATTCTGACGATTTCGGTATTTAGAAAATTTCAGAAGATTTCGGTACTTAGAAAAATTCAGACAATTTCGGTACTTAGAAAAATTCTGCCGATTTCGGTCCTTTGAAAAACACTCAGAAGTTTTCGGTACTTAGAAAAATTCCGACGATTTCGGTACTTAGAAAATTCTGACGATTTCGGAACTTAGAAAAATTCTGATAATTTCGGTACTTAGAAAAATTCAGATGATTTCGGAACTGAGAAAAATTCTGTCGATTTCGGTACTTAGAAAAATTCTGTTTATTTCGGTACTTGGAAAATTTCTGCCTTTTTCGGTACTTTGAAAAGACTCAGAAGTTTTCAGTACTTAGAAAATTTCGGACGATTTCGGTACTTAGAAAAATTCTGTTGATTTTGGTACTTAGAAAAATTCTGTTGATTTCGGTACTTAGAAAAGACTCGGAAGTTTTCGGTACTTAGAAAATTTCTGACGTTTTCGGTACTTGGAAAATTTCTGACCTTTTCGGTACTTAGAAAATTTCTGATCTTTTCGGTACTTAGAAAAATTCTGACGATTTCGGTACTTAGATAACATTCAGAAGTTTTCGATACTTAGAAAATTTCTGACGTTTTCTGTACTTAGAAAAATTCTGCCGATTTCGGTACTGAGAAAAATTCTGTTGATTTCGGTACTTAGAAAAATTCTGTCGATTTCGGTACTTTGAAAAGACCTAAGTTTTCGGTACTTAGAAAAATTCCAACGATTTCGGTACTTAAAAAATTTCTGCCTTTTACGGTACTTAGAAAACATTCAGAAGTTTTCGGTACTTAGAAAATTTCTGACGTTATCGGTACTTAGAAAAAATCTGATGATTTCAGTACTTAGAAAAATTCTGGTGATTTCGGAACTTAGAAATATTCTGTTGATTTTGGTACTTAGAAAAATTCTGTCGAATTCGGTACTTAGGAAAATTCTGTTGATTTCGGTACTTAGAAAAATTCTGACGATTTCGGTACTTAGAAAAATTCTGACGATTTCGGTACTTAGAAAACATTCAGAAGTTTTCGATACTTAGAAACTTTCTGACATTTTCGGTACTTAGAAAATTTCTGCCTTTTTCGGTACTTTGAAAAGACTCGGAAGTCTTCGGTACTTAGAAAATTTCTGACGTTCTGCCTTTTTCGGTACTTTGAAAAATTCAGACGATTTCGGTGGTTCGACAATTTCGGCCTTTTTCGGTACTTAGAAAACATTCAGAAGATATCGGTACTTAGAAATTTTCTGACGTTATCGGTACTTAGAAAAATTCTGACGATTTCGGTATTTAGAAAATTTCAAAAGATTTCGGTACTTAGAAAAATTCAGACGATTTCGGTACTTAGAAAAATTCTGCCGATTTCGGTACTGAGAAAAATTTTGTTGATTTCGGTACTTAGAAAAATTCTGTCGATTTCGGTACTTTGAAAAGACTCAGAAGTTTTCGGTACTTAGAAAAATTCCGACGATTTCGGTACTTAGAAAAATTCTGCCGATTTCAGTACTGAGAAAAATTCTGTTGATTTCGGTACTTAGAAAAATTCTGTCGATTTCGGTAGTTTGAAAAGACTCAGAAGTTTTCGGTACTTAGAAAAATTCCGACGATTTCGGTACTTAGAAAATTTCTGACCTTTTCGGAACTTAGAATCTTTCTGACGTTTTCGGTACTTAGAAAAATTCAGACGATTTCGGTACTTAGAATATTTCTGACGTTTTCGGTACTTAGAAAAATTCTGCCGATTTCGGTACTTAGAAAAATTCTGTTGATTTTGGTACTTAGAAAAGACTCAGAAGTTTTCGGTACTTAGAAAATTTGTGACGTTTTCAGTACTTAGAAAAATTCTGTTGATTTCGGTACTTAGAAAAATTCTGTTGATTTCGGTACTTAGAATATTTCTGACGTTTTCGGTACTTTGAAAAGACCTAAGTGTTCGGTACTTAGAAAAATTCCAACGATTTCGGAACTTAAAAAATTTCTGCTTTTACGGTACTTAGAAAACATTCAGAAGTTTTCGGTACTTAGAAAATTTCTGACGTTATCGGTACTTAGAAAAAATCTGATGATTTCAGTACTTAGAAAAATTCTGGTGATTTCGGAACTTAGAAATATTCTGTTGATTTCGGTACTTAGAAAAATTCTGTCGAATTCGGTACTTAGGAAAATTCTGTTGATTTTGGTACTTAGAAAAATTCTGACGATTTCGGTACTTAGAAAAATTCCGACGATTTCGGTACTTAGAAAATTCAGACGATTTCGGTGCTTAGAAAATTTCGGCCTTTTTCGGAACTTAGAAAACATTCAGAAGTTATCGGTACTTAGAAAATTTCTGACGTTATCGGTATTTAGAAAAATTCTGACGATTTCGGTATTTAGAAAATTTCAGAAGATTTCGGTACTTAGAAAAATTCAGACAATTTCGGTACTTAGAAAAATTCTGCCGATTTCGGTCCTTTGAAAAACACTCAGAAGTTTTCGGTACTTAGAAAAATTCCGACGATTTCGGTACTTAGAAAATTCTGACGATTTCGGAACTTAGAAAAATTCTGATAATTTCGGTACTTAGAAAAATTCAGATGATTTCGGAACTGAGAAAAATTCTGTCGATTTCGGTACTTAGAAAAATTCTGTTTATTTCGGTACTTGGAAAATTTCTGCCTTTTTCGGTACTTTGAAAAGACTCAGAAGTTTTCAGTACTTAGAAAATTTCTGACGTTTTCGATACTTAGAAAATTTCTGACGTTTTCGGTACTTAGAAAAATTCTGACGATTTCGGTACTTGGAAAATTTCTGACGATTTCGGTACTTAGATAACATTCAGAAGTTTTTGATACTTAGAAAATTACTGACGTTTTCGGTACTTAGAAAAATTCTGCCGATTTCGGTACTTAGAAAAATTCTGTTGATTTCGGTACTTAGAAAAATTCTGTCGATTTCGGTACTTTGAAAAGACTCAGAAGTTTTCGGTACTTAGAAAAATTCCGACGATTTCGGTACTTAAAAAATTTCTGCCTTTTACGGTACTTAGAAAACATTCAGAAGTTTTCGGTACTTAGAAAATTTCTGACGTTATTGGTACTTAGAAAAATTCTGATGATTTCAGTACTTAGAAAAATTCTGGTGATTTCGGAATTTAGAAATATTCTGTTGATTTCGGTACTTCGAAAAATCCTGTCGAATTCGGTACTTAGGAAAATTCTGTTGATTTCGGTACTTAGAAAAATTCTGACGATTTCGGTACTTAGAAAACATTCAGAAGTTTTCGATACTTAGAAACTTTCTGATGTTTTCGGTACTTAGAAAATTTCTGCCTTTTTCGGTACTTTGAAAAGACTCGGAAGTTTTCGGTACTTAGAAAATTTCTGACGTTCTGCCTTTTTCGGTACTTTGAAAAATTCAGAAGATTTCGGTGGTTCGACAATTTCGGCCTTATTCGGTACTTAGAAAACATTCAGAAGATATCGGTACTTAGAAACTTTCTGACGTTATCGGTACTTAGAAAAATTCTGACGATTTCGGTATTTAGAAAATTTCAGAAGATTTCGGTACTTAGAAAAATTCAGACGATTTCGGTACTTAGAAAAATTCTGCCGATTTCGGTACTGAGAAAAATTTTGTTGATTTCGGTACTTAGAAAAATTCTGTCGATTTCGGTACTTTGAAAAGACTCAGAAGTTTTCGGTACTTAGAAAAATTCCGACGATTTCGGTACTTAGAAAATTCTGACGATTTCGGAACTTAGAAAAATTTTGAAAATTTCGGTACTTAGAAAATTTCTGACGTTTTCGGTACTTAGAAAAATTCTGCCGATTTCGGTACTGAGAAAAATTCTGTTGATTTCGGTACTTAGAAAAATTCTGTCGATTTCGGTACTTTGAAAAGACCTAAGTTTTCGGTACTTAGAAAAATTCCAACGATTTCGGTAATTAAAAAATTTCTGCCTTTTACGGTACTTAGAAAACATTCAGAAGTTTTCGGTACTTAGAAAATTTCTGACGTTATCGGTACTTAGAAAAAATCTGATGATTTCAGTACTTAGAAAAATTCTGGTGATTTCGGAACTTAGAAATATTCTGTTGATTTCGGTACTTAGGAAAATTCTGTTGATTTCGGTACTTAGAAAATTTCTGCCTTTTTCGGTACTTTGAAAAGACTCGGAAGTTTTCGGTACTTAGAAAATTTCTGACGTTCTGCCTTTTTCGGTACTTTGAAAAATTCAGACGATTTCGGTGGTTCGACAATTTCGGCCTTTTTCGGTACTTAGAAAACATTCAGAAGATATCGGTACTTAGAAAATTCTGACGATTTCGGAACTTAGAAAAATTCTGACAATTTCGGTACTTAGAAAAATTCAGATGATTTCGGAACTGAGAAAAATTCTGTCGATTTCGGTACTTAGAAAAATTCTGTTTATTTCGGTACTTGGAAAATTTCTGCCTTTTTCGGTACTTTGAAAAGACTCAGAAGTTTTCAGTACTTAGAAAATTTCTGACGTTTTCGATACTTAGAAAATTTCTGACGTTTTCGGTACTTAGAAAAATTCTGACGATTTCGGTACTTGGAAAATTTCTGACCTTTTCGGTACTTAGAAAATTTCTGATCTTTTCGGTACTTAGAAAAATTCTGACGATTTCGGTACTTAGATAACATTCAGAAGTTTTCGATACTTAGAAAATTCCTGACGTTTTCGGTACTTAGAAAAATTCTTCCGATTTCGGAACTGAGAAAAATTCTGTTGATTTCGGTACTTAGAAAAATTCTGTCGATTTCGGTACTTTGAAAAGACTCAGAAGTTTTCGGTACTTAGAAAAATTCCGACGATTTCGGTACTTAAAAAATTTCTGCCTTTTACGGTACTTAGAAAACATTCAGAAGTTTTCGGTACTTAGAAAATTTCTGACGTTATCGGTACTTAGGAAAATTCTGATGATTTCAGTACTTAGAAAAATTCTGGTGATTTCGGAACTTAGAAATATTCTGTTGATTTCGGTACTTAGAAAAATCCTGTCGAATTCGGTACTTAGGAAAATTCTGTTGATTTCAGTACTTAGAAAAATTCTGACGATTTCGGTACTTAGAAAACATTCAGAAGTTTTCGATACTTAGAAACTTTCTGATGTTTTCGGTACTTAGAAAGTTTCTGCCTTTTTCGGTACTTTGAAAAGACTCGGAAGTTTTCGGTACTTAGAAAATTTCTGACGTTCTGCCTTTTTCGGTACTTTGAAACATTCAGACGATTTCGGTGGTTCGACAGCTTCGGCCTTTTTCGGTACTTAGAAAACATTCAGAAGATATCGGTACTTAGAAAATTTCTGACGTTATCGGTACTTAGAAAAATTCTGACGATTTCGGTATTTAGAAAATTTCAGAAGATTTCGGTACTTAGAAAAATTCAGACGATTTCGGTACATAGAAAAATTCTGCCGATTTCGGTACTGAGAAAAATTTTGTTGATTTCGGTACTTAGAAAAATTCTGTCGATTTCGGTACTTTGAAAAGACTCAGAAGTTTTCGGTACTTAGAAAAATTCCGACGATTTCGGTACTTAGAAAATTCTGACGATTTCGGAACTTAAAAATTTTCTGATCTTTTCGGTACTTAGAAAATTTCTGCCTTTTTCGGTACTTTGAAAATTTCTGACCTTTTCGGTAGTTTGAAAATTTCTGACTTTTTCGGTACTTAGAAAAATTCTTTTGATTTCGGTACTTAGAAAATTTCTGCCTTTTTCGGAACTTTGAAAAATACTGAGGATTTCGGAATTTAGAAAACATTCAGAAGTTTTCGATACTTAGAAAATTTCTGTCGATTTCGGTACTTAGAAAAATTTTGTTGATGTCGGTACTTCAAAAAATTTCTGCCTTTTTCGGTACTTTGAAAAGACTCAGAAGTTTTCAGTACTTAGAAAATTTCTGACGTTTTCGGTACTTAGAAAAATTCGGCCGATTTCGGTACTTAGAAAAATTCTGTTGATTTCGGTACTTGGAAAATTTCTGACCTTTTTGGTACTTAGAAAAATTCTGTCGATTTCGGTACTTAGAAAAATTCTGTTGATTTTGGTACTTAGAAAAATTCTGACGATTTTGGTACTTAGAAAAATTCCGACGATTTCGGTACTTAGAAAATTCAGACGATTTCGGTGCTTAGAAAATTTCGGCCTTTTTCGGAACTTAGAAAACATTCAGAAGTTATCGGTACTTAGAAAATTTCTGACGTTATCGGTACTTAGAAAAATTCTGACGATTTCGGTATTTAGAAAATTTCAGAAGATTTCGGTACTTAGAAAAATTCAGACAATTTCGGTACTTAGAAAAATTCTGCCGATTTCGGTCCTTTGAAAAACACTCAGAAGTTTTCGGTACTTAGAAAAATTCCGACGATTTCGGTACTTAGAAAATTCTGACGATTTCGGAACTTAGAAAAATTCTGACAATTTCGGTACTTAGAAAAATTCAGATGATTTCGGAACTGAGAAAAATTCTGTCGATTTCGGTACTTAGAAAAATTCTGTTTATTTCGGTACTTGGAAAATTTCTGCCTTTTTCGGTACTTTGAAAAGACTCAGAAGTTTTCAGTACTTAGAAAATTTCTGACGTTTTCGATACTTAGAAAATTTCTGACGTTTTCGGTACTTAGAAAAATTCTGACGATTTCGGTACTTGGAAAATTTCTGACCTTTTCGGTACTTAGAAAATTTCTGATCTTTTCGGTACTTAGAAAAATTCTGACGATTTCGGTACTTAGATAACATTCAGAAGTTTTCGATACTTAGAAAAATTCTGTTGATTTCGGTACTTAGAAAAATTCTGTCGATTTCGGTACTTTGAAAAGACTCAGAAGTTTTCGGTACTTAGAAAAATTCCGACGATTTCGGTACTTAAAAAATTTCTGCCTTTTACGGTACTTAGAAAACATTCAGAAGTTTTCGGTACTTAGAAAATTTCTGACGTTATCGGTACTTAGAAAAATTCTAATGATTTCAGTACTTAGAAAAATTCTGGTGATTTCGGAACTTAGAAATATTCTGTTGATTTCGGTACTTCGAAAAATCCTGCCGAATTCGGTACTTAGGAAAATTCTGTTGATTTCGGTACTTAGAAAAATTCTGACGATTTCGGTACTTAGAAAACATTCAGAAGTTTTCGATACTTAGAAACTTTCTGCCTTTTTCGGTACTTTGAAAAGACTCGGAAGTTTTCGGTACTTAGAAAATTTCTGACGTTCTGCCTTTTTCGGTACTTTGAAAAATTCAGACGATTTCGGTGGTTCGACAATTTCGGCCTTATTCGGCACTTAGAAAACATTCAGAAGATATCGGTACTTAGAAAATTTCTGACATTATCGGTACTTAGAAAAATTCTGACGATTTCGGTATTTAGAAAATTTCAGAAGATTTCGGTACTTAGAAAAATTCAGACGATTTCGGTACTTAGAAAAATTCTGCCGATTTCGGTACTGAGAAAAATTTTATTGATTTCGGTACTTAGAAAAATTCTGTCGATTTCGGTACTTTGAAAAGACTCAGAAGTTTTCGGTACTTAGAAAAATTCCGACGATTTCGGTACTTAGAAAAATTCTGCCGATTTCGGTACTGAGAAAAATTCTGTTGATTTCGGTACTTAGAAAAATTCTGCCGATTTCGGTACTTAGAAAAATTCTGTTGATTTTGGTACTTAGAAAAGACTCAGAAGTTTTCGGTACTTAGAAAATTTGTGACGTTTTCAGTACTTAGAAAAATTCCGATGATTTCAGTACTTAGAAAAATTCTGACGATTTCGGTACTTAAAAAAATTCTGCCGATTTCGATACTTATTAAACATTCAGAAGTTTTTGGTACTTAGAAAAATTCTGCCGATTTCGGTACTTAGAAAAATTCTGTTGATTTCGGTACTTAGAAAAATTCTGTTGATTTCGGTACTTAGAATATTTCTGACGTTTTCGGTACTTTGAAAAGACCTAAGTGTTTGGTACTTAGAAAAATTCCAACGATTTCGGAACTTAAAAAATTTCTGCTTTTACGGTACTTAGAAAACATTCAGAAGTTTTCGGTACTTAGAAAATTTCTGACGTTATCGGTACTTAGAAAAAATCTGATGATTTCAGTACTTAGAAAAATTCTGGTGATTTCGGAACTTAGAAATATTCTGTTGATTTCGGTACTTAGAAAAATTCTGTCGAATTCGGTACTTAGGAAAATTCTGTTGATTTTGGTACTTAGAAAAATTCTGACGATTTCGGTACTTAGAAAAATTCCGACGATTTCGGTACTTAGAAAATTCAGACGATTTCGGTGCTTAGAAAATTTCGGCCTTTTTCGGAACTTAGAAAACATTCAGAAGTTATCGGTACTTAGAAAATTTCTGACGTTATCGGTATTTAGAAAAATTCTGACGATTTCGGTATTTAGAAAATTTCAGAAGATTTCGGTACTTAGAAAAATTCAGACAATTTCGGTACTTAGAAAAATTCTGCCGATTTCGGTCCTTTGAAAAACACTCAGAAGTTTTCGGTACTTAGAAAAATTCCGACGATTTCGGTACTTAGAAAATTCTGACGATTTCGGAACTTAGAAAAATTCTGATAATTTCGGTACTTAGAAAAATTCAGATGATTTCGGAACTGAGAAAAATTCTGTCGATTTCGGTACTTAGAAAAATTCTGTTTATTTCGGTACTTGGAAAATTTCTGCCTTTTTCGGTACTTTGAAAAGACTCAGAAGTTTTCAGTACTTAGAAAATTTCTGACGTTTTCGATACTTAGAAAATTTCTGACGTTTTCGGTACTTAGAAAAATTCTGACGATTTCGGTACTTGGAAAATTTCTGACGATTTCGGTACTTAGATAACATTCAGAAGTTTTTGATACTTAGAAAATTACTGACGTTTTCGGTACTTAGAAAAATTCTGCCGATTTCGGTACTTAGAAAAATTCTGTTGATTTCGG
Organism: Parasteatoda tepidariorum; assembly: GCF_982258835.1. Classification (NCBI taxonomy): domain Eukaryota; kingdom Metazoa; phylum Arthropoda; class Arachnida; order Araneae; family Theridiidae; genus Parasteatoda; species Parasteatoda tepidariorum. Next base: position 113,894,493 of record NC_141759.1, read on the forward strand.
TACTTAGAAAAATTCTGTCGATTTCGGTACTTTGAAAAGACTCAGAAGTTTTCGGTACTTAGAAAAATTCCGACGATTTCGGTACTTAAAAAATTTCTGCCTTTTACGGTACTTAGAAAACATTCAGAAGTTTTCGGTACTTAGAAAATTTCTGACGTTATTGGTACTTAGAAAAATTCTGATGATTTCAGTACTTAGAAAAATTCTGGTGATTTCGGAATTTAGAAATATTCTGTTGATTTCGGTACTTCGAAAAATCCTGTCGAATTCGGTACTTAGGAAAATTCTGTTGATTTCGGTACTTAGAAAAATTCTGACGATTTCGGTACTTAGAAAACATTCAGAAGTTTTCGATACTTAGAAACTTTCTGATGTTTTCGGTACTTAGAAAATTTCTGCCTTTTTCGGTACTTTGAAAAGACTCGGAAGTTTTCGGTACTTAGAAAATTTCTGACGTTCTGCCTTTTTCGGTACTTTGAAAAATTCAGACGATTTCGGTGGTTCGACAATTTCGGCCTTATTCGGTACTTAGAAAACATTCAGAAGATATCGGTACTTAGAAACTTTCTGACGTTATCGGTACTTAGAAAAATTCTGACGATTTCGGTATTTAGAAAATTTCAGAAGATTTCGGTACTTAGAAAAATTCAGACGATTTCGGTACTTAGAAAAATTCTGCCGATTTCGGTACTGAGAAAAATTTTGTTGATTTCGGTACTTAGAAAAATTCTGTCGATTTCGGTACTTTGAAAAGACTCAGAAGTTTTCGGTACTTAGAAAAATTCCGACGATTTCGGTACTTAGAAAATTCTGACGATTTCGGAACTTAGAAAAATTTTGAAAATTTCGGTACTTAGAAAATTTCTGACGTTTTCGGTACTTAGAAAAATTCTGCCGATTTCGGTACTGAGAAAAATTCTGTTGATTTCGGTACTTAGAAAAATTCTGTCGATTTCGGTACTTTGAAAAGACCTAAGTTTTCGGTACTTAGAAAAATTCCAACGATTTCGGTAATTAAAAAATTTCTGCCTTTTACGGTACTTAGAAAACATTCAGAAGTTTTCGGTACTTAGAAAATTTCTGACGTTATCGGTACTTAGAAAAAATCTGATGATTTCAGTACTTAGAAAAATTCTGGTGATTTCGGAACTTAGAAATATTCTGTTGATTTCGGTACTTAGGAAAATTCTGTTGATTTCGGTACTTAGAAAATTTCTGCCTTTTTCGGTACTTTGAAAAGACTCGGAAGTTTTCGGTACTTAGAAAATTTCTGACGTTCTGCCTTTTTCGGTACTTTGAAAAATTCAGACGATTTCGGTGGTTCGACAATTTCGGCCTTTTTCGGTACTTAGAAAACATTCAGAAGATATCGGTACTTAGAAAATTCTGACGATTTCGGAACTTAGAAAAATTCTGACAATTTCGGTACTTAGAAAAATTCAGATGATTTCGGAACTGAGAAAAATTCTGTCGATTTCGGTACTTAGAAAAATTCTGTTTATTTCGGTACTTGGAAAATTTCTGCCTTTTTCGGTACTTTGAAAAGACTCAGAAGTTTTCAGTACTTAGAAAATTTCTGACGTTTTCGATACTTAGAAAATTTCTGACGTTTTCGGTACTTAGAAAAATTCTGACGATTTCGGTACTTGGAAAATTTCTGACCTTTTCGGTACTTAGAAAATTTCTGATCTTTTCGGTACTTAGAAAAATTCTGACGATTTCGGTACTTAGATAACATTCAGAAGTTTTCGATACTTAGAAAATTCCTGACGTTTTCGGTACTTAGAAAAATTCTTCCGATTTCGGAACTGAGAAAAATTCTGTTGATTTCGGTACTTAGAAAAATTCTGTCGATTTCGGTACTTTGAAAAGACTCAGAAGTTTTCGGTACTTAGAAAAATTCCGACGATTTCGGTACTTAAAAAATTTCTGCCTTTTACGGTACTTAGAAAACATTCAGAAGTTTTCGGTACTTAGAAAATTTCTGACGTTATCGGTACTTAGGAAAATTCTGATGATTTCAGTACTTAGAAAAATTCTGGTGATTTCGGAACTTAGAAATATTCTGTTGATTTCGGTACTTAGAAAAATCCTGTCGAATTCGGTACTTAGGAAAATTCTGTTGATTTCAGTACTTAGAAAAATTCTGACGATTTCGGTACTTAGAAAACATTCAGAAGTTTTCGATACTTAGAAACTTTCTGATGTTTTCGGTACTTAGAAAGTTTCTGCCTTTTTCGGTACTTTGAAAAGACTCGGAAGTTTTCGGTACTTAGAAAATTTCTGACGTTCTGCCTTTTTCGGTACTTTGAAACATTCAGACGATTTCGGTGGTTCGACAGCTTCGGCCTTTTTCGGTACTTAGAAAACATTCAGAAGATATCGGTACTTAGAAAATTTCTGACGTTATCGGTACTTAGAAAAATTCTGACGATTTCGGTATTTAGAAAATTTCAGAAGATTTCGGTACTTAGAAAAATTCAGACGATTTCGGTACATAGAAAAATTCTGCCGATTTCGGTACTGAGAAAAATTTTGTTGATTTCGGTACTTAGAAAAATTCTGTCGATTTCGGTACTTTGAAAAGACTCAGAAGTTTTCGGTACTTAGAAAAATTCCGACGATTTCGGTACTTAGAAAATTCTGACGATTTCGGAACTTAAAAATTTTCTGATCTTTTCGGTACTTAGAAAATTTCTGCCTTTTTCGGTACTTTGAAAATTTCTGACCTTTTCGGTAGTTTGAAAATTTCTGACTTTTTCGGTACTTAGAAAAATTCTTTTGATTTCGGTACTTAGAAAATTTCTGCCTTTTTCGGAACTTTGAAAAATACTGAGGATTTCGGAATTTAGAAAACATTCAGAAGTTTTCGATACTTAGAAAATTTCTGTCGATTTCGGTACTTAGAAAAATTTTGTTGATGTCGGTACTTCAAAAAATTTCTGCCTTTTTCGGTACTTTGAAAAGACTCAGAAGTTTTCAGTACTTAGAAAATTTCTGACGTTTTCGGTACTTAGAAAAATTCGGCCGATTTCGGTACTTAGAAAAATTCTGTTGATTTCGGTACTTGGAAAATTTCTGACCTTTTTGGTACTTAGAAAAATTCTGTCGATTTCGGTACTTAGAAAAATTCTGTTGATTTTGGTACTTAGAAAAATTCTGACGATTTTGGTACTTAGAAAAATTCCGACGATTTCGGTACTTAGAAAATTCAGACGATTTCGGTGCTTAGAAAATTTCGGCCTTTTTCGGAACTTAGAAAACATTCAGAAGTTATCGGTACTTAGAAAATTTCTGACGTTATCGGTACTTAGAAAAATTCTGACGATTTCGGTATTTAGAAAATTTCAGAAGATTTCGGTACTTAGAAAAATTCAGACAATTTCGGTACTTAGAAAAATTCTGCCGATTTCGGTCCTTTGAAAAACACTCAGAAGTTTTCGGTACTTAGAAAAATTCCGACGATTTCGGTACTTAGAAAATTCTGACGATTTCGGAACTTAGAAAAATTCTGACAATTTCGGTACTTAGAAAAATTCAGATGATTTCGGAACTGAGAAAAATTCTGTCGATTTCGGTACTTAGAAAAATTCTGTTTATTTCGGTACTTGGAAAATTTCTGCCTTTTTCGGTACTTTGAAAAGACTCAGAAGTTTTCAGTACTTAGAAAATTTCTGACGTTTTCGATACTTAGAAAATTTCTGACGTTTTCGGTACTTAGAAAAATTCTGACGATTTCGGTACTTGGAAAATTTCTGACCTTTTCGGTACTTAGAAAATTTCTGATCTTTTCGGTACTTAGAAAAATTCTGACGATTTCGGTACTTAGATAACATTCAGAAGTTTTCGATACTTAGAAAAATTCTGTTGATTTCGGTACTTAGAAAAATTCTGTCGATTTCGGTACTTTGAAAAGACTCAGAAGTTTTCGGTACTTAGAAAAATTCCGACGATTTCGGTACTTAAAAAATTTCTGCCTTTTACGGTACTTAGAAAACATTCAGAAGTTTTCGGTACTTAGAAAATTTCTGACGTTATCGGTACTTAGAAAAATTCTAATGATTTCAGTACTTAGAAAAATTCTGGTGATTTCGGAACTTAGAAATATTCTGTTGATTTCGGTACTTCGAAAAATCCTGCCGAATTCGGTACTTAGGAAAATTCTGTTGATTTCGGTACTTAGAAAAATTCTGACGATTTCGGTACTTAGAAAACATTCAGAAGTTTTCGATACTTAGAAACTTTCTGCCTTTTTCGGTACTTTGAAAAGACTCGGAAGTTTTCGGTACTTAGAAAATTTCTGACGTTCTGCCTTTTTCGGTACTTTGAAAAATTCAGACGATTTCGGTGGTTCGACAATTTCGGCCTTATTCGGCACTTAGAAAACATTCAGAAGATATCGGTACTTAGAAAATTTCTGACATTATCGGTACTTAGAAAAATTCTGACGATTTCGGTATTTAGAAAATTTCAGAAGATTTCGGTACTTAGAAAAATTCAGACGATTTCGGTACTTAGAAAAATTCTGCCGATTTCGGTACTGAGAAAAATTTTATTGATTTCGGTACTTAGAAAAATTCTGTCGATTTCGGTACTTTGAAAAGACTCAGAAGTTTTCGGTACTTAGAAAAATTCCGACGATTTCGGTACTTAGAAAAATTCTGCCGATTTCGGTACTGAGAAAAATTCTGTTGATTTCGGTACTTAGAAAAATTCTGTCGATTTCGGTAGTTTGAAAAGACTCAGAAGTTTTCGGTACTTAGAAAAATTCCGACGATTTCGGTACTTAGAAAATTCTGACGATTTCGGAACTTAGAAAAATTCTGACAATTTCGGTACTTAGAAAAATTCAGATGATTTCGGAAGTGAGAAAAATTCTGTCGATTTTGGTACTTAGAAAAATTCTGTTTATTTCGGTACTTGGAAAATTTCTGCCTTTTTCGGTACTTTGAAAAGACTCAGAAGTTTTCAGTACTTAGAAAATTTCTGACGTTTTCGATACTTAGAAAATTTCTGACGTTTTCGGTACTTAGAAAATTTCTGACGATTTCGGTACTTAGAAAAATTCTGACGATTTCGGTACTTGGAAAATTTCTGACCTTTTCGGTACTTAGAAAATTTCTGATCTTTTCGGTACTTAGAAAAATTCTGACGATTTCGGTACTTAGATAACATTCAGAAGTTTTCGATACTTAGAAAATTCCTGACGTTTTCGGTACTTAGAAAAATTCTGCCGCTTTCGGTACTGAGAAAAATTTTGTTGATTTCGGTACTTAGAAAAATTCTGTCGATTTCGGTACTTTGAAAAGACTCAGAAGGTTTCGGTACTTAGAAAAATTCCGACGATTTCGGTACTTAGAAAATTCTGACGATTTCGGAACTGAGAAAAATTCTGTTGATTTCGGTACTTAGAAAAATTCTGTCGATTTCGGTACTTTGAAAAGACCTAAGTTTTCGGTACTTAGAAAAATTCCAACGATTTCGGTACTTAAAAAATTTCTGCCTTTTACGGTACTTAGAAAACATTCAGAAGTTTTCGGTACTTAGAAAATTTCTGACGTTATCGGTACTTAGAAAAAATCTGATGATTTCAGTACTTAGAAAAATTCTGGTGATTTCGGAACTTAGAAATATTCTGTTGATTTCGGTACTTAGAAAAATTCTGTCGAATTCGGTACTTAGGAAAATTCTGTTGATTTCGGTACTTAGAAAAATTCTGACGATTTCGGTACTTAGAAAACATTCAGAAGTTTTCGATACTTAGAAAATTTCTGACGTTATCGGTACTTAGAAAATTTCTGACGATTTCGGTATTTAGAAAATTTCAAAAGATTTCGGTACTTAGAAAAATTCAGACGATTTCGGTACTTAGAAAAATTCTGCCGATTTCGGTACTGAGAAAAATTTTATTGATTTCGGTACTTAGAAAAATTCTGTCGATTTCGGTACTTTGAAAAGACTCAGAAGTTTTCGGTACTTAGAAAAATTCCGACGATTTCGGTACTTAGAAAAATTCTGCCGATTTCGGTACTGAGAAAAATTCTGTTGATTTCGGTACTTAGAAAAATTCTGTCGATTTCGGTAGTTTGAAAAGACTCAGAAGTTTTCGGTACTTAGAAAAATTCCGACGATTTCGGTACTTAGAAAATTCTGACGATTTCGGAACTTAGAAAAATTCTGACAATTTCGGTACTTAGAAAAATTCAGATGATTTCGGAAGTGAGAAAAATTCTGTCGATTTTGGTACTTAGAAAAATTCTGTTTATTTCGGTACTTGGAAAATTTCTGCCTTTTTCGGTACTTTGAAAAGACTCAGAAGTTTTCAGTACTTAGAAAATTTCTGACGTTTTCGATACTTAGAAAATTTCTGACGTTTTCGGTACTTAGAAAATTTCTGACGATTTCGGTACTTAGAAAAATTCTGACGATTTCGGTACTTGGAAAATTTCTGACCTTTTCGGTACTTAGAAAATTTCTGATCTTTTCGGTACTTAGAAAAATTCTGACGATTTCGGTACTTAGATAACATTCAGAAGTTTTCGATACTTAGAAAATTCCTGACGTTTTCGGTACTTAGAAAAATTCTGCCGCTTTCGGTACTGAGAAAAATTTTGTTGATTTCGGTACTTAGAAAAATTCTGTCGATTTCGGTACTTTGAAAAGACTCAGAAGGTTTCGGTACTTAGAAAAATTCCGACGATTTCGGTACTTAGAAAATTCTGACGATTTCGGAACTGAGAAAAATTCTGTTGATTTCGGTACTTAGAAAAATTCTGTCGATTTCGGTACTTTGAAAAGACCTAAGTTTTCGGTACTTAGAAAAATTCCAACGATTTCGGTACTTAAAAAATTTCTGCCTTTTACGGTACTTAGAAAACATTCAGAAGTTTTCGGTACTTAGAAAATTTCTGACGTTATCGGTACTTAGAAAAAATCTGATGATTTCAGTACTTAGAAAAATTCTGGTGATTTCGGAACTTAGAAATATTCTGTTGATTTCGGTACTTAGAAAAATTCTGTCGAATTCGGTACTTAGGAAAATTCTGTTGATTTCGGTACTTAGAAAAATTCTGACGATTTCGGTACTTAGAAAACATTCAGAAGTTTTCGATACTTAGAAAATTTCTGACGTTATCGGTACTTAGAAAATTTCTGACGATTTCGGTATTTAGAAAATTTCAAAAGATTTCGGTACTTAGAAAAATTCAGACGATTTCGGTACTTAGAAAAATTCTGCCGATTTCGGTACTGAGAAAAATTTTGTTGATTTCGGTACTTAGAAAAATTCTGTCGATTTCGGTACTTTGAAAAGACTCAGAAGTTTTCGGTACTTAGAAAAATTCCGACGATTTCGGTACTTAGAAAATTTCTGCCTGTTTCGGTACTTTGAAAATTTCTGAGCTTTTCGGTACTTTGAAAATTTCTGAGGATTTCGGAATTTAGAAAACATTCAGAAGTTTTCGATACTTAGAAAATTTCTGACGTTTTCGGTACTTAGAAAAATTCTGATGATTTCGGAACTTAGAAAAATTCTGTCGATTTCGGTACTTAGAAAAATTTTGTTGATGTCGGAACTGAAAAAAATTCTGTCGATTTCGGTACTTAGAAAAATTCTGTTTATTTCGGTACTTGGAAAATTTCTGCCTTTTTCGGTACTTTGAAAAGACTCAGAAGTTTTCAGTACTTAGAAAATTTCTGAAGTTTTCGGTACTTAGAAAAATTCGGCCGATTTCGGTACTTAGAAAAATTCTGTTGATTTCGGTACTTGGAAAATTTCTGACCTTTTCGGTACTTAGAAAAATTCTGTCGATTTCGGTACTTAGAAAAATTCTGTTGATTTCGGTACTTAGAAAACATTCAGAAGATATCGGTACTTAGAAAATTTCTGACGTTATCGGTACTTAGAAAAATTCTGACGATTTCGGTATTTAGAAAATTTCAAAAGATTTCGGTACTTAGAAAAATTCCGACGATTTCGGTACTTAGAAAATTCTGACGATTTCGGAACTTAGAAAAATTCTGACAATTTCGGTACTTAGAAAAATTCAGATGATTTCGGAACTGAAAAAAATTCTGTCGATTTCGGTACTTAGAAAAATTCTGTTTATTTCGGTACTTGGAAAATTTCTGCCTTTTTCGGTACTTTGAAAAGACTCAGAAGTTTTCAGTACTTAGAAAATTTCTGACGTTTTCGATACTTAGAAAATTTCTGACGTTTTCGGTACTTAGAAAAATTCTGACGATTTCGGTACTTGGAAAATTTCTGACCTTTTCGGTACTTAGAAAATTTCTGATCTTTTCGGTACTTAGAAAAATTCTGACGATTTCGGTACTTAGATAACATTCAGAAGTTTTCGATACTTAGAAAATTCCTGACGTTTTCGGTACTTAGAAAAATTCTGCCGCTTTCGGTACTGAGAAAAATTTTGTTGATTTCGGTACTTTGAAAAGACTCAGAAGGTTTCGGTACTTAGAAAAATTCCGACGATTTCGGTACTTAGAAAATTCTGACGATTTCGGAACTGAGAAAAATTCTGTTGATTTCGGTACTTAGAAAAATTCTGTCGATTTCGGTACTTTGAAAAGACCTAAGTTTTCGGTACTTAGAAAAATTCCAACGATTTCGGTACTTAAAAAATTTCTGCCTTTTACGGTACTTAGAAAACATTCAGAAGTTTTCGGTACTTAGAAAATTTCTGACGTTATCGGTACTTAGAAAAAATCTGATGATTTCAGTACTTAGAAAAATTCTGGTGATTTCGGAACTTAGAAATATTCTGTTGATTTCGGTACTTAGAAAAATTCTGTCGAATTCGGTACTTAGGAAAATTCTGTTGATTTCGGTACTTAGAAAAATTCTGACGATTTCGGTACTTAGAAAACATTCAGAAGTTTTCGATACTTAGAAAATTTCTGACGTTATCGGTACTTAGAAAAATTCTGACGATTTCGGTATTTAGAAAATTTCAAAAGATTTCGGTACTTAGAAAAATTCAGACGATTTCGGTACTTAGAAAAATTCTGCCGATTTCGGTACTGAGAAAAATTTTGTTGATTTCGGTACTTAGAAAAATTCTGTCGATTTCGGTACTTTGAAAAGACTCAGAAGTTTTCGGTACTTAGAAAAATTCCGACGATTTCGGTACTTAGAAAATTCTGACGATTTCGGTACTTAGAAATTTTCTGATCTTTTCGGTACTTAGAAAATTTCTGCCTTTTTCGGTACTTTGAAAATTTCTGACGTTTTCGGTACTTAGAAAAATTCTGCTGATTTCGCTATTTAGAAAAATTCGGTCGATTTCGGTACTTAGAAAATTTCTGACCTTTTCGGTACTTGGAAAATTATTGCCTTTTTCGGTATTGAAAAGACTCAGAAATTTTCATTACTTAGAAAATTTCTGACGTTTTCGATATTTAGAAAATTTCTGACGTTTTCGGTACTTAGAAAAATTCTGCCGATTTCGGTACTGAGAAAATTCTGACGATTTCGGTACTTGGAAAATTTCTGACCTTTTCGGTACTTAGAAAATTTCTGCCTTTTTCGGTACTTTGAAAAGACTCGGAAGTTTTCGGTACTTAGAAAATTTCTGACGTTCTGCCTTTTTCGGTACTTTGAAAAATTCAGACGATTTCGGTGGTTCGACAATTTCGGCCTTTTTCGGTACTTAGAAAACATTCAGAAGATATCGGTACTTAGAAAATTTCTGACGTTATCGGTACTTAGAAAAATTCTGACGATTTCGGTATTTAGAAAATTTCAAAAGATTTCGGTACTTAGAAAAATTCCGACGATTTCGGTACTTAGAAAATTCTGACGATTTCGGAACTTAGAAAAATTCTGACAATTTCGGTACTTAGAAAAATTCAGATGATTTCGGAACTGAAAAAAATTCTGTCGATTTCGGTACTTAGAAAAATTCTGTTTATTTCGGTACTTGGAAAATTTCTGCCTTTTTCGGTACTTTGAAAAGACTCAGAAGTTTTCAGTACTTAGAAAATTTCTGACGTTTTCGATACTTAGAAAATTTCTGACGTTTTCGGTACTTAGAAAAATTCTGACGATTTCGGTACTTGGAAAATTTCTGACCTTTTCGGTACTTAGAAAATTTCTGATCTTTTCGGTACTTAGAAAAATTCTGACGATTTCGGTACTTAGATAACATTCAGAAGTTTTCGATACTTAGAAAATTCCTGACGTTTTCGGTACTTAGAAAAATTCTGCCGCTTTCGGTACTGAGAAAAATTTTGTTGATTTCGGTACTTAGAAAAATTCTGTCGATTTCGGTACTTTGAAAAGACTCAGAAGGTTTCGGTACTTAGAAAAATTCCGACGATTTCGGTACTTAGAAAATTCTGACGATTTCGGAACTGAGAAAAATTCTGTTGATTTCGGTACTTAGAAAAATTCTGTCGATTTCGGTACTTTGAAAAGACCTAAGTTTTCGGTACTTAGAAAAATTCCAACGATTTCGGTACTTAAAAAATTTCTGCCTTTTACGGTACTTAGAAAACATTCAGAAGTTTTCGGTACTTAGAAAATTTCTGACGTTATCGGTACTTAGAAAAAATCTGATGATTTCAGTACTTAGAAAAATTCTGGTGATTTCGGAACTTAGAAATATTCTGTTGATTTCGGTACTTAGAAAAATTCTGTCGAATTCGGTACTTAGGAAAATTCTGTTGATTTCGGTACTTAGAAAAATTCTGACGATTTCGGTACTTAGAAAACATTCAGAAGTTTTCGATACTTAGAAAATTTCTGACGTTATCGGTACTTAGAAAAATTCTGACGATTTCGGTATTTAGAAAATTTCAAAAGATTTCGGTACTTAGAAAAATTCAGACGATTTCGGTACTTAGAAAAATTCTGCCGATTTCGGTACTGAGAAAAATTTTGTTGATTTCGGTACTTAGAAAAATTCTGTCGATTTCGGTACTTTGAAAAGACTCAGAAGTTTTCGGTACTTAGAAAAATTCCGACGATTTCGGTACTTAGAAAATTCTGACGATTTCGGAACTTAGAAATTTTCTGATCTTTTCGGTACTTAGAAAATTTCTGCCTTTTTCGGTACTTTGAAAATTTCTGACCTTTTCGGTACTTTGAAAATTTCTGAGGATTTCGGAATTTAGAAAACATTCAGAAGTTTTCGATACTTAGAAAATTTCTGACGTTTTCGGTACTTAGAAAAATTCTGATGATTTCGGAACTTAGAAAAATTCTGTCGATTTCGGTACTTAGAAAAATTTTGTTGATGTCGGTACTTCGAAAATTTCTGCCTTTTTCGGTACTTTGAAAAGACTCAGAAGTTTTCAGTACTTAGAAAATTTCTGACGTTTTCGGTACTTAGAAAAATTCGGCCGATTTCGGTACTTAGAAAAATTCTGTTGATTTCGGTACTTGGAAAATTTCTGACCTTTTCGGTACTTAGAAAAATTCTGTCGATTTCGGTACTTAGAAAAATTCTGTTGATTTTGGTACTTAGAAAAATTCTGACGATTTCGGTACTTAGAAAAATTCCGACGATTTCGGTACTTAGAAAATTCAGACGATTTCGGTCCTTTGAAAAACACTCAGAAGTTTTCGGTACTTAGTAAAATTCCGACGATTTCGGTACTTAGAAAATTCTGACGATTTCGGAACTTAGAAAAATTCTGACAATTTCGGTACTTAGAAAAATTCAGATGATTTCGGAACTGAGAAAAATTCTGTCGATTTCGGTACTTAGAAAAATTCTGTTTATTTCGGTACTTGGAAAATTTCTGCCTTTTTCGGTACTTTGAAAAGACTCAGAAGTTTTCAGTACTTAGAAAATTTCTGACGTTTTCGATACTTAGAAAATTTCTGACGTTTTCGGTACTTAGAAAAATTCTGACGATTTCGGTACTTGGAAAATTTCTGACGATTTCGGTACTTAGATAACATTCAGAAGTTTTTGATACTTAGAAAATTACTGACGTTTTCGGTACTTAGAAAAATTCTGCCGATTTCGGTACTGAGAAAAATTCTGTTGATTTCGGTACTTAGAAAATTCTGACGATTTCGGAACTTAGAAAAATTCTGTTTATTTCGGTACTTGGAAAATTTCTGCCTTTTTCGGTACTTTGAAAAGACTCAGAAGTTTTCAGTACTTAGAAAATTTCTGACGTTTTCGATACTTAGAAAATTTCTGACGTTTTCGGTTCTTAGAAAAATTCTGTTTATTTCGGTACTTGGAAAATTTCTGCCTTTTTCGGTACTTTGAAAAGACTCAGAAGTTTTCAGTACTTAGAAAATTTCTGACGTTTTCGATACTTAGAAAATTTCTGACGTTTTCGGTACTTAGAAAAATTCTGACGATTTCGGTACTTGGAAAATTTCTGACGATTTCGGTACTGAGATAAATTCTGTTGATTTCGGTACTTAGAAAAATTCTGTCGATTTCGGTACTTTGAAAAGACTCAGAAGTTTTCGGTACTTAGAAAAATTCCGACGATTTCGGTACTTAAAAAATTTCTGCCTTTTACGGTACTTAGAAAACATTCAGAAGTTTTCGGCACTTAGAAAATTTCTGACGTTATCGGTACTTAGAAAAATTCTGATGATTTCAGTACTTAGAAAAATTCTGGTGATTTCGGAACTTAGAAATATTCTGTTGATTTCAGTACTTAGAAAAATTCTGTCGAATTCGGTACTTAGGAAAATTCTGTTGATTTCGGTACTTAGAAAAATTCTGACGATTTCGGTACTTAGAAAACATTCAGAAGTTTTCGATACTTAGAAACTTTCTGACGTTTTCGGTACTTAGATAATTTCTGCCTTTTTCGGTACTTTGAAAAGACTCGGAAGTTTTCGGTACTTAGAAAATTTCTGACGTTCTGCCTTTTTCGGTACTTTGAAAAGACTCAGAAGTTTTCGGTACTTAGAAAATTTCTGACGTTTTCGGTACTTAGAAGAATTCTGATGATTTCGGTACTTCGAAAATTTCTGACCTTTTTGGTATTTAGAAAATTTCAGACGATTTCGGTACTTAGAAAAATTCAGACGATTTCGGTGCTTCGACAATTTCGGCCTTTTTCGGTATTTAGAAAACATTCAGAAGTTATCGGTACTTAGAAAATTTCTGACGTTATCGGTACTTAGAAAAATTCTGACGATTTCGGTATTTAGAAAATTTCAGAAGATTTTGGTACTTAGAAAAATTCAGACGATTTCGGTACTTAGAAAAATTCTGCCGATTTCGGAACTGAGAAAAATTCTGTTGATTTCGGTACTTAGAAAAATTCTGTCGATTTCGGTAGTTTGAAAAGACTCAGAAGTTTTCGGTACTTAGAAAAATTCCGACGATTTCGGTACTTAGAAAATTCTGACGATTTCGGATTTTAGAAAAATTCTGACAATTTCGGTACTTAGAAAAATTCAGATGATTTCGGAACTGAGAAAAATTCTGTCGATTTTGGTACTTAGAAAAATTCTGTTTATTTCGGTACTTGGAAAATTTCTGCCTTTTTCGGTACTTTGAAAAGACTCAGAAGTTTTCAGTACTTAGAAAATTTCTGACGTTTTCGATACTTAGAAAATTTCTGACGTTTTCGGTACTTAGAAAACTTCTGACGATTTCGGTACGTGGAAAATTTCTGACTTTTTCGGTACTTAGAAAATTTCTGATCTTTTCGGTACTTAGAAAAATTCTGACGATTTCGGTACTTAGATAACATTCAGAAGTTTTCGATACTTAGAAAATTTCTAACGTTTTCGGTACTTAGAAAAATTCTGCCGATTTCGGTACTGAGAAAAATTCTGTTGATTTCGGTACTTAGAAAAATTCTGTCGATTTCGGTACTTTGAAAAGACCTAAGTTTTCGGTACTTAGAAAAATTCCAACGATTTCGGTACTTAAAAAATTTCTGCCTTTTACGGTACTTAGAAAACATTCAGAAGTTTTCGGTACTTAGAAAATTTCTGACGTTATCGGTACTTAGAAAAAATCTGATGATTTCAGTACTTAGAAAAATTCTGGTGATTTCGGAACTTAGAAATATTCTGTTGATTTCGGTACTTAGAAAAATTCTGTCGAATTCGGTACTTAGGAAAATTCTGTTGATTTCGGTACTTAGAAAAATTCTGACGATTTCGGTACTTAGAAAACATTCAGAAGTTTTCGATACTTAGAAACTTTCTGACGTTTTCGGTACTTAAAAATTTCTGCCTTTTTCGGTACTTTGAAAAGACTCGGAAGTTTTCGGTACTTAGAAAATTTCTGACGTTCTGCCTTTTTCGGTACTTTGAAAAATTCAGACGATTTCGGTGGTTCGACAATTTCGGCCTATTTCGGTACTTAGAAAACATTCAGAAGATATCGGTACTTAGAAAAATTCTGACGATTTCGGTATTTAGAAAATTTCAGAAGATTTCGGTACTTTGAAAAGACTCAGAAGTTTTCGGTACTTAGAAAAATTCCGACGATTTCGGTACTTAGAAAATTCTGACGATTTCGGAACTTAGAAATTTTCTGATCTTTTCGGTACTTAGAAAATTTCTGCCTTTTTCGGTACTTTGAAAATTTCTGACCTTTTCGGTACTTTGAAAATTTCTGAGGATTTCGGAATTTAGAAAACATTCAGAAGTTTTCGATACTTAGAAAATTTCTGACGTTTTCGGTACTTAGAAAAATTCTGATGATTTCGGAACTTAGAAAAATTCTGTCGATTTCGGTACTTAGAAAAATTTTGTTGATGTCGGTACTTCGAAAATTTCTGCCTTTTTCGGTACTTTGAAAAGACTCAGAAGTTTTCAGTACTTAGAAAATTTCTGACGTTTTCGGTACTTAGAAAAATTCGGCCGATTTCGGTATTTAGAAAAATTCTGTTGATTTCGGTACTTGGAAAATTTCTGACCTTTTCGGTACTTAGAAAAATTCTGTCGATTTCGGTACTTAGAAAAATTCTGTTGATTTTGGTACTTAGAAAAATTCTGACGATTTCGGTACTTAGAAAAATTCCGACGATTTCGGTACTTAGAAAATTCAGACGATTTCGGTCCTTTGAAAAACACTCAGAAGTTTTCGGTACTTAGTAAAATTCCGACGATTTCGGTACTTAGAAAATTCTGACGATTTCGGAACTTAGAAAAATTCTGACAATTTCGGTACTTAGAAAAATTCAGATGATTTCGGAACTGAGAAAAATTCTGTCGATTTCGGTACTTAGAAAAATTCTGTTTATTTCGGTACTTGGAAAATTTCTGCCTTTTTCGGTACTTTGAAAAGACTCAGAAGTTTTCAGTACTTAGAAAATTTCTGACGTTTTCGATACTTAGAAAATTTCTGACGTTTTCGGTACTTAGAAAAATTCTGACGATTTCGGTACTTGGAAAATTTCTGACGATTTCGGTACTTAGATAACATTCAGAAGTTTTTGATACTTAGAAAATTACTGACGTTTTCGGTACTTAGAAAAATTCTGCCGATTTCGGTACTGAGAAAAATTCTGTTGATTTCGGTACTTAGAAAATTCTGACGATTTCGGAACTTAGAAAAATTCTGTTTATTTCGGTACTTGGAAAATTTCTGCCTTTTTCGGTACTTTGAAAAGACTCAGAAGTTTTCAGTACTTAGAAAATTTCTGACGTTTTCGATACTTAGAAAATTTCTGACGTTTTCGGTACTTAGAAAAATTCTGTTTATTTCGGTACTTGGAAAATTTCTGCCTTTTTCGGTACTTTGAAAAGACTCAGAAGTTTTCAGTACTTAGAAAATTTCTGACGTTTTCGATACTTAGAAAATTTCTGACGTTTTCGGTACTTAGAAAAATTCAGACGATTTCGGTACTTGGAAAATTTCTGACGATTTCGGTACTGAGATAAATTCTGTTGATTTCGGTACTTAGAAAAATTCTGTCGATTTCGGTACTTTGAAAAGACTCAGAAGTTTTCGGTACTTAGAAAAATTCCGACGATTTCGGTACTTAAAAAATTTCTGCCTTTTACGGTACATAGAAAACATTCAGAAGTTTTCGGCACTTAGAAAATTTCTGACGTTATCGGTACTTAGAAAAATTCTGATGATTTCAGTACTTAGAAAAATTCTGGTGATTTCGGAACTTAGAAATATTCTGTTGATTTCAGTACTTAGAAAAATTCTGTCGAATTCGGTACTTAGGAAAATTCTGTTGATTTCGGTACTTAGAAAAATTCTGACGATTTCGGTACTTAGAAAACATTCAGAAGTTTTCGATACTTAGAAACTTTCTGACGTTTTCGGTACTTAGATAATTTCTGCCTTTTTCGGTACTTTGAAAAGACTCGGAAGTTTTCGGTACTTAGAAAATTTCTGACGTTCTGCCTTTTTCGGTACTTTGAAAAGACTCAGAAGTTTTCGGTACTTAGAAAATTTCTGACGTTTTCGGTACTTAGAAGAATTCTGATGATTTCGGTACTTCGAAAATTTCTGACCTTATTGGTATTTAGAAAATTTCAGACGATTTCGGTACTTAGAAAAATTCAGACGATTTCGGTGCTTCGACAATTTCGGCCTTTTTCGGTATTTAGAAAACATTCAGAAGTTATCGGTACTTAGAAAATTTCTGACGTTATCGGTACTTAGAAAAATTCTGACGATTTCGGTATTTAGAAAATTTCAGAAGATTTTGGTACTTAGAAAAATTCAGACGATTTCGGTACTTAGAAAAATTCTGCCGATTTCGGAACTGAGAAAAATTCTGTTGATTTCGGTACTTAGAAAAATTCTGTCGATTTCGGTAGTTTGAAAAGACTCAGAAGTTTTCGGTACTTAGAAAAATTCCGACGATTTCGGTACTTAGAAAATTCTGACGATTTCGGATTTTAGAAAAATTCTGACAATTTCGGTACTTAGAAAAATTCAGATGATTTCGGAACTGAGAAAAATTCTGTCGATTTTGGTACTTAGAAAAATTCTGTTTATTTCGGTACTTGGAAAATTTCTGCCTTTTTCGGTACTTTGAAAAGACTCAGAAGTTTTCAGTACTTAGAAAATTTCTGACGTTTTCGATACTTAGAAAATTTCTGACGTTTTCGGTACTTAGAAAACTTCTGACGATTTCGGTACTTGGAAAATTTCTGACTTTTTCGGTACTTAGAAAATTTCTAACGTTTTCGGTACTTAGAAAAATTCTGCCGATTTCGGTACTGAGAAAAATTCTGTTGATTTCGGTACTTAGAAAAATTCTGTCGATTTCGGTACTTTGAAAAGACCTAAGTTTTCGGTACTTAGAAAAATTCCAACGATTTCGGTACTTAAAAAATTTCTGCCTTTTACGGTACTTAGAAAACATTCAGAAGTTTTCGGTACTTAGAAATATTCTGACGTTATCGGTACTTAGAAAAAATCTGATGATTTCAGTACTTAGAAAAATTCTGGTGATTTCGGAACTTAGAAATATTCTGTTGATTTCGGTACTTAGAAAAATTCTGTCGAATTCGGTACTTAGGAAAATTCTGTTGATTTCGGTACTTAGAAAAATTCTGACGATTTCGGTACTTAGAAAACATTCAGAAGTTTTCGATACTTAGAAACTTTCTGACGTTTTCGGTACTTAAAAATTTCTGCCTTTTTCGGTACTTTGAAAAGACTCGGAAGTTTTCGGTACTTAGAAAATTTCTGACGTTCTGCCTTTTTCGGTACTTTGAAAAATTCAGACGATTTCGGTGGTTCGACAATTTCGGCCTATTTCGGTACTTAGAAAACATTCAGAAGATATCGGTACTTAGAAAAATTCTGACGATTTCGGTATTTAGAAAATTTCAGAAGATTTCGGTACTTAGAAAAATTCAGACGATTTCGGTACTTAGAAAATTCTGACGATTTCGGAACTTAGAAAAATTCTGAAAATTTCGGTACTTAGAAATTTTCTGATCTTTTCGGTACTTAGAAAATTTCTGCCTTTTTCGGTACTTTGAAAATTTCTGACGTTTTCGGTACTTAGAAAAATTCTGCTGATTTCGCTATTTAGAAAAATTCGGTCGATTTCGGTACTTAGAAAATTTCTGACCTTTTCGGTACTTGGAAAATTATTGCCTTTTTCGGTACTTTGAAAAGACTCAGAAATTTTCATTACTTAGAAAATTTCTGACGTTTTCGATATTTAGAAAATTTCTGACGTTTTCGGTACTTAGAAAAATTCTGCCGATTTCAGTACTGAGAAAATTCTGACGATTTCGGTACTTGGAAAATTTCTGACCTTATCGGTACTTAGAAAATTTCTGTCGATTTCGGTACTTTGAAAAGACTCAGAAGTTTTCGGTACTTAGAAAAATTCCGACGATTTCGGTACTTAGAAAATTCTGACGATTTCGGTACTTAGAACAATTCCGACGATTTCGGTACTTAGAAAAATTCTGAAAATTTCGGTACTTAGAAAATTTCTGACCTTTTTCGGTACTTTGAAAAGACTCAGAATTTTTCCGTACTTAGAAAATTTCTGACTTTTTCGGTACTTTGAAAAATTCTGAGGATTTCGGTATTTAGAAAACATTCAGAAGTTTTGGATACTTAGAAAATTTCTGACGTTTTCGGTACTTAGAAAAATTCTGCCGATTTCGGTACTGAGAAAAATTCTGTTGATTTCGGTACTTGGAAAATTTCTGCCTTTTTTGGAACTTTGAAAAGACTCAGAAGTTTTCAGTACTTAGAAAATTTCTGACGTTTTCGATACTTAGAAAATTTCTGACGTTTTCGGTACTTAGAAAAATTCTGCCGATTTCGGTACTTAGAAAAATTCTGTCGATTTCGGTACTTTGAAAAGACTCAGAAGTTTTCGGTACTTAGAAAAATTCCGACGATTTCGGTACTAGAAAATTCTGACGATTTCGGAACTTAGAAAAATGCTGACAATTTCGGTACTTAGAAAAATTCAGATGATTTCGGAACTGAGAAAAATTCTGTCGATTTCGGTACTTTGAAAAATTCTGTTTATTTCGGTACTTAGAAAAATTCTGACGATTTCGGTACTTAGAAAACATTCAGAAGTTTTCGATACTTAGAAACTTTCTGATGTTTTCGGTACTTAGAAAATTTCTGCCTTTTTCGGTACTTTGAAAAATTCAGACGATTTCGGTGGTTCGACAATTTCGGCCTTATTCGGTACTTAGAAAACATTCAGAAGATATCGGTACTTAGAAAATTTCTGACGTTATCGGTACTTAGAAAAATTCTGACGATTTCGGTATTTAGAAAATTTCAGAAGATTTCGGTACTTAGAAAAATTCAGACGATTTCGGTACTTAGAAAAATTCTGCCGATTTCGGTACTGAGAAAAATTTTGTTGATTTCGGTACTTATAAAAATTCTGTCGATTTCGGTACTTTGAAAAGACTCAGAAGTTTTCGGTACTTAGAAAAATTCCGACGATTTCGGTACTTAGAAAATTCTGACAATTTCGGAACTTAGAAAAATTCTGACAATTTCGGTACTTAGAAAAATTCAGATGATTTCGGAACTGAGAAAAATTCTGTCGATTTCGGTACTTAGAAAAATTCTGTTTATTTCGGTACTTGGAAAATTTCTGCCTTTTTCGGTACTTTGAAAAGACTCAGAAGTTTTCAGTACTTAGAAAATTTCTGACGTTTTCGATACTTAGAAAATTTCTGACGTTTTCGGTACTTAGAAAAATTCTGACGATTTCGGTACTTGGAAAATTTCTGACGATTTCGGTACTTAGATAACATTCAGAAGTTTTTGATACTTAGAAAATTACTGACGTTTTCGGTACTTAGAAAAATTCTGCCGATTTCGGAACTTAGAAAAATTCTGTTTATTTCGGTACTTGGAAAATTTCTGCCTTTTTCGGTACTTTGAAAAGACTCAGAAGTTTTCAGTACTTAGAAAATTTCTGACGTTTTCGATACTTAGAAAATTTCTGACGTTTTCGGTACTTAGAAACTTTCTGACGTTTTCGGTACTTAAAAATTTCTGCCTTTTTCGGTACTTTGAAAAGACTCGGAAGTTTTCGGTACTTAGAAAATTTCTGACGTTCTGCCTTTTTCGGTACTTTGAAAAATTCAGACGATTTCGGTGGTTCGACAATTTCGGCCTATTTCGGTACTTAGAAAACATTCAGAAGATATCGGTACTTAGAAAAATTCTGACGATTTCGGTATTTAGAAAATTTCAGAAGATTTCGGTACTTAGAAAAATTCAGACGATTTCGGTACTTAGAAAATTCTGACGATTTCGGAACTTAGAAAAATTCTGAAAATTTCGGTACTTAGAAATTTTCTGATCTTTTCGGTACTTAGAAAATTTCTGCCTTTTTCGGTACTTTGAAAATTTCTGACGTTTTCGGTACTTAGAAAAATTCTGCTGATTTCGCTATTTAGAAAAATTCGGTCGATTTCGGTACTTAGAAAATTTCTGACCTTTTCGGTACTTGGAAAATTATTGCCTTTTTCGGTACTTTGAAAAGACTCAGAAATTTTCATTACTTAGAAAATTTCTGACGTTTTCGATATTTAGAAAATTTCTGACGTTTTCGGTACTTAGAAAAATTCTGCCGATTTCAGTACTGAGAAAATTCTGACGATTTCGGTACTTGGAAAATTTCTGACCTTATCGGTACTTAGAAAATTTCTGTCGATTTCGGTACTTTGAAAAGACTCAGAAGTTTTCGGTACTTAGAAAAATTCCGACGATTTCGGTACTTAGAAAATTGTGACGATTTCGGTACTTAGAACAATTCCGACGATTTCGGTACTTTGAAAAATTCTGAAAATTTCGGTACTTAGAAAATTTCTGACCTTTTTCGGTACTTTGAAAAGACTCAGAATTTTTCCGTACTTAGAAAATTTCTGACTTTTTCGGTACTTTGAAAAATTCTGAGGATTTCGGTATTTAGAAAACATTCAGAAGTTTTCGATACTTAGAAAATTTCTGACGTTTTCGGTACTTAGAAAAATTCTGCCGATTTCGGTACTGAGAAAAATTCTGTTGATTTCGGTACTTGGAAAATTTCTGCCTTTTTTGGAACTTTGAAAAGACTCAGAAGTTTTCAGTACTTAGAAAATTTCTGACGTTTTCGATACTTAGAAAATTTCTGACGTTTTCGGTACTTAGAAAAATTCTGCCGATTTCGGTACTTAGAAAAATTCTGTCGATTTCGGTACTTTGAAAAGACTCAGAAGTTTTCGGTACTTAGAAAAATTCCGACGATTTCGGTACTAGAAAATTCTGACGATTTCGGAACTTAGAAAAATGCTGACAATTTCGGTACTTAGAAAAATTCAGATGATTTCGGAACTGAGAAAAATTCTGTCGATTTCGGTACTTTGAAAAATTCTGTTTATTTCGGTACTTAGAAAAATTCTGACGATTTCGGTACTTAGAAAACATTCAGAAGTTTTCGATACTTAGAAACTTTCTGATGTTTTCGGTACTTAGAAAATTTCTGCCTTTTTCGGTACTTTGAAAAATTCAGACGATTTCGGTGGTTCGACAATTTCGGCCTTATTCGGTACTTAGAAAACATTCAGAAGATATCGGTACTTAGAAAATTTCTGACGTTATCGGTACTTAGAAAAATTCTGACGATTTCGGTATTTAGAAAATTTCAGAAGATTTCGGTACTTAGAAAAATTCAGACGATTTCGGTACTTAGAAAAATTCTGCCGATTTCGGTACTGAGAAAAATTTTGTTGATTTCGGTACTTATAAAAATTCTGTCGATTTCGGTACTTTGAAAAGACTCAGAAGTTTTCGGTACTTAGAAAAATTCCGACGATTTCGGTACTTAGAAAATTCTGACAATTTCGGAACTTAGAAAAATTCTGACAATTTCGGTACTTAGAAAAATTCAGATGATTTCGGAACTGAGAAAAATTCTGTCGATTTCGGTACTTAGAAAAATTCTGTTTATTTCGGTACTTGGAAAATTTCTGCCTTTTTCGGTACTTTGAAAAGACTCAGAAGTTTTCAGTACTTAGAAAATTTCTGACGTTTTCGATACTTAGAAAATTTCTGACGTTTTCGGTACTTAGAAAAATTCTGACGATTTCGGTACTTGGAAAATTTCTGACGATTTCGGTACTTAGATAACATTCAGAAGTTTTTGATACTTAGAAAATTACTGACGTTTTCGGTACTTAGAAAAATTCTGCCGATTTCGGTACTGAGAAAAATTCTGTTGATTTCGGTACTTAGAAAATTCTGACGATTTCGGAACTTAGAAAAATTCTGTTTATTTCGGTACTTGGAAAATTTCTGCCTTTTTCGGTACTTTGAAAAGACTCAGAAGTTTTCAGTACTTAGAAAATTTCTGACGTTTTCGATACTTAGAAAATTTCTGACGTTTTCGGTACTTAGAAAAATTCTGACGATTTCGGTACTTGGAAAATTTCTGACGATTTCGGTAATGAGATAAATTCTGTTGATTTCGGTACTTAGAAAAATTCTGTCGATTTCGGTACTTTGAAAAGACTCAGAAGTTTTCGGTACTTAGAAAAATTCCGACGATTTCGGTACTTAAAAAATTTCTGCCTTTTACGGTACTTAGAAAACATTCAGAAGTTTTCGGCACTTAGAAAATTTCTGACGTTATCGGTACTTAGAAAAATTCTGATGATTTCAGTACTTAGAAAAATTCTGGTGATTTCGGAACTTAGAAATATTCTGTTGATTTCAGTACTTAGAAAAATTCTGTCGAATTCGGTACTTAGGAAAATTCTGTTGATTTCGGTACTTAGAAAAATTCTGATGATTTCGGTACTTAGAAAACATTCAGAAGTTTTCGATACTTAGAAACTTTCTGACGTTTTCGGTACTTAGATAATTTCTGCCTTTTTCGGTACTTTGAAAAGACTCGGAAGTTTTCGGTACTTAGAAAATTTCTGACGTTCTGCCTTTTTCGGTACTTTGAAAAGACTCAGAAGTTTTCGGTACTTAGAAAATTTCTGACGTTTTCGGTACTTAGAAGAATTCTGATGATTTCGGTACTTCGAAAATTTCTGACCTTTTTGGTATTTAGAAAATTTCAGACGATTTCGGTACTTAGAAAAATTCAGACGATTTCGGTGCTTCGACAATTTCGGCCTTTTTCGGTATTTAGAAAACATTCAGAAGTTATCGGTACTTAAAAAATTTCTGACGTTATCGGTACTTAGAAAAATTCTGACGATTTCGGTATTTAGAAAATTTCAGAAGATTTTGGTACTTAGAAAAATTCAGACGATTTCGGTACTTAGAAAAATTCTGCCGATTTCGGTACTGAGAAAAATTCTGTTGATTTCGGTACTTAGAAAAATTCTGTCGATTTCGGTAGTTTGAAAAGACTCAGAAGTTTTCGGTACTTAGAAAAATTCCGACGATTTCGGTACTTAGAAAATTCTGACGATTTCGGATTTTAGAAAAATTCTGACAATTTCGGTACTTAGAAAAATTCAGATGATTTCGGAACTGAGAAAAATTCTGTCGATTTTGGTACTTAGAAAAATTCTGTTTATTTCGGTACTTGGAAAATTTCTGCCTTTTTCGGTACTTTGAAAAGACTCAGAAGTTTTCAGTACTTAGAAAATTTCTGACGTTTTCGATACTTAGAAAATTTCTGACGTTTTCGGTACTTAGAAAACTTCTGACGATTTCGGTACTTGGAAAATTTCTGACCTTTTCGGTACTTAGAAAATTTCTGATCTTTTCGGTACTTAGAAAAATTCTGACGATTTCGGTACTTAGATAACATTCAGAAGTTTTCGATGCTTAGAAAATTTCTAACGTTTTCGGTACTTAGAAAAATTCTGCCGATTTCGGTACTGAGAAAAATTCTGTTGATTTCGGTACTTAGAAAAATTCTGTCGATTTCGGTACTTTGAAAAGACCTAAGTTTTCGGTACTTAGAAAAATTCCAACGATTTCGGTACTTAAAAAATTTCTGCCTTTTACGGTACTTTGAAAAGACTCGGAAGTTTTCGGTACTTAGAAAATTTCTGACGTTCTGCCTTTTTCGGTACTTTGAAAAATTCAGACGATTTCGGTGGTTCGACAATTTCGGCCTATTTCGGTACTTAGAAAACATTCAGAAGATATCGGTACTTAGAAAAATTCTGACGATTTCGGTATTTAGAAAATTTCAGAAGATTTCGGTACTTAGAAAAATTCAGACGATTTCGGTACTTAGAAAAATTCTGCCGATTTCGGTACTGAGAAAAATTTTGTTGATTTCGGTACTTAGAAAAATTCTGACGATTTCGGTACTTTGAAAAGACTCAGAAGTTTTCGGTACTTAGAAAAATTCCGACGATTTCGGTACTTAGAAAATTCTGACGATTTCGGAACTTAGAAAAATTCTGAAAATTTCGGTACTTAGAAATTTTCTGATCTTTTCGGTACTTAGAAAATTTCTGCCTTTTTCGGTACTTTGAAAATTTCTGACGTTTTCGGTACTTAGAAAAATTCTGCTGATTTCGCTATTTAGAAAAATTCGGTCGATTTCGGTATTTAGAAAATTTCTGACCTTTTCGGTACTTGGAAAATTATTGCCTTTTTCGGTACTTTGAAAAGACTCAGAAATTTTCATTACTTAGAAAATTTCTGACGTTTTCGATATTTAGAAAATTTCTGACGTTTTCGGTACTTAGAAAAATTCTGCCGATTTCGGTACTTAGAAAAATTCTGTCGATTTCGGTACTTTGAAAAGACTCAGAAGTTTTCGGTACTTAGAAAAATTCCGACGATTTCGGTACTAGAAAATTCTGACGATTTCGGAACTTAGAAAAATGCTGACAATTTCGGTACTTAGAAAAATTCAGATGATTTCGGAACTGAGAAAAATTCTGTCGATTTCGGTACTTTGAAAAATTCTGTTTATTTCGGTACTTAGAAAAATTCTGACGATTTCGGTACTTAGAAAACATTCAGAAGTTTTCGATACTTAGAAACTTTCTGATGTTTTCGGTACTTAGAAAATTTCTGCCTTTTTCGGTACTTTGAAAAATTCAGACGATTTCGGTGGTTCGACAATTTCGGCCTTATTCGGTACTTAGAAAACATTCAGAAGATATCGGTACTTAGAAAATTTCTGACGTTATCGGTACTTAGAAAAATTCTGACGATTTCGGTATTTAGAAAATTTCAGAAGATTTCGGTACTTAGAAAAATTCAGACGATTTCGGTACTTAGAAAAATTCTGCCGATTTCGGGACTGAGAAAATTCTGACGATTTCGGTACTTGGAAAATTTCTGACCTTTTCGGTACTTAGAAAATTTCTGTCGATTTCGGTACTTTGAAAAGACTCAGAAGTTTTCATTACTTAGAAAAATTCCGACGATTTCGGTACTTAGAAAATTCTGACGATTTCGGAACTTAGAAAAATTCTGAAAATTTCGGTACTTAGAAAATTTCTGACCTTTTCGGTACTTAGAAAATTTCTGCCTTTTTCGGTACTTTGAAAATTTCTGACGTTTTCGGTACTTAGAAAAATTCTGCTGATTTCGCTATTTAGAAAAATTCGGTCGATTTCGGTTCTTAGAAAATTTCTGACCTTTTCGGTACTTGGAAAATTATTGCCTTTTTCGGTACTTTGAAAAGACTCAGAAGTTTTCATTACTTAGAAAATTTCTGACCTTTTCGGTACTTAGAAAATTTCTGTCGATTTCGGTACTTAGAAAACATTCAGAAGTCTTCGGTACTTAGAAAATTTGTGACGTTTTCAGTACTTAGAAAAATTCTGATGATTTCAGTACTTAGAAAAATTCTGACGATTTCGGTACTTATTAAACATTCAGAAGTTTTCGGTACTTAGAAAAATTCTGCCGATTTCGGTACTTAGAAAAATTCTGTTGATTACGGTACTTAGAAAAATTCTGTCGATTTCGGTACTTGGAAAATTTCTGACCTTTTCGGTACTTAGAAAATTTCTGATCTTTTCGGTACTTAGAAAAATTCTGACGATTTCGGTACTTAGATAACATTCAGAAGTTTTCGATACTTAGAAAATTTCTAACGTTTTCGGTACTTAGAAAAATTCTGCCGATTTCGGTACTGAGAAAAATTCTGTTGATTTCGGTACTTAGAAAAATTCTGTCAATTTCGGTACTTTGAAAAGACCTAAGTTTTCGGTACTTAGAAAAATTCCAACGATTTCGGTACTTAAAAAATTTCTGCCTTTTACGGTACTTAGAAAACATTCAGAAGTTTTCGGTACATAGAAAATTTCTGACGTTATCGGTACTTAGAAAAAATCTGATGATTTCAGTACTTAGAAAAATTCTGGTGATTTCGGAACTTAGAAATATTCTGTTGATTTCGGTACTTAGAAAAATTCTGTCGAATTCGGTACTTAGGAAAATTCTGTTGATTTCGGTACTTAGAAAAATTCTGACGATTTCGGTACTTAGAAAACATTCAGAAGTTTTCGATACTTAGAAACTTTCTGACGTTTTCGGTACTTAAAAATTTCTGCCTTTTTCGGTACTTTGAAAAGACTCGGAAGTTTTCGGTACTTAGAAAATTTCTGACGTTCTGCCTTTTTCGGTACTTTGAAAAATTCAGACGATTTCGGTGGTTCGACAATTTCGGCCTATTTCGGTACTTAGAAAACATTCAGAAGATATCGGTACTTAGAAAAATTCTGACGATTTCGGTATTTAGAAAATTTCAGAAGATTTCGGTACTTAGAAAAATTCAGACGATTTCGGTACTTAGAAAAATTCTGCCGATTTCGGTACTGAGAAAAATTTTGTTGATTTCGGTACTTAGAAAAATTCTGACGATTTCGGTACTTTGAAAAGACTCAGAAGTTTTCGGTACTTAGAAAAATTCCGACGATTTCGGTACTTAGAAAATTCTGACGATTTCGGAACTTAGAAAAATTCTGAAAATTTCGGTACTTAGAAATTTTCTGACTTTTTCGGTACTTAGAAAAATTCCGACGATTTCGGTACTTAGAAAAATTCTGAAAATTTCGGTACTTAGGAAATTTCTGACCTTCTCGGTACTTAGAAATATTCAGAGGATTTCGGTACTTAGAATATTTCTGACGTTTTCTGTACTTAGAAAAATTCTGTTGATTTCGGTACTTAGAAAAAATCTGTCGATTTCCGTACTTAGAAAAATTATGTTGATTTTGGTACTTAGAAAATTTCTGACCTTTTCGGTACTTAGAAAATATCTGACGTTTTCGGTATTTAGAAAAATTCTGTCGATTTCGGTACTTAGAAAACATTCAGAAGTCTTCGGTACTTAGAAAATTTGTGACGTTTTCAGTACTTAGAAAAATTCTGATGATTTCAGTACTTAGAAAAATTCTGTTGATTTTGGTACTTAGAAAAATTCTGTTGATTTCGGTATTTAGAAAATTTCAGAAGATTTCGGTACTTAGAAAAATTCAGACGATTTCGGTACTTAGAAAAATTCTGCCGATTTCGGTACTGAGAAAAATTTTGTT
Source organism: Parasteatoda tepidariorum (assembly GCF_982258835.1). NCBI lineage: Eukaryota > Metazoa > Arthropoda > Arachnida > Araneae > Theridiidae > Parasteatoda > Parasteatoda tepidariorum. The sequence goes on from NC_141759.1 coordinate 113,921,878, forward strand.
GATTTCGGTACTTAGAAAAATTCTGACGATTTCGGTACTTTGAAAAGACTCAGAAGTTTTCGGTACTTAGAAAAATTCCGACGATTTCGGTACTTAGAAAATTCTGACGATTTCGGAACTTAGAAAAATTCTGAAAATTTCGGTACTTAGAAATTTTCTGATCTTTTCGGTACTTAGAAAATTTCTGCCTTTTTCGGTACTTTGAAAATTTCTGACGTTTTCGGTACTTAGAAAAATTCTGCTGATTTCGCTATTTAGAAAAATTCGGTCGATTTCGGTACTTAGAAAATTTCTGACCTTTTCGGTACTTGGAAAATTATTGCCTTTTTCGGTACTTTGAAAAGACTCAGAAATTTTCATTACTTAGAAAATTTCTGACGTTTTCGATATTTAGAAAATTTCTGACGTTTTCGGTACTTAGAAAAATTCTGCCGATTTCGGTACTGAGAAAATTCTGACGATTTCGGTACTTGGAAAATTTCTGACCTTATCGGTACTTAGAAAATTTCTGTCGATTTCGGTACTTTGAAAAGACTCAGAAGTTTTCGGTACTTAGAAAAATTCCGACGATTTCGGTACTTAGAAAATTCTGACGATTTCGGTACTTAGAAAAATTCTGCCGATTTCGGTACTGAGAAAAATTCTGTTGATTTCGGTACTTGGAAAATTTCTGCCTTTTTTGGAACTTTGAAAAGACTCAGAAGTTTTCAGTACTTAGAAAATTTCTGACGTTTTCGATACTTAGAAAATTTCTGACGTTTTCGGTACTTAGAAAAATTCTGCCGATTTCGGTACTTAGAAAAATTCTGTCGATTTCGGTACTTTGAAAAGACTCAGAAGTTTTCGGTACTTAGAAAAATTCCGACGATTTCGGTACTAGAAAATTCTGACGATTTCGGAACTTAGAAAAATGCTGACAATTTCGGTACTTAGAAAAATTCAGATGATTTCGGAACTGAGAAAAATTCTGTCGATTTCGGTACTTTGAAAAATTCTGTTTATTTCGGTACTTAGAAAAATTCTGACGATTTCGGTACTTAGAAAACATTCAGAAGTTTTCGATACTTAGAAACTTTCTGATGTTTTCGGTACTTAGAAAATTTCTGCCTTTTTCGGTACTTTGAAAAATTCAGACGATTTCGGTGGTTCGACAATTTCGGCCTTATTCGGTACTTAGAAAACATTCAGAAGATATCGGTACTTAGAAAATTTCTGACGTTATCGGTACTTAGAAAAATTCTGACGATTTCGGTATTTAGAAAATTTCAGAAGATTTCGGTACTTAGAAAAATTCAGACGATTTCGGTACTTAGAAAAATTCTGCCGATTTCGGTACTGAGAAAAATTTTGTTGATTTCGGTACTTATAAAAATTCTGTCGATTTCGGTACTTTGAAAAGACTCAGAAGTTTTCGGTACTTAGAAAAATTCCGACGATTTCGGTACTTAGAAAATTCTGACGATTTCGGAACTTAGAAAAATTCTGAAAATTTCGGTACTTAGAAAATTTCTGACCTTTTCGGTACTTAGAAAATTTCTGCCTTTTTCGGTACTTTTAAAATTTCTGACGTTTTCGGTACTTAGAAAAATTCAGCTGATTTCGCTATTTAGAAAAATTCTTTCGATTTCGGTACTTAGAAAATTTCTGACCTTTTCGGTACTTGGAAAATTATTGCCTTTTTCGGTAATTTGAAAAGACTCAGAAGTTTTCATTACTTAGAAAATTTCTGACGTTTTCGGTACTTAGAAAAATTCTGCCGATTTCGGTACTGAGAAAATTCTGACGATTTCGGTACTTGGAAAATTTCTGACCTTTTCGGTACTTAGAAAATTTCTGTCGATTTCGGTACTTTGAAAAGACTCAGAAGTTTTCATTACTTAGAAAAATTCCGACGATTTCGGTACTTAGAAAATTCTGACGATTTCGGAACTTAGAAAAATTCTGAAAATTTCGGTACTTAGAAAATTTCTGACCTTTTCGGTACTTAGAAAATTTCTGCCTTTTTCGGTACTTTGAAAATTTCTGACGTTTTCGGTACTTAGAAAAATTCTGATGATTTCGCTATTTAGAAAAATTCGGTCGATTTCGGTTCTTAGAAAATTTCTGACCTTTTCGGTACTTGGAAAATTATTGCCTTTTTCGGTACTTTGAAAAGACACAGAAGTTTTCATTACTTAGAAAATTTCTGACGTTTTCGATATTTAGAAAATTTCTGACGTTTTCGGTACTTAGAAAAATTCTGCCGATTTCGGTACTGAGAAAATTCTGACTATTTCGGTACTTGGAAAATTTCTGACCTTTTCGGTACTTAGAAAATTTCTGTCGATTTCGGTACTTTGAAAAGACTCAGAAGTTTTCGGTACTTAGAAAAATTCTTTCGATTTCGGTGCTTAGAAAATTTCTGACTTTTTCGGTACTTAGAAAAATTCCGACGATTTCGGTACTTAGAAAAATTCTGAAAATTTCGGTACTTAGGAAATTTCTGACCTTCTCGGTACTTAGAAATATTCAGAGGATTTCGGTACTTAGAAAATTTCTGACCTTTTCGGAACTTAGAAACTTTCTGACGTTTTCGGTACTTAGAAAAATTCAGACGATTTCGGTACTGAGAAAAATTTTGTTGATTTCGGTACTTATAAAAATTCTGTCGATTTCGGTACTTTGAAAAGACTCAGAAGTTTTCGGTACTTAGAAAAATTCGGACGATTTCGGTACTTAGAAAATTCTGACGATTTCGGAACTTAGAAAAATTCTGAAAATTTCGGTACTTAGAAAATTTCTGACCTTTTCGGTACTTAGAAAATTTCTGCCTTTTTCGGTACTTTTAAAATTTCTGACGTTTTCGGTACTTAGAAAAATTCAGCTGATTTCGCTATTTAGAAAAATTCTTTCGATTTCGGTACTTAGAAAATTTCTGACCTTTTCGGTACTTGGAAAATTATTGCCTTTTTCGGTACTTTGAAAAGACTCAGAAGTTTTCATTACTTAGAAAATTTCTGACGTTTTCGGTACTTAGAAAAATTCTGCCGATTTCGGTACTGAGAAAATTCTGACGATTTCGGTACTTAGAAATTTTCTGATCTTTTCGGTACTTAGAAAATTTCTGCCTTTTTCGGTACTTTGAAAATTTCTGACGTTTTCGGTACTTAGAAAAATTCTGCTGATTTCGCTATTTAGAAAAATTCGGTCGATTTCGGTATTTAGAAAATTTCTGACCTTTTCGGTACTTGGAAAATTATTGCCTTTTTCGGTACTTTGAAAAGACTCAGAAATTTTCATTACTTAGAAAATTTCTGACGTTTTCGATATTTAGAAAATTTCTGACGTTTTCGGTACTTAGAAAAATTCTGCCGATTTCGGTACTTAGAAAAATTCTGTCGATTTCGGTACTTTGAAAAGACTCAGAAGTTTTCGGTACTTAGAAAAATTCCGACGATTTCGGTACTAGAAAATTCTGACGATTTCGGAACTTAGAAAAATGCTGACAATTTCGGTACTTAGAAAAATTCAGATGATTTCGGAACTGAGAAAAATTCTGTCGATTTCGGTACTTTGAAAAATTCTGTTTATTTCGGTACTTAGAAAAATTCTGACGATTTCGGTACTTAGAAAACATTCAGAAGTTTTCGATACTTAGAAACTTTCTGATGTTTTCGGTACTTAGAAAATTTCTGCCTTTTTCGGTACTTTGAAAAATTCAGACGATTTCGGTGGTTCGACAATTTCGGCCTTATTCGGTACTTAGAAAACATTCAGAAGATATCGGTACTTAGAAAATTTCTGACGTTATCGGTACTTAGAAAAATTCTGACGATTTCGGTATTTAGAAAATTTCAGAAGATTTCGGTACTTAGAAAAATTCAGACGATTTCGGTACTTAGAAAAATTCTGCCGATTTCGGTACTGAGAAAAATTTTGTTGATTTCGGTACTTATAAAAATTCTGTCGATTTCGGTACTTTGAAAAGACTCAGAAGTTTTCGGTACTTAGAAAAATTCCGACGATTTCGGTACTTAGAAAATTCTGACGATTTCGGAACTTAGAAAAATTCTGAAAATTTCGGTACTTAGAAAATTTCTGACCTTTTCGGTACTTAGAAAATTTCTGCCTTTTTCGGTACTTTTAAAATTTCTGACGTTTTCGGTACTTAGAAAAATTCAGCTGATTTCGCTATTTAGAAAAATTCTTTCGATTTCGGTACTTAGAAAATTTCTGACCTTTTCGGTACTTGGAAAATTATTGCCTTTTTCGGTAATTTGAAAAGACTCAGAAGTTTTCATTACTTAGAAAATTTCTGACGTTTTCGGTACTTAGAAAAATTCTGCCGATTTCGGTACTGAGAAAATTCTGACGATTTCGGTACTTGGAAAATTTCTGACCTTTTCGGTACTTAGAAAATTTCTGTCGATTTCGGTACTTTGAAAAGACTCAGAAGTTTTCATTACTTAGAAAAATTCCGACGATTTCGGTACTTAGAAAATTCTGACGATTTCGGAACTTAGAAAAATTCTGAAAATTTCGGTACTTAGAAAATTTCTGACCTTTTCGGTACTTAGAAAATTTCTGCCTTTTTCGGTACTTTGAAAATTTCTGACGTTTTCGGTACTTAGAAAAATTCTGATGATTTCGCTATTTAGAAAAATTCGGTCGATTTCGGTTCTTAGAAAATTTCTGACCTTTTCGGTACTTGGAAAATTATTGCCTTTTTCGGTACTTTGAAAAGACACAGAAGTTTTCATTACTTAGAAAATTTCTGACGTTTTCGATATTTAGAAAATTTCTGACGTTTTCGGTACTTAGAAAAATTCTGCCGATTTCGGTACTGAGAAAATTCTGACTATTTCGGTACTTGGAAAATTTCTGACCTTTTCGGTACTTAGAAAATTTCTGTCGATTTCGGTACTTTGAAAAGACTCAGAAGTTTTCGGTACTTAGAAAAATTCTTTCGATTTCGGTGCTTAGAAAATTTCTGACTTTTTCGGTACTTAGAAAAATTCCGACGATTTCGGTACTTAGAAAAATTCTGAAAATTTCGGTACTTAGGAAATTTCTGACCTTCTCGGTACTTAGAAATATTCAGAGGATTTCGGTACTTAGAAAATTTCTGACCTTTTCGGAACTTAGAAACTTTCTGACGTTTTCGGTACTTAGAAAAATTCAGACGATTTCGGTACTGAGAAAAATTTTGTTGATTTCGGTACTTATAAAAATTCTGTCGATTTCGGTACTTTGAAAAGACTCAGAAGTTTTCGGTACTTAGAAAAATTCCGACGATTTCGGTACTTAGAAAATTCTGACGATTTCGGAACTTAGAAAAATTCTGAAAATTTCGGTACTTAGAAAATTTCTGACCTTTTCGGTACTTAGAAAATTTCTGCCTTTTTCGGTACTTTTAAAATTTCTGACGTTTTCGGTACTTAGAAAAATTCAGCTGATTTCGCTATTTAGAAAAATTCTTTCGATTTCGGTACTTAGAAAATTTCTGACCTTTTCGGTACTTGGAAAATTATTGCCTTTTTCGGTACTTTGAAAAGACTCAGAAGTTTTCATTACTTAGAAAATTTCTGACGTTTTCGGTACTTAGAAAAATTCTGCCGATTTCGGTACTGAGAAAATTCTGACGATTTCGGTACTTGGAAAATTTCTGACCTTTTCGGTACTTAGAAAATTTCTGTCGATTTCGGTACTTTGAAAAGACTCAGAAGTTTTCATTACTTAGAAAAATTCCGACGATTTCGGTACTTAGAAAATTCTGACGATTTCGGAACTTAGAAAAATTCTGAAAATTTCGGTACTTAGAAAATTTCTGACCTTTTCGGTACTTAGAAAATTTCTGCCTTTTTCGGTACTTTGAAAATTTCTGACGTTTTCGGTACTTGGAAAATTATTGCCTTTTTCGGTACTTTGAAAAGACTCAGAAGTTTTCATTACTTAGAAAATTTCTGACGTTTTCGATATTTAGAAAATTTCTGACGTTTTCGGTACTTAGAAAAATTCTGCCGATTTCGGTACTGAGAAAATTCTGACGATTTCGGTACTTGGAAAATTTCTGACCTTTTCGGTACTTAGAAAATTTCTGTCGATTTCGGTACTTTGAAAAGACTCAGAAGTTTTCGGTACTTAGAAAAATTCTTTCGATTTCGGTGCTTAGAAAATTTCTGACTTTTTCGGTACTTAGAAAAATTCCGACGATTTCGGTACTTAGAAAAATTCTGAAAATTTCGGTACTTAGGAAATTTCTGACCTTCTCGGTACTTAGAAATATTCAGAGGATTTCGGTACTTAGAAAATTTCTGACCTTTTCGGAACTTAGAAACTTTCTGACGTTTTCGGTACTTAGAAAAATTCAGACGATTTCGGTACTTAGAATATTTCTGACGTTTTCTGTACTTAGAAAAATTCTGTTGATTTCGGTACTTAGAAAAAATCTGTCGATTTCCGTACTTAGAAAAATTATGTTGATTTTGGTACTTAGAAAATTTCTGACCTTTTCGGTACTTAGAAAATATCTGACGTTTTCGGTATTTAGAAAAATTCTGTCGATTTCGGTACTTAGAAAACATTCAGAAGTCTTCGGTACTTAGAAAATTTGTGACGTTTTCAGTACTTAGAAAAATTCTGATGATTTCAGTACTTACAAAAATTCTGACGATTTCGGTACTTAAAAAAATTCTGCCGATTTCGATACTTATTAAACATTCAGAAGTTTTCGGTACTTAGAAAAATTCTGCCGATTTCGGTACTTAGAAAAATTCTGTTGATTACGGTACTTAGAAAAATTCTGTCGATTTCGGTACTTAGAAAAATTCTGTTGATTTTGGTACTTAGAAAATTTTTGACCTTTTCGGTACTTAGAAAATATCTGACGTTTTCGGTACTTAGAAAAATTCAGACGATTTCGGTACTTAGAATATTTCTGACGTTTTCGGTACTTAGAAAAATTCTGCCGATTTCGGTACTTAGAAAAATTCTGTTGATTTTGGTACTTAGAAAAATTCTGTTGATTTTGGTACTTAGAAAAATTCTGTTGATTTCGGTACTTAGAAAAGACTCGGAAGTTTTCGGTACTTAGAAAATTTCTGACGTTTTCGGTACTTAGAAAATTTCTGTCGATTTCGGTACTTAGAAAACATTCAGAAGTCTTCGGTACTTAGAAAATTTGTGACGTTTTCAGTACTTAGAAAAATTCTGATGATTTCAGTACTTAGAAAAATTCTGACGATTTCGGTACTTATTAAACATTCAGAAGTTTTCGGTACTTAGAAAAATTCTGCCGATTTCGGTACTTAGAAAAATTCTGTTGATTACGGTACTTAGAAAAATTCTGTCGATTTCGGTACTTAGAAAAATTCTGTTGATTTTGGTACTTAGAAAAATTCTGCCGATTTCGGTACTTAGAAAAATTCTGAAAATTTCGGTACTTAGAAAATTTCTGACCTTTTTCGGTACTTTGAAAAGACTCAGAATTTTTCCGTACTTAGAAAATTTCTGACTTTTTCGGTACTTAGAAAATTCTGACGATTTCGGAACTTAGAAAAATTCTGACAATTTCGGTACTTAGAAAAATTCAGATGATTTCGGAACTGAGAAAAAGTCTGTCGATTTCGGTACTTTGAAAAATTCTGTTTATTTCGGTACTTGGAAAATTTCTGCCTTTTACGGTACTTTGAAAAGACTCAGAAGTTTTCAGTACTTAGAAAATTTCTGACGTTTTCGATACTTAGAAAATTTCTGACGTTTTCGGTACTTAGAAAAATTCAGACGATTTCGGTACTTGGAAAATTTCTGCTGATTTTGGTACTTAGAAAAATTCTGTTGATTTCGGTACTTAGAAAAATTCTGTTGATTTTGGAACTTAGAAAATTTTTGACCTTTTCGGTACTTAGAAAATATCTGACGTTTTCGATACTTAGAAAATTTCTGACGTTTTCGGTACTTAGAAAAATTCTGCCGATTTCGGTACTTAGAAAAATTTTGTTGATTTCGGTACTTAGAAAAATTCTGTCGATTTCGGTACTTAGAAAACTTCTGTTGATTTTGGTACTTAGAAAATTTCTGACCTTTTCGGTTCTTAGAAAATATCTGACGTTTTCGGTACTTAGAAAAATTCTTACGATTTCGATACTTATTAAACATTCAGAAGTTTTCGGTACTTAGAAAAATTCTGCCGATTTCGGTACTTAGAAAAATTCTGTTGATTTTGGTACTTAGAAAATTTCTGACCTTCTCGGTACTTAGAAATATTCAGAGGATTTCGGTACTTAGAAAATTTCTGACCTTTTCGGAACTTAGAAACTTTCTGACGTTTTCGGTACTTAGAAAACTTCTGACGATTTCGGTACTTGGAAAATTTCTGACCTTTTCGGTACTTAGAAAATTTCTGATCTTTTCGGTACTTAGAAAAATTCTGACGATTTCGGTACTTAGATAACATTCAGAAGTTTTCGATACTTAGAAAATTTCTAACGTTTTCGGTACTTAGAAAAATTCTGCCGATTTCGGTACTGAGAAAAATTCTGTTGATTTCGGTACTTAGAAAAATTCTGTCGATTTCGGTACTTTGAAAATTTCTGCCTTTTACGGTACTTAGAAAACATTCAGAAGTTTTCGGTACTTAGAAAATTTCTGACGTTATCGGTACTTAGAAAAAATCTGATGATTTCAGTACTTAGAAAAATTCTGGTGATTTCGGAACTTAGAAATATTCTGTTGATTTCGGTACTTAGAAAAATTCTGTCGAATTCGGTACTTAGGAAAATTCTGTTGATTTCGGTACTTAGAAAAATTCTGACGATTTCGGTACTTAGAAAACATTCAGAAGTTTTCGATACTTAGAAACTTTCTGACGTTTTCGGTACTTAAAAATTTCTGCCTTTTTCGGTACTTTGAAAAGACTCGGAAGTTTTCGGTACTTAGAAAATTTCTGACGTTCTGCCTTTTTCGGTACTTTGAAAAATTCAGACGATTTCGGTGGTTCGACAATTTCGGCCTATTTCGGTACTTAGAAAACATTCAGACGATTTCGGTACTTAGAAAAATTCTGCCGATTTCGGTACTGAGAAAAATTTTGTTGATTTCGGTACTTAGAAAAATTCTGACGATTTCGGTACTTTGAAAAGACTCAGAAGTTTTCGGTACTTAGAAAAATTCCGACGATTTCGGTACTTAGAAAATTCTGACGATTTCGGAACTTAGAAAAATTCTGAAGATTTCGGTACTTAGAAATTTTCTGATCTTTTCGGTACTTAGAAAATTTCTGCCTTTTTCGGTACTTTGAAAATTTCTGACGTTTTCGGTACTTAGAAAAATTCTGCTGATTTCGCTATTTAGAAAAATTCGGTCGATTTCGGTACTTAGAAAATTTCTGACCTTTTCGGTACTTGGAAAATTATTGCCTTTTTCGGTACTTTGAAAAGACTCAGAAATTTTCATTACTTAGAAAATTTCTGACGTTTTCGATATTTAGAAAATTTCTGACGTTTTCGGTACTGAGAAAATTCTGACGATTTCGGTACTTGGAAAATTTCTGACCTTATCGGTACTTAGAAAATTTCTGTCGATTTCGGTACTTTGAAAAGACTCAGAAGTTTTCGGTACTTAGAAAAATTCCGACGATTTCGGTACTTAGAAAATTCTGACGATTTCGGTACTTAGAACAATTCCGACGATTTCGGTACTTAGAAAAATTCTGAAAATTTCGGTACTTAGAAAATTTCTGACCTTTTTCGGTACTTTGAAAAGACTCAGAATTTTTCCGTACTTAGAAAATTTCTGACTTTTTCGGTACTTTGAAAAATTCTGAGGATTTCGGTATTTAGAAAACATTCAGAAGTTTTCGATACTTAGAAAATTTCTGACGTTTTCGGTACTTAGAAAAATTCTGCCGATTTCGGTACTGAGAAAAATTCTGTTGATTTCGGTACTTGGAAAATTTCTGCCTTTTTTGGAACTTTGAAAAGACTCAGAAGTTTTCAGTACTTAGAAAATTTCTGACGTTTTCGATACTTAGAAAATTTCTGACGTTTTCGGTACTTAGAAAAATTCTGCCGATTTCGGTACTTAGAAAAATTCTGTCGATTTCGGTACTTTGAAAAGACTCAGAAGTTTTCGGTACTTAGAAAAATTCCGACGATTTCGGTACTAGAAAATTCTGACGATTTCGGAACTTAGAAAAATGCTGACAATTTCGGTACTTAGAAAAATTCAGATGATTTCGGAACTGAGAAAAATTCTGTCGATTTCGGTACTTTGAAAAATTCTGTTTATTTCGGTACTTAGAAAAATTCTGACGATTTCGGTACTTAGAAAACATTCAGAAGTTTTCGATACTTAGAAACTTTCTGATGTTTTCGGTACTTAGAAAATTTCTGCCTTTTTCGGTACTTTGAAAAATTCAGACGATTTCGGTGGTTCGACAATTTCGGCCTTATTCGGTACTTAGAAAACATTCAGAAGATATCGGTACTTAGAAAATTTCTGACGTTATCGGTACTTAGAAAAATTCTGACGATTTCGGTATTTAGAAAATTTCAGAAGATTTCGGTACTTAGAAAAATTCAGACGATTTCGGTACTTAGAAAAATTCTGCCGATTTCGGTACTGAGAAAAATTTTGTTGATTTCGGTACTTATAAAAATTCTGTCGATTTCGGTACTTTGAAAAGACTCAGAAGTTTTCGGTACTTAGAAAAATTCCGACGATTTCGGTACTTAGAAAATTCTGACGATTTCGGAACTTAGAAAAATTCTGAAAATTTCGGTACTTAGAAATTTTCTGATCTTTTCGGTACTTAGAAAATTTCTGCCTTTTTCGGTACTTTGAAAATTTCTGACGTTTTCGGTACTTAGAAAAATTCTGCTGATTTCGCTATTTAGAAAAATTCGGTCGATTTCGGTACTTAGAAAATTTCTGACCTTTTCGGTACTTGGAAAATTATTGCCTTTTTCGGTACTTTGAAAAGACTCAGAAATTTTCATTACTTAGAAAATTTCTGACGTTTTCGATATTTAGAAAATTTCTGACGTTTTCGGTACTTAGAAAAATTCTGCCGATTTCGGTACTGAGAAAATTCTGACGATTTCGGTACTTGGAAAATTTCTGACCTTATCGGTACTTAGAAAATTTCTGTCGATTTCGGTACTTTGAAAAGACTCAGAAGTTTTCGGTACTTAGAAAAATTCCGACGATTTCGGTACTTAGAAAAATTCCGACGATTTCGGTACTTAGAAAAATTCTGAAAATTTCGGTACTTAGAAAATTTCTGACCTTTTTCGGTACTTTGAAAAGACTCAGAATTTTTCCGTACTTAGAAAATTTCTGAATTTTTCGGTACTTTGAAAAATTCTGAGGATTTCGGTATTTAGAAAACATTCAGAAGTTTTCGATACTTAGAAAATTTCTGACGTTTTCGGTACTTAGAAAAATTCTGCCGATTTCGGTACTTAGAAAAATTCTGTCGATTTCGGTACTTTGAAAAGACTCAGAAGTTTTCGGTACTTAGAAAAATTCCGACGATTTCGGTACTAGAAAATTCTGACGATTTCGGAACTTAGAAAAATGCTGACAATTTCGGTACTTAGAAAAATTCAGATGATTTCGGAACTGAGAAAAATTCTGTCGATTTCGGTACTTTGAAAAATTCTGTTTATTTCGGTACTTAGAAAAATTCTGACGATTTCGGTACTTAGAAAACATTCAGAAGTTTTCGATACTTAGAAACTTTCTGATGTTTTCGGTACTTAGAAAATTTCTGCCTTTTTCGGTACTTTGAAAAATTCAGACGATTTCGGTGGTTCGACAATTTCGGCCTTATTCGGTACTTAGAAAACATTCAGAAGATATCGGTACTTAGAAAATTTCTGACGTTATCGGTACTTAGAAAAATTCTGACGATTTCGGTATTTAGAAAATTTCAGAAGATTTCGGTACTTAGAAAAATTCAGACGATTTCGGTACTTAGAAAAATTCTGCCGATTTCGGTACTGAGAAAAATTTTGTTGATTTCGGTACTTATAAAAATTCTGTCGATTTCGGTACTTTGAAAAGACTCAGAAGTTTTCGGTACTTAGAAAAATTCCGACGATTTCGGTACTTAGAAAATTCTGACGATTTCGGAACTTAGAAAAATTCTGAAAATTTCGGTACTTAGAAATTTTCTGATCTTTTCGGTACTTAGAAAATTTCTGCCTTTTTCGGTACTTTGAAAATTTCTGACGTTTTCGGTACTTAGAAAAATTCTGCTGATTTCGCTATTTAGAAAAATTCGGTCGATTTCGGTACTTAGAAAATTTCTGACCTTTTCGGTACTTGGAAAATTATTGCCTTTTTCGGTACTTTGAAAAGACTCAGAAATTTTCATTACTTAGAAAATTTCTGACGTTTTCGATATTTAGAAAATTTCTGACGTTTTCGGTACTTAGAAAAATTCTGCCGATTTCGGTACTGAGAAAATTCTGACGATTTCGGTACTTGGAAAATTTCTGACCTTATCGGTACTTAGAAAATTTCTGTCGATTTCGGTACTTTGAAAAGACTCAGAAGTTTTCGGTACTTAGAAAAATTCCGACGATTTCGGTACTTAGAAAAATTCCGACGATTTCGGTACTTAGAAAAATTCTGAAAATTTCGGTACTTAGAAAATTTCTGACCTTTTTCGGTACTTTGAAAAGACTCAGAATTTTTCCGTACTTAGAAAATTTCTGAATTTTTCGGTACTTTGAAAAATTCTGAGGATTTCGGTATTTAGAAAACATTCAGAAGTTTTCGATACTTAGAAAATTTCTGACGTTTTCGGTACTTAGAAAAATTCTGCCGATTTCGGTACTTAGAAAAATTCTGTCGATTTCGGTACTTTGAAAAGACTCAGAAGTTTTCGGTACTTAGAAAAATTCCGACGATTTCGGTACTAGAAAATTCTGACGATTTCGGAACTTAGAAAAATGCTGACAATTTCGGTACTTAGAAAAATTCAGATGATTTCGGAACTGAGAAAAATTCTGTCGATTTCGGTACTTTGAAAAATTCTGTTTATTTCGGTACTTAGAAAAATTCTGACGATTTCGGTACTTAGAAAACATTCAGAAGTTTTCGATACTTAGAAACTTTCTGATGTTTTCGGTACTTAGAAAATTTCTGCCTTTTTCGGTACTTTGAAAAATTCAGACGATTTCGGTGGTTCGACAATTTCGGCCTTATTCGGTACTTAGAAAACATTCAGAAGATATCGGTACTTAGAAAATTTCTGACGTTATCGGTACTTAGAAAAATTCTGACGATTTCGGTATTTAGAAAATTTCAGAAGATTTCGGTACTTAGAAAAATTCAGACGATTTCGGTACTTAGAAAAATTCTGCCGATTTCGGTACTGAGAAAAATTTTGTTGATTTCGGTACTTATAAAAATTCTGTCGATTTCGGTACTTTGAAAAGACTCAGAAGTTTTCGGTACTTAGAAAAATTCCGACGATTTCGGTACTTAGAAAATTCTGACGATTTCGGAACTTAGAAAAATTCTGAAAATTTCGGTACTTAGAAATTTTCTGATCTTTTCGGTACTTAGAAAATTTCTGCCTTTTTCGGTACTTTGAAAATTTCTGACGTTTTCGGTACTTAGAAAAATTCTGCTGATTTCGCTATTTAGAAAAATTCGGTCGATTTCGGTACTTAGAAAATTTCTGACCTTTTCGGTACTTGGAAAATTATTGCCTTTTTCGGTACTTTGAAAAGACTCAGAAATTTTCATTACTTAGAAAATTTCTGACGTTTTCGATATTTAGAAAATTTCTGACGTTTTCGGTACTTAGAAAAATTCTGCCGATTTCGGTACTGAGAAAATTCTGACGATTTCGGTACTTGGAAAATTTCTGACCTTATCGGTACTTAGAAAATTTCTGTCGATTTCGGTACTTTGAAAAGACTCAGAAGTTTTCGGTACTTAGAAAAATTCCGACGATTTCGGTACTTAGAAAATTCTGACGATTTCGGTACTTAGAAAAATTCCGACGATTTCGGTACTTAGAAAAATTCTGAAAATTTCGGTACTTAGAAAATTTCTGACCTTTTTCGGTACTTTGAAAAGACTCAGAATTTTTCCGTACTTAGAAAATTTCTGACTTTTTCGGTACTTTGAAAAATTCTGAGGATTTCGGTATTTAGAAAACATTCAGAAGTTTTCGATACTTAGAAAATTTCTGACGTTTTCGGTACTTAGAAAAATTCTGCCGATTTCGGTACTGAGAAAAATTTTGTTGATTTCGGTACTTATAAAAATTCTGTCGATTTCGGTACTTTGAAAAGACTCAGAAGTTTTCGGTACTTAGAAAAATTCCGACGATTTCGGTACTTAGAAAATTCTGACGATTTCGGAACTTAGAAAAATTCTGAAAATTTCGGTACTTAGAAATTTTCTGATCTTTTCGGTACTTAGAAAATTTCTGCCTTTTTCGGTACTTTGAAAATTTCTGACGTTTTCGGTACTTAGAAAAATTCTGCTGATTTCGCTATTTAGAAAAATTCGGTCGATTTCGGTACTTAGAAAATTTCTGACCTTTTCGGTACTTGGAAAATTATTGCCTTTTTCGGTACTTTGAAAAGACTCAGAAATTTTCATTACTTAGAAAATTTCTGACGTTTTCGATATTTAGAAAATTTCTGACGTTTTCGGTACTTAGAAAAATTCTGCCGATTTCGGTACTGAGAAAATTCTGACGATTTCGGTACTTGGAAAATTTCTGACCTTATCGGTACTTAGAAAATTTCTGTCGATTTCGGTACTTTGAAAAGACTCAGAAGTTTTCGGTACTTAGAAAAATTCCGACGATTTCGGTACTTAGAAAATTCTGACGATTTCGGTACTTAGAAAAATTCCGACGATTTCGGTACTTAGAAAAATTCTGAAAATTTCGGTACTTAGAAAATTTCTGACCTTTTTCGGTACTTTGAAAAGACTCAGAATTTTTCCGTACTTAGAAAATTTCTGACTTTTTCGGTACTTTGAAAAATTCTGAGGATTTCGGTATTTAGAAAACATTCAGAAGTTTTCGATACTTAGAAAATTTCTGACGTTTTCGGTACTTAGAAAAATTCTGCCGATTTCGGTACTGAGAAAAATTCTGTTGATTTCGGTACTTGGAAAATTTCTGCCTTTTTTGGAACTTTGAAAAGACTCAGAAGTTTTCAGTACTTAGAAAATTTCTGACGTTTTCGATACTTAGAAAATTTCTGACGTTTTCGGTACTTAGAAAAATTCTGCCGATTTCGGTACTTAGAAAAATTCTGTCGATTTCGGTACTTTGAAAAGACTCAGAAGTTTTCGGTACTTAGAAAAATTCCGACGATTTCGGTACTAGAAAATTCTGACGATTTCGGAACTTAGAAAAATGCTGACAATTTCGGTACTTAGAAAAATTCAGGTGATTTCGGAACTGAGAAAAATTCTGTCGATTTCGGTACTTTGAAAAATTCTGTTTATTTCGGTACTTAGAAAAATTCTGACAAATTCGGTACTTAGAAAACATTCAGAAGTTTTCGATACTTAGAAACTTTCTGATGTTTTCGGTACTTAGAAAATTTCTGCCTTTTTCGGTACTTTGAAAAATTCAGACGATTTCGGTGGTTCGACAATTTCGGCCTTATTCGGTACTTAGAAACCATTCAGAAGATATCGGTACTTAGAAAATTTCTGACGTTATCGGTACTTAGAAAAATTCTGACGATTTCGGTATTTAGAAAATTTCAGAAGATTTCGGTACTTAGAAAAATTCAGACGATTTCGGTACTTAGAAAAATTCTGCCGATTTCGGTACTGAGAAAAATTTTGTTGATTTCGGTACTTATAAAAATTCTGTCGATTTCGGTACTTTGAAAAGACTCAGAAGTTTTCGGTACTTAGAAAAATTCCGACGATTTCGGTACTTAGAAAATTCTGACGATTTCGGAACTTAGAAAAATTCTGAAAATTTCGGTACTTAGAAAATTTCTGACCTTTTCGGTACTTAGAAAATTTCTGCCTTTTTCGGTACTTTTAAAATTTCTGACGTTTTCGGTACTTAGAAAAATTCAGCTGATTTCGCTATTTAGAAAAATTCTTTCGATTTCGGTACTTAGAAAATTTCTGACCTTTTCGGTACTTGGAAAATTATTGCCTTTTTCGGTACTTTGAAAAGACTCAGAAGTTTTCATTACTTAGAAAATTTCTGACGTTTTCGGTACTTAGAAAAATTCTGCCGATTTTGGTACTGAGAAAATTCTGACGATTTCGGTACTTGGAAAATTTCTGACCTTTTCGGTACTTAGAAAATTTCTGTCGATTTCGGTACTTTGAAAAGACTCAGAAGTTTTCATTACTTAGAAAAATTCCGACGATTTCGGTACTTAGAAAATTCTGACGATTTCGGAACTTAGAAAAATTCTGAAAATTTCGGTACTTAGAAAATTTCTGACCTTTTCGGTACTTAGAAAATTTCTGCCTTTTTCGGTACTTTGAAAATTTCTGACGTTTTCGGTACTTAGAAAAATTCTGCTGATTTCGCTATTTAGAAAAATTCGGTCGATTTCGGTTCTTAGAAAATTTCTGACCTTTTCGGTACTTGGAAAATTATTGCCTTTTTCGGTACTTTGAAAAGACTCAGAAGTTTTCATTACTTAGAAAATTTCTGACGTTTTCGATATTTAGAAAATTTCTGACGTTTTCGGTACTTAGAAAAATTCTGCCGATTTCGGTACTGAGAAAATTCTGACGATTTCGGTACTTGGAAAATTTCTGACCTTTTCGGTACTTAGAAAATTTCTGTCGATTACGGTACTTTGAAAAGACTCAGAAGTTTTCGGTACTTAGAAAAATTCTTTCGATTTCGGTGCTTAGAAAATTTCTGACTTTTTCGGTACTTAGAAAAATTCCGACGATTTCGGTACTTAGAAAAATTCTGAAAATTTCGGTACTTAGGAAATTTCTGACCTTCTCGGTACTTAGAAATATTCAGAGGATTTCGGTACTTAGAAAATTTCTGACCTTTTCGGAACTTAGAAACTTTCTGACGTTTTCGGTACTTAGAAAAATTCAGACGATTTCGGTACTTAGAATATTTCTGACGTTTTCTGTACTTAGAAAAATTCTGTTGATTTCGGTACTTAGAAAAAATCTGTCGATTTCCGTACTTAGAAAAATTATGTTGATTTTGGTACTTAGAAAATTTCTGACCTTTTCGGTACTTAGAAAATATCTGACGTTTTCGGTATTTAGAAAAATTCTGTCGATTTCGGTACTTAGAAAACATTCAGAAGTCTTCGGTACTTAGAAAATTTGTGACGTTTTCAGTACTTAGAAAAATTCTGATGATTTCAGTACTTAGAAAAATTCTGACGATTTCGGTACTTAAAAAAATTCTGCCGATTTCGATACTTAGAAAAATTCTGCTGATTTTGGTACTTAGAAAAATTCTGTTGATTTTGGTACTTAGAAAAATTCTGTTGATTTCGGTACTTAGAAAAGACTCGGAAGTTTTCGGTACTTAGAAAATTTCTGACGTTTTCGGTACTTAGAAAATTTCTGTCGATTTCGGTACTTAGAAAACATTCAGAAGTCTTCGGTACTTAGAAAATTTGTGACGTTTTCAGTACTTAGAAAAATTCTGATGATTTCAGTACTTAGAAAAATTCTGACAATTTCGGTACTTATTAAACATTCAGAAGTTTTCGGTACTTAGAAAAATTCTGCCGATTTCGGTACTTAGAAAAATTCTGTTGATTACGGTACTTAGAAAAATTCTGTCGATTTCGGTACTTAGAAAAATTCTTATGATTTTGGTACTTAGAAAATTTTTGACCTTTTCGGTACTTAGAAAAATTCTGCCGATTTCGGTACTTAGAAAAATTCTGTTGATTACGGTACTTAGAAAAATTCTGCCGATTTCGGTACTTAGAAAAATTCTGAAAATTTCGGTACTTAGAAAATTTCTGACCTTTTTCGGTACTTTGAAAAGACTCAGAATTTTTCCGTACTTAGAAAATTTCTGACTTTTTCGGTACTTAGAAAATTCTGACGATTTCGGAACTTAGAAAAATTCTGACAATTTCGGTACTTAGAAAAATTCAGATGATTTCGGAACTGAGAAAAAGTCTGTCGATTTCGGTACTTTGAAAAATTCTGTTTATTTCGGTACTTGGAAAATTTCTGCCTTTTACGGTACTTTGAAAAGACTCAGAAGTTTTCAGTACTTAGAAAATTTCTGACGTTTTCGATACTTAGAAAATTTCTGACGTTTTCGGTACTTAGAAAAATTCAGACGATTTCGGTACTTGGAAAATTTCTGCTGATTTTGGTACTTAGAAAAATTCTGTTGATTTCGGTACTTAGAAAAATTCTGTTGATTTTGGTACTTAGAAAATTTTTGACCTTTTCGGTACTTAGAAAATATCTGACGTTTTCGATACTTAGAAAATTTCTGACGTTTTCGGTACTTAGAAAAATTCTGCCGATTTCGGTACTTAGAAAAATTTTGTTGATTTCGGTACTTAGAAAAATTCTGTCGATTTCGGTACTTAGAAAAATTCTGTTGATTTTGGTACTTAGAAAATTTCTGACCTTTTCGGTTCTTAGAAAATATCTGACGTTTTCGGTACTTAGAAAAATTCTTACGATTTCGATACTTATTAAACATTCAGAAGTTTTCGGTACTTAGAAAAATTCTGCCGACTTCGGTACTTAGAAAAATTCTGTTGATTTCGGTACTTAGAAAAATTCTGTCGATTTCGGTACTTAGAAAAATTCTGTTGATTTTGGTACTTAGAAAATTTCTGACCTTCTCGGTACTTAGAAATATTCTGAGGATTTCGGTACTTAGAAAATTTCTGACCTTTTAAGAACTTAGAAACTTTCTGACGTTTTCGGTACTTAGAAAAATTCAGACGATTTCGGTACTTAGAATATTTCTGACGTTTTCGGTACTTAGAAAAATTCTGCCGATTTCGGTACTTAGAAAATTCTGACGATTTCGGAACTTAGAAAAATTCTGAAAATTTCGGTACTTAGAAAATTTCTGACCTTTTCGGTACTTAGAAAATTTCTGCCTTTTTCGGTACTTTTAAAATTTCTGACGTTTTCGGTACTTAGAAAAATTCAGCTGATTTCGCTATTTAGAAAAATTCTTTCGATTTCGGTACTTAGAAAATTTCTGACCTTTTCGGTACTTGGAAAATTATTGCCTTTTTCGGTACTTTGAAAAGACTCAGAAGTTTTCATTACTTAGAAAATTTCTGACGTTTTCGGTACTTAGAAAAATTCTGCCGATTTCGGTACTGAGAAAATTCTGACGATTTCGGTACTTGGAAAATTTCTGACCTTTTCGGTACTTAGAAAATTTCTGTCGATTTCGGTACTTTGAAAAGACTCAGAAGTATTCATTACTTAGAAAAATTCCGACGATTTCGGTACTTAGAAAATTCTGACGATTTCGGAACTTAGAAAAATTCTGAAAATTTCGGTACTTAGAATATTTCTGACGTTTTCTGTACTTAGAAAAATTCTGTTGATTTCGGTACTTAGAAAAAATCTGTCGATTTCCGTACTTAGAAAAATTATGTTGATTTTGGTACTTAGAAAATTTCTGACCTTTTCGGTACTTAGAAAATATCTGACGTTTTCGGTATTTAGAAAATTTCTTTCGATTTCGGTACTTAGAAAACATTCAGAAGTCTTCGGTACTTAGAAAATTTGTGACGTTTTCAGTACTTAGAAAAATTCTGATGATTTCAGTTCTTAGAAAAATTCTGACGATTTCGGTACTTATTAAACATTCAGAAGTTTTCGGTACTTAGAAAAATTCTGCCGATTTCGGTACTTAGAAAAATTCTGTTGATTACGGTACTTAGAAAAATTCTGTCGATTTCGGTACTTAGAAAAATTCTGTTGATTTTGGTACTTAGAAAATTTTTGACCTTTTCGGTACTTAGAAAAATTCTGCCGATTTCGGTACTTAGAAAAATTCTGTTGATTACGGTACTTAGAAAAATTCTGCCGATTTCGGTACTTAGAAAAATTCTGAAAATTTCGGTACTTAGAAAATTTCTGACCTTTTTCGGTACTTTGAAAAGACTCAGAATTTTTCCGTACTTAGAAAATTTCTGACTTTTTCGGTACTTAGAAAAATTCAGATGATTTCGGAACTGAGAAAAAGTCTGTCGATTTCGGTACTTTGAAAAATTCTGTTTATTTCGGTACTTGGAAAATTTCTGCCTTTTACGGTACTTTGAAAAGACTCAGAAGTTTTCAGTACTTAGAAAATTTCTGACGTTTTCGATACTTAGAAAATTTCTGACGTTTTCGGTACTTAGAAAAATTCAGACGATTTCGGTACTTGGAAAATTTCTGCTGATTTTGGTACTTAGAAAAATTCTGTTGATTTCGGTACTTAGAAAAATTCTGTTGATTTTGGTACTTAGAAAATTTTTGACCTTTTCGGTACTTAGAAAATATCTGACGTTTTCGATACTTAGAAAATTTCTGACGTTTTCGGTGCTTAGAAAAATTCTGCCGATTTCGGTACTTAGAAAAATTTTGTTGATTTCGGTACTTAGAAAAATTCTGTCGATTTCGGTACTTAGAAAAATTCTGTTGATTTTGGTACTTAGAAAATTTCTGACCTTTTCGGTTCTTAGAAAATATCTGACGTTTTCGGTACTTAGAAAAATTCTTACGATTTCGATACTTATTAAACATTCAGAAGTTTTCGGTACTTAGAAAAATTCTGCCGATTTCGGTACTTAGAAAAATTCTGTTGATTTCGGTACTTAGAAAAATTCTGTCGATTTCGGTACTTAGAAAAATTCTGTTGATTTTGGTACTTAGAAAATTTCTGACCTTCTCGGTACTTAGAAATATTCAGAGGATTTCGGTACTTAGAAAATTTCTGACCTTTTAAGAACTTAGAAACTTTCTGACGTTTTCGGTACTTAGAAAAATTCAGACTATTTCGGTACTTAGAATATTTCTGACGTTTTCGGTACTTAGAAAAATTCTGCCGATTTCGGTACTTAGAAAAATTCTGTTGATTTTGGTACTTAGAAAAATTCTGTTGATTTCGGTACTTAGAAAAGACTCGGAAGTTTTCGGTACTTAGAAAATTTCTGACGTTTTCGGTACTTTGAAAAATTCAGACGATTTCAGTACTTATAAAATTCTGACGATTTCGGAACTTAGAAAAATTCTGAAAATTTCGGTACTTAGAAAATTTCTGACCTTTTCGGTACTTAGAAAATTTCTGCCTTTTTCGGTACTTTTAAAATTTCTGACGTTTTCGGTACTTAGAAAAATTCAGCTGATTTCGCTATTTAGAAAAATTCTTTCGATTTCGGTACTTAGAAAATTTCTGACCTTTTCGGTACTTGGAAAATTATTGCCTTTTTCGGTACTTTGAAAAGACTCAGAAGTTTTCATTACTTAGAAAATTTCTGACGTTTTCGGTACTTAGAAAAATTCTGCCGATTTCGGTACTGAGAAAATTCTGACGATTTCGGTACTTGGAAAATTTCTGACCTTTTCGGTACTTAGAAAATTTCTGTCGATTTCGGTACTTTGAAAAGACTCAGAAGTATTCATTACTTAGAAAAATTCCGACGATTTCGGTACTTAGAAAATTCTGACGATTTCGGAACTTAGAAAAATTCTGAAAATTTCGGTACTTAGAAAATTTCTGACCTTTTCGGTACTTAGAAAATTTCTGCTTTTTTCGGTACTTTGAAAATTTCTGACGTTTTCGGTACTTAGAAAAATTCTGCTGATTTCGCTATTTAGAAAAATTCGGTCGATTTCGGTTCTTAGAAAATTTCTGACATTTTCGGTACTTGGAAAATTATTGCCTCTTTCGGTACTTTGAAAAGACTCAGAAGTTTTCATTACTTAGAAAATTTCTGACGTTTTCGATATTTAGAAAATTTCTGACGTTTTCGGTACTTAGAAAAATTCTGCCGATTTCGGTACTGAGAAAATTCTGACGATTTCGGTACTTGGAAAATTTCTGACCTTTTCGGTACTTAGAAAATTTCTGTCGATTTCGGTACTTTGAAAAGACTCAGAAGTTTTCGGTACTTAGAAAAATTCTTTCGATTTCGGTGCATAGAAAATTTCTGACTTTTTCGGTACTTAGAAAAATTCCGACGATTTCGGTACTTAGAAAAATTCTGAAAATTTCGGTACTTAGGAAATTTCCGACCTTCTCGGTACTTAGAAATATTCAGAGGATTTCGGTACTTAGAATATTTCTGACGTTTTCTGTACTTAGAAAAATTCTGTTGATTTCGGTACTTAGAAAAAATCTGTCGATTTCCGTACTTAGAAAAATTATGTTGATTTTGGTACTTAGAAAATTTCTGACCTTTTCGGTACTTAGAAAATATCTGACGTTTTCGGTATTTAGAAAAATTCTGTCGATTTCGGTACTTAGAAAACATTCAGAAGTCTTCGGTACTTAGAAAATTTGTGACGTTTTCAGTACTTAGAAAAATTCTGATGATTTCAGTACTTAGAAAAATTCTGTTGATTTTGGTACTTAGAAAAATTCTGTTGATTTCGGTACTTAGAAAAGACTCGGAAGTTTTCGGTACTTAGAAAATTTCTGACGTTTTCGGTACTTAGAAAATTTCTTTCGATTTCGGTACTTAGAAAACATTCAGAAGTCTTCGGTACTTAGAAAATTTGTGACGTTTTCAGTACTTAGAAAAATTCTGATGATTTCAGTACTTAGAAAAATTCTGACGATTTCGGTACTTATTAAACATTCAGAAGTTTTCGGTACTTAGAAAAATTCTGCCGATTTCGGTACTTAAAAAAATTCTGTTGATTACGGTACTTAGAAAAATTCTGTCGATTTCGGTACTTAGAAAAATTCTGTTGATTTTGGTACTTAGAAAATTTTTGACCTTTTCGGTACTTAGAAAAATTCTGCCGATTTCGGTACTTAGAAAAATTCTGTTGATTACGGTACTTAGAAAAATTCTGCCGATTTCGGTACTTAGAAAAATTCTGAAAATTTCGGTACTTAGAAAATTTCTGACCTTTTTCGGTACTTTGAAAAGACTCAGAATTTTTCCGTACTTAGAAAATTTCTGACTTTTTCGGTACTTAGAAAAATTCAGATGATTTCGGAACTGAGAAAAAGTCTGTCGATTTCGGTACTTTGAAAAATTCTAATTATTTCGGTACTTGGAAAATTTCTGCCTTTTACGGTACTTTGAAAAGACTCAGAAGTTTTCAGTACTTAGAAAATTTCTGACGTTTTCGATACTTAGAAAATTTCTGACGTTTTCGGTACTTAGAAAAATTCAGACGATTTCGGTACTTGGAAAATTTCTGCTGATTTTGGTACTTAGAAAAATTCTGTTGATTTCGGTACTTAGAAAAATTCTGTTGATTTTGGTACTTAGAAAATTTTTGACCTTTTCGGTACTTAGAAAATATCTGACGTTTTCGATACTTAGAAAATTTCTGACGTTTTCGGTGCTTAGAAAAATTCTGCCGATTTCGGTACTTAGAAAAATTTTGTTGATTTCGGTACTTAGAAAAATTCTGTCGATTTCGGTACTTAGAAAAATTCTGTTGATTTTGGTACTTAGAAAATTTCTGACCTTTTCGGTTCTTAGAAAATATCTGACGTTTTCGGTACTTAGAAAAATTCTTACGATTTCGATACTTATTAAACATTCAGAAGTTTTCGGTACTTAGAAAAATTCTGCCGATTTCGGTACTTAGAAAAATTCTGTTGATTTCGGTACTTAGAAAAATTCTGTCGATTTCGGTACTTAGAAAAATTCTGTTGATTTTGGTACTTAGAAAATTTCTGACCTTCTCGGTACTTAGAAATATTCAGAGGATTTCGGTACTTAGAAAATTTCTGACCTTTTAAGAACTTAGAAACTTTCTGACGTTTTCGGTACTTAGAAAAATTCAGACTATTTCGGTACTTAGAATATTTCTGACGTTTTCGGTACTTAGAAAAATTCTGCCGATTTCGGTACTTAGAAAAATTCTGTTGATTTTGGTACTTAGAAAAATTCTGTTGATTTCGGTACTTAGAAAAGACTCGGAAGTTTTCGGTACTTAGAAAATTTCTGACGTTTTCGGTACTTTGAAAAATTCAGACGATTTCAGTACTTAGAATATTTCTGACGTTATCGGTACTTAGAAAAATTCCGACGATTTCGGTACTTAGAAAATTCTGACGATTTCGGAACTTAGAAAAATTCTGAAAATTTCGGTACTTAGAAAATTTCTGACCTTTTCGGTACTTAGAAAATTTCTGCCTTTTTCGGTACTTTTAAAATTTCTGACGTTTTCGGTACTTAGAAAAATTCAGCTGATTTCGCTATTTAGAAAAATTCTTTCGATTTCGGTACTTAGAAAATTTCTGACCTTTTCGGTACTTGGAAAATTATTGCCTTTTTCGGTACTTTGAAAAGACTCAGAAGTTTTCATTACTTAGAAAATTTCTGACGTTTTCGGTACTTAGAAAAATTCTGCCGATTTCGGTACTGAGAAAATTCTGACGATTTCGGTACTTGGAAAATTTCTGACCTTTTCGGTACTTAGAAAATTTCTGTCGATTTCGGTACTTTGAAAAGACTCAGAAGTTTTCATTACTTAGAAAAATTCCGACGATTTCGGTACTTAGAAAATTCTGACGATTTCGGAACTTAGAAAAATTCTGAAAATTTCGGTAGTTAGAAAATTTCTGACCTTTTCGGTACTTAGAAAATTTCTGCCTTTTTCGGTACTTTGAAAATTTCTGACGTTTTCGGTACTTAGAAAAATTCTGCTGATTTCGCTATTTAGAAAAATTCGGTCGATTTCGGTTCTTAGAAAATTTCTGACATTTTCGGTACTTGGAAAATTATTGCCTTTTTCGGTACTTTGAAAAGACTCAGAAGTTTTCATTACTTAGAAAATTTCTGACGTTTTCGATATTTAGAAAATTTCTGACGTTTTCGGTACTTAGAAAAATTCTGCCGATTTCGGTACTGAGAAAATTCTGACGATTTCGGTACTTGGAAAATTTCTGACCTTTTCGGTACTTAGAAAATTTCTGTCGATTTCGGTACTTTGAAAAGACTCAGAAGTTTTCGGTACTTAGAAAAATTCTTTCGATTTCGGTGCTTAGAAAATTTCTGACTTTTTCGGTACTTAGAAAAATTCCGACGATTTCGGTACTTAGAAAAATTCTGAAAATTTCGGTACTTAGGAAATTTCTGACCTTCTCGGTACTTAGAAATATTCAGAGGATTTCGGTACTTAGAAAATTTCTAACGTTTTCGGTACTTAGAAAAATTCTGCCGATTTCGGTACTGAGAAAAATTCTGTTGATTTCGGTACTTAGAAAAATTCTGTCGATTTCGGTACTTTGAAAAGGCCTAAGTTTTCGGTACTTAGAAAAATTCCAACGATTTCGGTACTTAAAAAATTTCTGCCTTTTACGGTACTTAGAAAACATTCAGAAGTTTTCGGTACTTAGAAAATTTCTGACGTTATCGGTACTTAGAAAAAATCTGATAATTTCAGTACTTAGAAAAATTCTGGTGATTTCGGAACTTAGAAATATTCTGTTGATTTCGGTACTTAGAAAAATTCTGTCGAATTCGGTACTTAGGAAAATTCTGTTGATTTCGGTACTTAGAAAAATTCTGACGATTTCGGTACTTAGAAAACATTCAGAAGTTTTCGATACTTAGAAACTTTCTGACGTTTTCGGTACTTAAAAATTTCTGCCTTTTTCGGTACTTTGAAAAGACTCGGAAGTTTTCGGTACTTAGAAAATTTCTGACGTTCTGCCTTTTTCGGTACTTTGAAAAATTCAGACGATTTCGGTGGTTCGACAATTTCGGCCTATTTCGGTACTTAGAAAACATTCAGAAGATATCGGTACTTAGAAAAATTCTGACGATTTCGGTATTTAGAAAATTTCAGAAGATTTCGGTACTTAGAAAAATTCAGACGATTTCGGTACTTAGAAAAATTCTGCTGATTTCGCTATTTAGAAAAATTCGGTCGATTTCGGTACTTAGAAAATTTCTGACCTTTTCGGTACTTGGAAAATTATTGCCTTTTTCGGTACTTTGAAAAGACTCAGAAATTTTCATTACTTAGAAAATTTCTGACGTTTTCGATATTTAGAAAATTTCTGACGTTTTCGGTACTTAGAAAAATTCTGCCGATTTCGGTACTGAGAAAATTCTGACGATTTCGGTACTTGGAAAATTTCTGACCTTATCGGTACTTAGAAAATTTCTGTCGATTTCGGTACTTTGAAAAGACTCAGAAGATTTCGGTACTTAGAAAAATTCCGACGATTTCGGTACTTAGAAAATTCTGACGATTTCGGTACTTAGAAAAATTCTGCCGATTTCGGTACTGAGAAAAATTCTGTTGATTTCGGTACTTGGAAAATTTCTGCCTTTTTTGGAACTTTGAAAAGACTCAGAAGTTTTCAGTACTTAGAAAATTTCTGACGTTTTCGATACTTAGAAAATTTCTGACGTTTTCGGTACTTAGAAAAATTCTGCCGATTTCGGTACTTAGAAAAATTCTGTCGATTTCGGTACTTTGAAAAGACTCAGAAGTTTTCGGTACTTAGAAAAATTCCGACGATTTCGGTACTAGAAAATTCTGACGATTTCGGAACTTAGAAAAATGCTGACAATTTCGGTACTTAGAAAAATTCAGATGATTTCGGAACTGAGAAAAATTCTGTCGATTTCGGTACTTTGAAAAATTCTGTTTATTTCGGTACTTAGAAAAATTCTGACGATTTCGGTACTTAGAAAACATTCAGAAGTTTTCGATACTTAGAAACTTTCTGATGTTTTCGGTACTTAGAAAATTTCTGCCTTTTTCGGTACTTTGAAAAATTCAGACGATTTCGGTGGTTCGACAATTTCGGCCTTATTCGGTACTTAGAAAACATTCAGAAGATATCGGTACTTAGAAAATTTCTGACGTTATCGGTACTTAGAAAAATTCTGACGATTTCGGTATTTAGAAAATTTCAGAAGATTTCGGTACTTAGAAAAATTCAGACGATTTCGGTACTTAGAAAAATTCTGCCGATTTCGGTACTGAGAAAAATTTTGTTGATTTCGGTACTTATAAAAATTCTGTCGATTTCGGTACTTTGAAAAGACTCAGAAGTTTTCGGTACTTAGAAAAATTCCGACGATTTCGGTACTTAGAAAATTCTGACGATTTCGGAACTTAGAAAAATTCTGAAAATTTCGGTACTTAGAAAATTTCTGACCTTTTCGGTACTTAGAAAATTTCTGCCTTTTTCGGTACTTTTAAAATTTCTGACGTTTTCGGTACTTAGAAAAATTCAGCTGATTTCGCTATTTAGAAAAATTCTTTCGATTTCGGTACTTAGAAAATTTCTGACCTTTTCGGTACTTGGAAAATTATTGCCTTTTTCGGTACTTTGAAAAGACTCAGAAGTTTTCATTACTTAGAAAATTTCTGACGTTTTCGGTACTTAGAAAAATTCTGCCGATTTCGGTACTGAGAAAATTCTGACGATTTCGGTACTTGGAAAATTTCTGACCTTTTCGGTACTTAGAAAATTTCTGTCGATTTCGGTACTTTGAAAAGACTCAGAAGTTTTCATTACTTAGAAAAATTCCGACGATTTCGGTACTTAGAAAATTCTGACGATTTCGGAACTTAGAAAAATTCTGAAAATTTCGGTACTTAGAAAATTTCTGACCTTTTCGGTACTTAGAAAATTTCTGCCTTTTTCGGTACTTTGAAAATTTCTGACGTTTTCGGTACTTAGAAAAATTCTGCTGATTTCGCTATTTAGAAAAATTCGGTCGATTTCGGTTCTTAGAAAATTTCTGACCTTTTCGGTACTTGGAAAATTATTGCCTTTTTCGGTACTTTGAAAAGACTCAGAAGTTTTCATTACTTAGAAAATTTCTGACGTTTTCGATATTTAGAAAATTTCTGACGTTTTCGGTACTTAGAAAAATTCTGCCGATTTCGGTACTGAGAAAATTCTGACGATTTCGGTACTTGGAAAATTTCTGACCTTTTCGGTACTTAGAAAATTTCTGTCGATTTCGGTACTTTGAAAAGACTCAGAAGTTTTCGGTACTTAGAAAAATTCTTTCGATTTCGGTGCTTAGAAAATTTCTGACTTTTTCGGTACTTAGAAAAATTCCGACGATTTCGGTACTTAGAAAAATTCTGAAAATTTCGGTACTTAGGAAATTTCTGACCTTCTCGGTACTTAGAAATATTCAGAGGATTTCGGTACTTAGAAAATTTCTGACCTTTTCGGAACTTAGAAACTTTCTGACGTTTTCGGTACTTAGAAAAATTCAGACGATTTCGGTACTTAGAATATTTCTGACGTTTTCTGTACTTAGAAAAATTCTGTTGATTTCGGTACTTAGAAAAAATCTGTCGATTTCCGTACTTAGAAAAATTATGTTGATTTTGGTACTTAGAAAATTTCTGACCTTTTCGGTACTTAGAAAATATCTGACGTTTTCGGTATTTAGAAAAATTCTGTCGATTTCGGTACTTAGAAAACATTCAGAAGTCTTCGGTACTTAGAAAATTTGTGACGTTTTCAGTACTTAGAAAAATTCTGATGATTTCAGTACTTAGAAAAATTCTGACGATTTCGGTACTTAAAAAAATTCTGCCGATTTCGATACTTATTAAACATTCAGAAGTTTTCGGTACTTAGAAAAATTCTGCCGATTTCGGTACTTAGAAAAATTCTGTTGATTACGGTACTTAGAAAAATTCTGTTGATTTTGGTACTTAGAAAATTTTTGACCTTTTCGGTACTTAGAAAATATCTGACGTTTTCGGTACTTAGAAAAATTCAGACGATTTCGGTACTTAGAAAATTTCTGTCGATTTCGGTACTTAGAAAACATTCAGAAGTCTTCGGTACTTAGAAAATTTGTGACGTTTTCAGTACTTAGAAAAATTCTGATGATTTCAGTACTTAGAAAAATTCTGACGATTTCGGTACTTATTAAACATTCAGAAGTTTTCGGTACTTAGAAAAATTCTGCCGATTTCGGTACTTAGAAAAATTCTGTTGATTACGGTACTTAGAAAAATTCTGTCGATTTCGGTACTTAGAAAAATTCTGTTGATTTTGGTACTTAGAAAACATTCAGAAGTTTTCGATACTTAGAAACTTTCTGATGTTTTCGGTACTTAGAAAATTTCTGCCTTTTTCGGTACTTTGAAAAATTCAGACGATTTCGGTGGTTCGACAATTTCGGCCTTATTCGGTACTTAGAAAACATTCAGAAGATATCGGTACTTAGAAAATTTCTGACGTTATCGGTACTTAGAAAAATTCTGACGATTTCGGTATTTAGAAAATTTCAGAAGATTTCGGTACTTAGAAAAATTCAGACGATTTCGGTACTTAGAAAAATTCTGCCGATTTCGGTACTGAGAAAAATTTTGTTGATTTCGGTACTTATAAAAATTCTGTCGATTTCGGTACTTTGAAAAGACTCAGAAGTTTTCGGTACTTAGAAAAATTCCGACGATTTCGGTACTTAGAAAATTCTGACGATTTCGGAACTTAGAAAAATTCTGAAAATTTCGGTACTTAGAAAATTTCTGACCTTTTCGGTACTTAGAAAATTTCTGCCTTTTTCGGTACTTTTAAAATTTCTGACGTTTTCGGTACTTAGAAAAATTCAGCTGATTTCGCTATTTAGAAAAATTCTTTCGATTTCGGTACTTAGAAAATTTCTGACCTTTTCGGTACTTGGAAAATTATTGCCTTTTTCGGTACTTTGAAAAGACTCAGAAGTTTTCATTACTTAGAAAATTTCTGACGTTTTCGGTACTTAGAAAAATTCTGCCGATTTCGGTACTGAGAAAATTCTGACGATTTCGGTACTTGGAAAATTTCTGACCTTTTCGGTACTTAGAAAATTTCTGTCGATTTCGGTACTTTGAAAAGACTCAGAAGTTTTCATTACTTAGAAAAATTCCGACGATTTCGGTACTTAGAAAATTCTGACGATTTCGGAACTTAGAAAAATTCTGAAAATTTCGGTACTTAGAAAATTTCTGACCTTTTCGGTACTTAGAAAATTTCTGCCTTTTTCGGTACTTTGAAAATTTCTGACGTTTTCGGTACTTAGAAAAATTCTGCTGATTTCGCTATTTAGAAAAATTCGGTCGATTTCGGTTCTTAGAAAATTTCTGACCTTTTCGGTACTTGGAAAATTATTGCCTTTTTCGGTACTTTGAAAAGACTCAGAAGTTTTCATTACTTAGAAAATTTCTGACGTTTTCGATATTTAGAAAATTTCTGACGTTTTCGGTACTTAGAAAAATTCTGCCGATTTCGGTACTGAGAAAATTCTGACGATTTCGGTACTTGGAAAATTTCTGACCTTTTCGGTACTTAGAAAATTTCTGTCGATTTCGGTACTTTGAAAAGACTCAGAAGTTTTCGGTACTTAGAAAAATTCTTTCGATTTCGGTGCTTAGAAAATTTCTGACTTTTTCGGTACTTAGAAAAATTCCGACGATTTCGGTACTTAGAAAAATTCTGAAAATTTCGGTACTTAGGAAATTTCTGACCTTCTCGGTACTTAGAAATATTCAGAGGATTTCGGTACTTAGAAAATTTCTGACCTTTTCGGAACTTAGAAACTTTCTGACGTTTTCGGTACTTAGAAAAATTCAGACGATTTCGGTACTTAGAATATTTCTGACGTTTTCTGTACTTAGAAAAATTCTGTTGATTTCGGTACTTAGAAAAAATCTGTCGATTTCCGTACTTAGAAAAATTATGTTGATTTTGGTACTTAGAAAATTTCTGACCTTTTCGGTACTTAGAAAATATCTGACGTTTTCGGTATTTAGAAAAATTCTGTCGATTTCGGTACTTAGAAAACATTCAGAAGTCTTCGGTACTTAGAAAATTTGTGACGTTTTCAGTACTTAGAAAAATTCTGATGATTTCAGTACTTAGAAAAATTCTGACGATTTCGGTACTTAAAAAAATTCTGCCGATTTCGATACTTATTAAACATTCAGAAGTTTTCGGTACTTAGAAAAATTCTGCCGATTTCGGTACTTAGAAAAATTCTGTTGATTACGGTACTTAGAAAAATTCTGTTGATTTTGGTACTTAGAAAATTTTTGACCTTTTCGGTACTTAGAAAATATCTGACGTTTTCGGTACTTAGAAAAATTCAGACGATTTCGGTACTTAGAAAATTTCTGTCGATTTCGGTACTTAGAAAACATTCAGAAGTCTTCGGTACTTAGAAAATTTGTGACGTTTTCAGTACTTAGAAAAATTCTGATGATTTCAGTACTTAGAAAAATTCTGACGATTTCGGTACTTATTAAACATTCAGAAGTTTTCGGTACTTAGAAAAATTCTGCCGATTTCGGTACTTAGAAAAATTCTGTTGATTACGGTACTTAGAAAAATTCTGTCGATTTCGGTACTTAGAAAAATTCTGTTGATTTTGGTACTTAGAAAATTTTTGACCTTTTCGGTACTTAGAAAAATTCCGACGATTTCGGTACTTAGAAAAATTCTGAAAATTTCGGTACTTAGGAAATTTCTGACCTTCTCGGTACTTAGAAATATTCAGAGGATTTCGGTACTTAGAAAATTTCTAACGTTTTCGGTACTTAGAAAAATTCTGCCGATTTCGGTACTGAGAAAAATTCTGTTGATTTCGGTACTTAGAAAAATTCTGTCGATTTCGGTACTTTGAAAAGGCCTAAGTTTTCGGTACTTAGAAAAATTCCAACGATTTCGGTACTTAAAAAATTTCTGCCTTTTACGGTACTTAGAAAACATTCAGAAGTTTTCGGTACTTAGAAAATTTCTGACGTTATCGGTACTTAGAAAAAATCTGATAATTTCAGTACTTAGAAAAATTCTGGTGATTTCGGAACTTAGAAATATTCTGTTGATTTCGGTACTTAGAAAAATTCTGTCGAATTCGGTACTTAGGAAAATTCTGTTGATTTCGGTACTTAGAAAAATTCTGACGATTTCGGTACTTAGAAAACATTCAGAAGTTTTCGATACTTAGAAACTTTCTGACGTTTTCGGTACTTAAAAATTTCTGCCTTTTTCGGTACTTTGAAAAGACTCGGAAGTTTTCGGTACTTAGAAAATTTCTGACGTTCTGCCTTTTTCGGTACTTTGAAAAATTCAGACGATTTCGGTGGTTCGACAATTTCGGCCTATTTCGGTACTTAGAAAACATTCAGAAGATATCGGTACTTAGAAAAATTCTGACGATTTCGGTATTTAGAAAATTTCAGAAGATTTCGGTACTTAGAAAAATTCAGACGATTTCGGTACTTAGAAAAATTCTGCTGATTTCGCTATTTAGAAAAATTCGGTCGATTTCGGTACTTAGAAAATTTCTGACCTTTTCGGTACTTGGAAAATTATTGCCTTTTTCGGTACTTTGAAAAGACTCAGAAATTTTCATTACTTAGAAAATTTCTGACGTTTTCGATATTTAGAAAATTTCTGACGTTTTCGGTACTTAGAAAAATTCTGCCGATTTCGGTACTGAGAAAATTCTGACGATTTCGGTACTTGGAAAATTTCTGACCTTATCGGTACTTAGAAAATTTCTGTCGATTTCGGTACTTTGAAAAGACTCAGAAGATTTCGGTACTTAGAAAAATTCCGACGATTTCGGTACTTAGAAAATTCTGACGATTTCGGTACTTAGAAAAATTCTGCCGATTTCGGTACTGAGAAAAATTCTGTTGATTTCGGTACTTGGAAAATTTCTGCCTTTTTTGGAACTTTGAAAAGACTCAGAAGTTTTCAGTACTTAGAAAATTTCTGACGTTTTCGATACTTAGAAAATTCTGACGATTTCGGAACTTAGAAAAATTCTGAAAATTTCGGTACTTAGAAAATTTCTGACCTTTTCGGTACTTAGAAAATTTCTGCCTTTTTCGGTACTTTTAAAATTTCTGACGTTTTCGGTACTTAGAAAAATTCAGCTGATTTCGCTATTTAGAAAAATTCTTTCGATTTCGGTACTTAGAAAATTTCTGACCTTTTCGGTACTTGGAAAATTATTGCCTTTTTCGGTACTTTGAAAAGACTCAGAAGTTTTCATTACTTAGAAAATTTCTGACGTTTTCGGTACTTAGAAAAATTCTGCCGATTTCGGTACTGAGAAAATTCTGACGATTTCGGTACTTGGAAAATTTCTGACCTTTTCGGTACTTAGAAAATTTCTGTCGATTTCGGTACTTTGAAAAGACTCAGAAGTTTTCATTACTTAGAAAAATTCCGACGATTTCGGTACTTAGAAAATTCTGACGATTTCGGAACTTAGAAAAATTCTGAAAATTTCGGTACTTAGAAAATTTCTGACCTTTTCGGTACTTAGAAAATTTCTGCCTTTTTCGGTACTTTGAAAATTTCTGACGTTTTCGGTACTTAGAAAAATTCTGCTGATTTCGCTATTTAGAAAAATTCGGTCGATTTCGGTTCTTAGAAAATTTCTGACCTTTTCGGTACTTGGAAAATTATTGCCTTTTTCGGTACTTTGAAAAGACTCAGAAGTTTTCATTACTTAGAAAATTTCTGACGTTTTCGATATTTAGAAAATTTCTGACGTTTTCGGTACTTAGAAAAATTCTGCCGATTTCGGTACTGAGAAAATTCTGACGATTTCGGTACTTGGAAAATTTCTGACCTTTTCGGTACTTAGAAAATTTCTGTCGATTTCGGTACTTTGAAAAGACTCAGAAGTTTTCGGTACTTAGAAAAATTCTTTCGATTTCGGTGCTTAGAAAATTTCTGACTTTTTCGGTACTTAGAAAAATTCCGACGATTTCGGTACTTAGAAAAATTCTGAAAATTTCGGTACTTAGGAAATTTCTGACCTTCTCGGTACTTAGAAATATTCAGAGGATTTCGGTACTTAGAAAATTTCTGACCTTTTCGGAACTTAGAAACTTTCTGACGTTTTCGGTACTTAGAAAAATTCAGACGATTTCGGTACTTAGAATATTTCTGACGTTTTCTGTACTTAGAAAAATTCTGTTGATTTCGGTACTTAGAAAAAATCTGTCGATTTCCGTACTTAGAAAAATTATGTTGATTTTGGTACTTAGAAAATTTCTGACCTTTTCGGTACTTAGAAAATATCTGACGTTTTCGGTATTTAGAAAAATTCTGTCGATTTCGGTACTTAGAAAACATTCAGAAGTCTTCGGTACTTAGAAAATTTGTGACGTTTTCAGTACTTAGAAAAATTCTGATGATTTCAGTACTTAGAAAAATTCTGACGATTTCGGTACTTAAAAAAATTCTGCCGATTTCGATACTTATTAAACATTCAGAAGTTTTCGGTACTTAGAAAAATTCTGCCGATTTCGGTACTTAGAAAAATTCTGTTGATTACGGTACTTAGAAAAATTCTGTTGATTTTGGTACTTAGAAAATTTTTGACCTTTTCGGTACTTAGAAAATATCTGACGTTTTCGGTACTTAGAAAAATTCAGACGATTTCGGTACTTAGAAAATTTCTGTCGATTTCGGTACTTAGAAAACATTCAGAAGTCTTCGGTACTTAGAAAATTTGTGACGTTTTCAGTACTTAGAAAAATTCTGATGATTTCAGTACTTAGAAAAATTCTGACGATTTCGGTACTTATTAAACATTCAGAAGTTTTCGGTACTTAGAAAAATTCTGCCGATTTCGGTACTTTGAAAAGACTCAGAAGATTTCGGTACTTAGAAAAATTCCGACGATTTCGGTACTTAGAAAATTCTGACGATTTCGGTACTTAGAAAAATTCTGCCGATTTCGGTACTGAGAAAAATTCTGTTGATTTCGGTACTTGGAAAATTTCTGCCTTTTTTGGAACTTTGAAAAGACTCAGAAGTTTTCAGTACTTAGAAAATTTCTGACGTTTTCGATACTTAGAAAATTTCTGACGTTTTCGGTACTGAGAAAAATTCTGTTGATTTCGGTACTTAGAAAAATTCTGTCGATTTCGGTACTTTGAAAAGGCCTAAGTTTTCGGTACTTAGAAAAATTCCAACGATTTCGGTACTTAAAAAATTTCTGCCTTTTACGGTACTTAGAAAACATTCAGAAGTTTTCGGTACTTAGAAAATTTCTGACGTTATCGGTACTTAGAAAAAATCTGATAATTTCAGTACTTAGAAAAATTCTGGTGATTTCGGAACTTAGAAATATTCTGTTGATTTCGGTACTTAGAAAAATTCTGTCGAATTCGGTACTTAGGAAAATTCTGTTGATTTCGGTACTTAGAAAAATTCTGACGATTTCGGTACTTAGAAAACATTCAGAAGTTTTCGATACTTAGAAACTTTCTGACGTTTTCGGTACTTAAAAATTTCTGCCTTTTTCGGTACTTTGAAAAGACTCGGAAGTTTTCGGTACTTAGAAAATTTCTGACGTTCTGCCTTTTTCGGTACTTTGAAAAATTCAGACGATTTCGGTGGTTCGACAATTTCGGCCTATTTCGGTACTTAGAAAACATTCAGAAGATATCGGTACTTAGAAAAATTCTGACGATTTCGGTACTTGGAAAATTTCTGACCTTATCGGTACTTAGAAAATTTCTGTCGATTTCGGTACTTTGAAAAGACTCAGAAGATTTCGGTACTTAGAAAAATTCCGACGATTTCGGTACTTAGAAAATTCTGACGATTTCGGTACTTAGAAAAATTCTGCCGATTTCGGTACTGAGAAAAATTCTGTTGATTTCGGTACTTGGAAAATTTCTGCCTTTTTTGGAACTTTGAAAAGACTCAGAAGTTTTCAGTACTTAGAAAATTTCTGACGTTTTCGATACTTAGAAAATTTCTGACGTTTTCGGTACTTAGAAAAATTCTGCCGATTTCGGTACTTAGAAAAATTCTGTCGATTTCGGTACTTTGAAAAGACTCAGAAGTTTTCGGTACTTAGAAAAATTCCGACGATTTCGGTACTAGAAAATTCTGACGATTTCGGAACTTAGAAAAATGCTGACAATTTCGGTACTTAGAAAAATTCAGATGATTTCGGAACTGAGAAAAATTCTGTCGATTTCGGTACTTTGAAAAATTCTGTTTATTTCGGTACTTAGAAAAATTCTGACGATTTCGGTACTTAGAAAACATTCAGAAGTTTTCGATACTTAGAAACTTTCTGATGTTTTCGGTACTTAGAAAATTTCTGCCTTTTTCGGTACTTTGAAAAATTCAGACGATTTCGGTGGTTCGACAATTTCGGCCTTATTCGGTACTTAGAAAACATTCAGAAGATATCGGTACTTAGAAAATTTCTGACGTTATCGGTACTTAGAAAAATTCTGACGATTTCGGTATTTAGAAAATTTCAGAAGATTTCGGTACTTAGAAAAATTCAGACGATTTCGGTACTTAGAAAAATTCTGCCGATTTCGGTACTGAGAAAAATTTTGTTGATTTCGGTACTTATAAAAATTCTGTCGATTTCGGTACTTTGAAAAGACTCAGAAGTTTTCGGTACTTAGAAAAATTCCGACGATTTCGGTACTTAGAAAATTCTGACGATTTCGGAACTTAGAAAAATTCTGAAAATTTCGGTACTTAGAAAATTTCTGACCTTTTCGGTACTTAGAAAATTTCTGCCTTTTTCGGTACTTTTAAAATTTCTGACGTTTTCGGTACTTAGAAAAATTCAGCTGATTTCGCTATTTAGAAAAATTCTTTCGATTTCGGTACTTAGAAAATTTCTGACCTTTTCGGTACTTGGAAAATTATTGCCTTTTTCGGTACTTTGAAAAGACTCAGAAGTTTTCATTACTTAGAAAATTTCTGACGTTTTCGGTACTTAGAAAAATTCTGGCGATTTCGGTACTGAGAAAATTCTGACGATTTCGGTACTTGGAAAATTTCTGACCTTTTCGGTACTTAGAAAATTTCTGTCGATTTCGGTACTTTGAAAAGACTCAGAAGTTTTCATTACTTAGAAAAATTCCGACGATTTCGGTACTTAGAAAATTCTGACGATTTCGGAACTTAGAAAAATTCTGAAAATTTCGGTACTTAGAAAATTTCTGACCTTTTCGGTACTTAGAAAATTTCTGCCTTTTTCGGTACTTTGAAAATTTCTGACGTTTTCGGTACTTAGAAAAATTCTGCTGATTTCGCTATTTAGAAAAATTCGGTCGATTTCGGTTCTTAGAAAATTTCTGACCTTTTCGGTACTTGGAAAATTATTGCCTTTTTCGGTACTTTGAAAAGACTCAGAAGTTTTCATTACTTAGAAAATTTCTGACGTTTTCGATATTTAGAAAATTTCTGACGTTTTCGGTACTTAGAAAAATTCTGCCGATTTCGGTACTGAGAAAATTCTGACGATTTCGGTACTTGGAAAATTTCTGACCTTTTCGGTACTTAGAAAATTTCTGTCGATTTCGGTACTTTGAAAAGACTCAGAAGTTTTCGGTACTTAGAAAAATTCTTTCGATTTCGGTGCTTAGAAAATTTCTGACTTTTTCGGTACTTAGAAAAATTCCGACGATTTCGGTACTTAGAAAAATTCTGAAAATTTCGGTACTTAGGAAATTTCTGACCTTCTCGGTACTTAGAAATATTCAGAGGATTTCGGTACTTAGAAAATTTCTGACCTTTTCGGAACTTAGAAACTTTCTGACGTTTTCGGTACTTAGAAAAATTCAGACGATTTCGGTACTTAGAATATTTCTGACGTTTTCTGTACTTAGAAAAATTCTGTTGATTTCGGTACTTAGAAAAAATCTGTCGATTTCCGTACTTAGAAAAATTATGTTGATTTTGGTACTTAGAAAATTTCTGACCTTTTCGGTACTTAGAAAATATCTGACGTTTTCGGTATTTAGAAAAATTCTGTCGATTTCGGTACTTAGAAAACATTCAGAAGTCTTCGGTACTTAGAAAATTTGTGACGTTTTCAGTACTTAGAAAAATTCTGATGATTTCAGTACTTAGAAAAATTCTGACGATTTCGGTACTTAAAAAAATTCTGCCGATTTCGATACTTATTAAACATTCAGAAGTTTTCGGTACTTAGAAAAATTCTGCCGATTTCGGTACTTAGAAAAATTCTGTTGATTACGGTACTTAGAAAAATTCTGTTGATTTTGGTACTTAGAAAATTTTTGACCTTTTCGGTACTTAGAAAATATCTGACGTTTTCGGTACTTAGAAAAATTCAGACGATTTCGGTACTTAGAAAATTTCTGTCGATTTCGGTACTTAGAAAACATTCAGAAGTCTTCGGTACTTAGAAAATTTGTGACGTTTTCAGTACTTAGAAAAATTCTGATGATTTCAGTACTTAGAAAAATTCTGACGATTTCGGTACTTATTAAACATTCAGAAGTTTTCGGTACTTAGAAAAATTCTGCCGATTTCGGTACTTAGAAAAATTCTGTTGATTACGGTACTTAGAAAAATTCTGTCGATTTCGGTACTTAGAAAAATTCTGTTGATTTTGGTACTTAGAAAATTTTTGACCTTTTCGGTACTTAGAAAAATTCTGCCGATTTCGGTACTTAGAAAAATTCTGTTGATTACGGTACTTAGAAAAATTCTGCCGATTTCGGTACTTAGAAAAATTCTGAAAATTTCGGTACTTAGAAAATTTCTGACCTTTTCGGTACTTAGAAAATTTCTGCCTTTTTCGGTACTTTGAAAATTTCTGACGTTTTCGGTACTTAGAAAAATTCTGCTGATTTCGCTATTTAGAAAAATTCGGTCGATTTCGGTTCTTAGAAAATTTCTGACCTTTTCGGTACTTGGAAAATTATTGCCTTTTTCGGTACTTTGAAAAGACTCAGAAGTTTTCATTACTTAGAAAATTTCTGACGTTTTCGATATTTAGAAAATTTCTGACGTTTTCGGTACTTAGAAAAATTCTGCCGATTTCGGTACTGAGAAAATTCTGACGATTTCGGTACTTGGAAAATTTCTGACCTTTTCGGTACTTAGAAAATTTCTGTCGATTTCGGTACTTTGAAAAGACTCAGAAGTTTTCGGTACTTAGAAAAATTCTTTCGATTTCGGTGCTTAGAAAATTTCTGACTTTTTCGGTACTTAGAAAAATTCCGACGATTTCGGTACTTAGAAAAATTCTGAAAATTTCGGTACTTAGGAAATTTCTGACCTTCTCGGTACTTAGAAATATTCAGAGGATTTCGGTACTTAGAAAATTTCTGACCTTTTCGGAACTTAGAAACTTTCTGACGTTTTCGGTACTTAGAAAAATTCAGACGATTTCGGTACTTAGAATATTTCTGACGTTTTCTGTACTTAGAAAAATTCTGTTGATTTCGGTACTTAGAAAAAATCTGTCGATTTCCGTACTTAGAAAAATTATGTTGATTTTGGTACTTAGAAAATTTCTGACCTTTTCGGTACTTAGAAAATATCTGACGTTTTCGGTATTTAGAAAAATTCTGTCGATTTCGGTACTTAGAAAACATTCAGAAGTCTTCGGTACTTAGAAAATTTGTGACGTTTTCAGTACTTAGAAAAATTCTGATGATTTCAGTACTTAGAAAAATTCTGACGATTTCGGTACTTAAAAAAATTCTGCCGATTTCGATACTTATTAAACATTCAGAAGTTTTCGGTACTTAGAAAAATTCTGCCGATTTCGGTACTTAGAAAAATTCTGTTGATTACGGTACTTAGAAAAATTCTGTTGATTTTGGTACTTAGAAAATTTTTGACCTTTTCGGTACTTAGAAAATATCTGACGTTTTCGGTACTTAGAAAAATTCAGACGATTTCGGTACTTAGAAAATTTCTGTCGATTTCGGTACTTAGAAAACATTCAGAAGTCTTCGGTACTTAGAAAATTTGTGACGTTTTCAGTACTTAGAAAAATTCTGATGATTTCAGTACTTAGAAAAATTCTGACGATTTCGGTACTTATTAAACATTCAGAAGTTTTCGGTACTTAGAAAAATTCTGCCGATTTCGGTACTTAGAAAAATTCTGTTGATTACGGTACTTAGAAAAATTCTGTTGATTTTGGTACTTAGAAAATTTTTGACCTTTTCGGTACTTAGAAAAATTCTGCCGATTTCGGTACTTAGAAAAATTCTGTTGATTACGGTACTTAGAAAAATTCTGCCGATTTCGGTACTTAGAAAAATTCTGAAAATTTCGGTACTTAGAAAATTTCTGACCTTTTTCGGTACTTTGAAAAGACTCAGAATTTTTCCGTACTTAGAAAATTTCTGACTATTTCGGTACTTAGAAAATTCTGACGATTTCGGAACTTAGAAAAATTCTGACCTTTTCGGTACTTAGAAAATTTCTGCCTTTTTCGGTACTTTTAAAATTTCTGACGTTTTCGGTACTTAGAAAAATTCAGCTGATTTCGCTATTTAGAAAAATTCTTTCGATTTCGGTACTTAGAAAATTTCTGACCTTTTCGGTACTTGGAAAATTATTGCCTTTTTCGGTACTTTGAAAAGACTCAGAAGTTTTCATTACTTAGAAAATTTCTGACGTTTTCGGTACTTAGAAAAATTCTGCCGATTTCGGTACTGAGAAAATTCTGACGATTTCGGTACTTGGAAAATTTCTGACCTTTTCGGTACTTAGAAAATTTCTGTCGATTTCGGTACTTTGAAAAGACTCAGAAGTTTTCATTACTTAGAAAAATTCCGACGATTTCGGTACTTAGAAAATTCTGACGATTTCGGAACTTAGAAAAATTCTGAAAATTTCGGTACTTAGAAAATTTCTGACCTTTTCGGTACTTAGAAAATTTCTGCCTTTTTCGGTACTTTGAAAATTTCTGACGTTTTCGGTACTTAGAAAAATTCTGCTGATTTCGCTATTTAGAAAAATTCGGTCGATTTCGGTTCTTAGAAAATTTCTGACCTTTTCGGTACTTGGAAAATTATTGCCTTTTTCGGTACTTTGAAAAGACTCAGAAGTTTTCATTACTTAGAAAATTTCTGACGTTTTCGATATTTAGAAAATTTCTGACGTTTTCGGTACTTAGAAAAATTCTGCCGATTTCGGTACTGAGAAAATTCTGACGATTTCGGTACTTGGAAAATTTCTGACCTTTTCGGTACTTAGAAAATTTCTGTCGATTTCGGTACTTTGAAAAGACTCAGAAGTTTTCGGTACTTAGAAAAATTCTTTCGATTTCGGTGCTTAGAAAATTTCTGACTTTTTCGGTACTTAGAAAAATTCCGACGATTTCGGTACTTAGAAAAATTCTGAAAATTTCGGTACTTAGGAAATTTCTGACCTTCTCGGTACTTAGAAATATTCAGAGGATTTCGGTACTTAGAAAATTTCTGACCTTTTCGGAACTTAGAAACTTTCTGACGTTTTCGGTACTTAGAAAAATTCAGACGATTTCGGTACTTAGAATATTTCTGGCGTTTTCTGTACTTAGAAAAATTCTGTTGATTTCGGTACTTAGAAAAAATCTGTCGATTTCCGTACTTAGAAAAATTATGTTGATTTTGGTACTTAGAAAATTTCTGACCTTTTCGGTACTTAGAAAATATCTGACGTTTTCGGTATTTAGAAAAATTCTGTCGATTTCGGTACTTAGAAAACATTCAGAAGTCTTCGGTACTTAGAAAATTTGTGACGTTTTCAGTACTTAGAAAAATTCTGATGATTTCAGTACTTAGAAAAATTCTGACGATTTCGGTACTTAAAAAAATTCTGCCGATTTCGATACTTATTAAACATTCAGAAGTTTTCGGTACTTAGAAAAATTCTGCCGATTTCGGTACTTAGAAAAATTCTGTTGATTACGGTACTTAGAAAAATTCTGTTGATTTTGGTACTTAGAAAATTTTTGACCTTTTCGGTACTTAGAAAATATCTGACGTTTTCGGTACTTAGAAAAATTCAGACGATTTCGGTACTTAGAAAATTTCTGTCGATTTCGGTACTTAGAAAACATTCAGAAGTCTTCGGTACTTAGAAAATTTGTGACGTTTTCAGTACTTAGAAAAATTCTGATGATTTCAGTACTTAGAAAAATTCTGACGATTTCGGTACTTATTAAACATTCAGAAGTTTTCGGTACTTAGAAAAATTCTGCCGATTTCGGTACTTAGAAAAATTCTGTTGATTACGGTACTTAGAAAAATTCTGTCGATTTCGGTACTTAGAAAAATTCTGTTGATTTTGGTACTTAGAAAATTTTTGACCTTTTCGGTACTTAGAAAAATTCTGCCGATTTCGGTACTTAGAAAAATTCTGTTGATTACGGTACTTAGAAAAATTCTGCCGATTTCGGTACTTAGAAAAATTCTGAAAATTTCGGTACTTAGAAAATTTCTGCCTTTTTCGGTACTTTGAAAATTTCTGACGTTTTCGGTACTTAGAAAAATTCTGCTGATTTCGCTATTTAGAAAAATTCGGTCGATTTCGGTTCTTAGAAAATTTCTGACCTTTTCGGTACTTGGAAAATTATTGCCTTTTTCGGTACTTTGAAAAGACTCAGAAGTTTTCATTACTTAGAAAATTTCTGACGTTTTCGATATTTAGAAAATTTCTGACGTTTTCGGTACTTAGAAAAATTCTGCCGATTTCGGTACTGAGAAAATTCTGACGATTTCGGTACTTGGAAAATTTCTGACCTTTTCGGTACTTAGAAAATTTCTGTCGATTTCGGTACTTTGAAAAGACTCAGAAGTTTTCGGTACTTAGAAAAATTCTTTCGATTTCGGTGCTTAGAAAATTTCTGACTTTTTCGGTACTTAGAAAAATTCCGACGATTTCGGTACTTAGAAAAATTCTGAAAATTTCGGTACTTAGGAAATTTCTGACCTTCTCGGTACTTAGAAATATTCAGAGGATTTCGGTACTTAGAAAATTTCTGACCTTTTCGGAACTTAGAAACTTTCTGACGTTTTCGGTACTTAGAAAAATTCAGACGATTTCGGTACTTAGAATATTTCTGACGTTTTCTGTACTTAGAAAAATTCTGTTGATTTCGGTACTTAGAAAAAATCTGTCGATTTCCGTACTTAGAAAAATTATGTTGATTTTGGTACTTAGAAAATTTCTGACCTTTTCGGTACTTAGAAAATATCTGACGTTTTCGGTATTTAGAAAAATTCTGTCGATTTCGGTACTTAGAAAACATTCAGAAGTCTTCGGTACTTAGAAAATTTGT
Organism: Parasteatoda tepidariorum; assembly: GCF_982258835.1. Taxonomy (NCBI): domain Eukaryota; kingdom Metazoa; phylum Arthropoda; class Arachnida; order Araneae; family Theridiidae; genus Parasteatoda; species Parasteatoda tepidariorum. Next base: position 113,965,056 of record NC_141759.1, read on the forward strand.
GACGTTTTCAGTACTTAGAAAAATTCTGATGATTTCAGTACTTAGAAAAATTCTGACGATTTCGGTACTTAAAAAAATTCTGCCGATTTCGATACTTATTAAACATTCAGAAGTTTTCGGTACTTAGAAAAATTCTGCCGATTTCGGTACTTAGAAAAATTCTGTTGATTACGGTACTTAGAAAAATTCTGTTGATTTTGGTACTTAGAAAATTTTTGACCTTTTCGGTACTTAGAAAATATCTGACGTTTTCGGTACTTAGAAAAATTCAGACGATTTCGGTACTTAGAAAATTTCTGTCGATTTCGGTACTTAGAAAACATTCAGAAGTCTTCGGAACTTAGAAAATTTGTGACGTTTTCAGTACTTAGAAAAATTCTGATGATTTCAGTACTTAGAAAAATTCTGACGATTTCGGTACTTATTAAACATTCAGAAGTTTTCGGTACTTAGAAAAATTCTGCCGATTTCGGTACTTAGAAAAATTCTGTTGATTACGGTACTTAGAAAAATTCTGTTGATTTTGGTACTTAGAAAATTTTTGACCTTTTCGGTACTTAGAAAAATTCTGCCGATTTCGGTACTTAGAAAAATTCTGTTGATTACGGTACTTAGAAAAATTCTGCCGATTTCGGTACTTAGAAAAATTCTGAAAATTTCGGTACTTAGAAAATTTCTGACCTTTTTCGGTACTTTGAAAAGACTCAGAATTTTTCCGTACTTAGAAAATTTCTGACTATTTCGGTACTTAGAAAATTCTGACGATTTCGGAACTTAGAAAAATTATGACAATTTCGGTACTTAGAAAAATTCAGATGATTTCGGAACTGAGAAAAAGTCTGTCGATTTCGGTACTTTGAAAAATTCTGTTTATTTCGGTACTTGGAAAATTTCTGCCTTTTACGGTACTTTGAAAAGACTCAGAAGTTTTCAGTACTTAGAAAATTTCTGACGTTTTCGATACTTAGAAAATTTCTGACGTTTTCGGTACTTAGAAAAATTCAGACGATTTCGGTACTTGGAAAATTTCTGCTGATTTTGGTACTTAGAAAAATTCTGTTGATTTCGGTACTTAGAAAAATTCTGTTGATTTTGGTACTTAGAAAATTTTTGACCTTTTCGATACTTAGAAAATATCTGACGTTTTCGATACTTAGAAAATTTCTGACGTTTTCGGTACTTAGAAAAATTCTGCCGATTTCGGTACTTAGAAAAATTTTGTTGATTTCGGTACTTAGAAAAATTCTGTCGATTTCGGTACTTAGAAAAATTCTGTTGATTTTGGTACTTAGAAAATTTCTGACCTTTTCGGTTCTTAGAAAATATCTGACGTTTTCGGTACTTAGAAAAATTCTTACGATTTCGATACTTATTAAACATTCAGAAGTTTTCGGTACTTAGAAAAATTCTGCCGATTTCGGTACTTAGAAAAATTCTGTTGATTTCGGTACTTAGAAAAATTCTGTCGATTTCGGTACTTAGAAAAATTCTGTTGATTTTGGTACTTAGAAAATTTCTGACCTTCTCGGTACTTAGAAATATTCAGAGGATTTCGGTACTTAGAAAATTTCTGACCTTTTCGGAACTTAGAAACTTTCTGACGTTTTCGGTACTTAGAAAAATTCAGACGATTTCGGTACTTAGAATATTTCTGACGTTTTCGGTACTTAGAAAAATTCTGCCGATTTCGGTACTTAGAAAAATTCTGTTGATTTTGGTACTTAGAAAAATTCTGTTGATTTTGGTACTTAGAAAAATTCTGTTGATTTCGGTACTTAGAAAATTTCTGTCGTTTTTGGTACTTAGAAAATTTCTGACGATTTCGGTACTTAGAAAAATTCCGTTGATTTCGTTACTTAGAAAATTTCTGTCGTTTTTGGTACTTAGAAAAATTCTGATGATATCGGTACTTAGAAAAATTCTGACAATTTCGGTACTTAGAAAAATTCCGACGATTTCGGTACTTAGAAAAATTCTGAAAATTTCGGTACTTAGAAAATTTCTGACCTTTTCGGTATTTTGAAAATTTCAGACGCTTTCGGTACTTAGAAAAATTCAGACGATTTCGATACTTAGAAAAATTCAGTCGATTTCGGTACTTTGAAAAGACTCAGAAGTTTTCGGTACTTAGAAAATTTGTGACGTTTTCAGTACTTAGAAAAATTCTGATGATTTCAGTACTTAGAAAAATTCTGACGATTTCGGTACTTAAAAAAATTCTGCCGATTTCGATACTTATTAAACATTCAGAAGTTTTCGGTTCTTAGAAAAATTCTGCCGATTTCGGTACTTAGAAAAATTCTGTTGATTACGGTACTTAGAAAATTTTTGACCTTTTCGGTACTTAGAAAATATCTGACGTTTTTGATACTTAGAAAATTTCTGACGTTTTCGGTACTTAGAAAAATTCTGCCGATTTCGGTACTTAGAAAAATTTTGTTGATTTCGGTACTTAGAAAAATTCTGTTGATTTTGGTACTTAGAAAATTTCTGACCTTTTCGGTTCTTAGAAAATATCTGACGTTTTCGGTACTTAGAAAAATTCTTACGATTTCGATACTTATTAAACATTCAGAAGTTTTCGGTACTTAGAAAAATTCTGCCGATTTCGTTACTCATTAAACATTCAGAAGTTTTTGGTACTTAGAAAAATTCTGCCGATTTCGGTACTTAGAAAAATTCTGTCGATTTCGGTACTTAGAAAAATTCTGTTGATTTTGGTACTTAGAAAATTTTTGACCTTTTCGGTACTTAGAAAATATCTGACGTTTTCGATACTTAGAAAATTTCTGACGTTTTCGGTACTTAGAAAAATTCTGTTGATTTCGGTACTTAGAAAAATTCTTTCGATTTCGGTACTTAGAAAAATTCTGTTGATTTTGGTACTTAGAAAATTTCTGACCTTCTCGGTACTTAGAAATATTCAGAGGATTTCGGTACTTAGAAAATTTCTGACCTTTTCGGAACTTAGAAACTTTCTGACGTTTTCGGTACTTAGAAAAATTCAGACGATTTCGGTACTTAGAATATTTCTGACGTTTTCGGTACTTAGAAAAATTCTGCCGATTTCGGTACTTAGAAAAATTCTGTTGATTTTGGTACTTAGAAAAATTCTGTTGATTTCGGTACTTAGAAAAGACTCGGAAATTTTCGGTACTTAGAAAATTTCTGACGTTTTCGGTACTTAGAAAATTTCTGTCGATTTCGGTACTTAGAAAACATTCAGAAGTCTTCGGTACTTAGAAAATTTGAGACGTTTTCAGTACTTAGAAAAATTCTGATGATTTCAGTACTTAGAAAAATTCTGACGATTTCGGTACTTATTAAACATTCAGAAGTTTTCGGTACTTAGAAAAATTCTGCCGATTTCGGTACTTAGAAAAATTCTGTTGATTTCGGTACTTAGAAAAATTCTTTCGATTTCGGTACTTAGAAAAATTCCGACGATTTCGGTACTTAGAAAAATTCTGAAAATTTCAGTACTTAGAAAATTTCTGACCTTCTCGGTACTTATAAAAATTCTGCCGATTTCGGTACTTAAAAAAATTCTGTCGATTTCGGTACTTAGAAAAATTCTGTTGATTTTGGTACTTAGAAAATTTTTGACCTTTTCGGTACTTAGAAAATATCTGACGTTTTCGATACTTAGAAAATTTCTGACGTTTTCGGTACTTAGAAAAATTCTGCCGATTTCGGTACTTAGAAAAATTCTGTTGATTTCGGTACTTAGAAAAATTCTGTCGATTTCAGTACTTAGAAAAATTCTGACGATTTCGGTACTTATTAAACATTCAGAAGTTTTCGGTACTTAGAAAAATTCTGCCGATTTCGGTACTTAGAAAAATTCTGTTGATTACGGTACTTAGAAAAATTCTGTCGATTTCGGTACTTAGAAAAATTCTGTTGATTTTGGTACTTAGAAAATTTTTGACCTTTTCGGTACTTAGAAAAATTCTGCCGATTTCGGTACTTAGAAAAATTCTGTTGATTACGGTACTTAGAAAAATTCTGCCGATTTCGGTACTTAGAAAAATTCTGAAAATTTCGGTACTTAGAAAATTTCTGACCTTTTTCGGTACTTTGAAAAGACTCAGAATTTTTCCGTACTTAGAAAATTTCTGACTTTTTCGGTACTTAGAAAATTCTGACGATTTCGGAACTTAGAAAAATTCTGACAATTTCGGTACTTAGAAAAATTCAGATGATTTCGGAACTGAGAAAAAGTCTGTCGATTTCGGTACTTTGAAAAATTCTGTTTATTTCGGTACTTGGAAAATTTCTGCCTTTTACGGTACTTTGAAAAGACTCAGAAGTTTTCAGTACTTAGAAAATTTCTGACGTTTTCGATACTTAGAAAATTTCTGACGTTTTCGGTACTTAGAAAAATTCAGACGATTTCGGTACTTGGAAAATTTCTGCTGATTTTGGTACTTAGAAAAATTCTGTTGATTTCGGTACTTAGAAAAATTCTGTTGATTTTGGTACTTAGAAAATTTTTGACCTTTTCGGTACTTAGAAAATATATGACGTTTTCGATACTTAGAAAATTTCTGACGTTTTCGGTACTTAGAAAAATTCTGCCGATTTCGGTACTTAGAAAAATTTTGTTGATTTCGGTACTTAGAAAAATTCTGTCGATTTCGGTACTTAGAAAAATTCTGTTGATTTTGGTACTTAGAAAATTTCTGACCTTTTCGGTTCTTAGAAAATATCTGACGTTTTCGGTACTTAGAAAAATTCTTACGATTTCGATACTTATTAAACATTCAGAAGTTTTCGGTACTTAGAAAAATTCTGCCGATTTCGGTACTTAGAAAAATTCTGTTGATTTCGGTACTTAGAAAAATTCTGTCGATTTCGGTACTTAGAAAAATTCTGTTGATTTTGGTACTTAGAAAATTTCTGACCTTCTCGGTACTTAGAAATATTCAGAGGATTTCAGTACTTAGAAAATTTCTGACCTTTTCGGAACTTAGAAACTTTCTGACGTTTTCGGTACTTAGAAAAATTCAGACGATTTCGGTACTTAGAATATTTCTGACGTTTTCGGTACTTAGAAAAATTCTGCCGATTTCGGTACTTAGAAAAATTCTGTTGATTTTGGTACTTAGAAAAATTCTGTTGATTTTGGTACTTAGAAAAATTCTGTTGATTTCGGTACTTAGAAAAGACTCGGAAGTTTTCGGTACTTAGAAAATTTCTGACGTTTTCGGTACTTTGAAAAATTCAGACGATTTCAGTACTTAGAATATTTCTGACGTTATCGGTACTTAGAAAATTTCTGACGTTTTCGGTACTTAGAAAAATTCTGATGATTTCGAAACTTAGAAAATTTCTGACCTTTTCGATACTTAGAAAATTTCTGACGATTTCGGTACTTAGAAAAATTCCGTTGATTTCGTTACTTAGAAAATTTCTGTCGTTTTTGGTACTTAGAAAAATTCTGATGATATCGGTACTTAGAAAAATTCTGACAATTTCGGTACTTAGAAAAATTCCGACGATTTCGGTACTTAGAAAAATTCTGAAAATTTCGGTACTTAGAAAATTTCTGACCTTCTCGGTATTTTGAAAATTTCAGACGCTTTCGGTACTTAGAAAAATTCAGACGATTTCGATACTTAGAAAAATTCAGTCGATTTCGGTACTTTGAAAAGACTCAGAAGTTTTCGGTACTTAGAAAATTTGTGACGTTTTCAGTACTTAGAAAAATTCTGATGATTTCAGTACTTAGAAAAATTCTGAAGATTTCGGTACTTAAAAAAAATCTGCCGATTTCGATACTTATTAAACATTCAGAAGTTTTCGGTTCTTAGAAAAATTCTGCCGATTTCGGTACTTAGAAAAATTCTGTTGATTACGGTACTTAGAAAATTTTTGACCTTTTCGGTACTTAGAAAATATCTGACGTTTTCGATACTTAAAAAATTTCTGACGTTTTCGGTACTTAGAAAAATTCTGCCGATTTCGGTACTTAGAAAAATTTTGTTGATTTCGGTACTTAGAAAAATTCTGTCGATTTCGGTACTTAGAAAAATTCTGTTGATTTTGGTACTTAGAAAATTTCTGACCTTTTCGGTTCTTAGAAAATATCTGACGTTTTCGGTACTTAGAAAAATTCTTACGATTTCGATACTTATTAAACATTCAGAAGTTTTCGGTACTTAGAAAAATTCTGCCGATTTCGGTACTTAGAAAAATTCTGTTGATTTCGGTACTTAGAAAAATTCTGTCGATTTCGGTACTTAGAAAAATTCTGTTGATTTTGGTACTTAGAAAATTTCTGACCTTCTCGGTACTTAGAAATATTCAGAGGATTTCAGTACTTAGAAAATTTCTGACCTTTTCGGAACTTAGAAACTTTCTGACGTTTTCGGTACTTAGAAAAATTCAGACGATTTCGGTACTTAGAATATTTCTGACGTTTTCGGTACTTAGAAAAATTCTGCCGATTTCGGTACTTAGAAAAATTCTGTTGATTTTGGTACTTAGAAAAATTCTGTTGATTTTGGTACTTAGAAAAATTCTGTTGATTTCGGTACTTAGAAAAGACTCGGAAGTTTTCGGTACTTAGAAAATTTCTGACGTTTTCGGTACTTTGAAAAATTCAGACGATTTCAGTACTTAGAATATTTCTGACGTTATCGGTACTTAGAAAATTTCTGACGTTTTCGGTACTTAGAAAAATTCTGATGATTTCGAAACTTAGAAAATTTCTGACCTTTTCGATACTTAGAAAATTTCTGACGATTTCGGTACTTAGAAAAATTCCGTTGATTTCGTTACTTAGAAAATTTCTGTCGTTTTTGGTACTTAGAAAAATTCTGATGATATCGGTACTTAGAAAAATTCTGACAATTTCGGTACTTAGAAAAATTCCGACGATTTCGGTACTTAGAAAAATTCTGAAAATTTCGGTACTTAGAAAATTTCTGACCTTCTCGGTATTTTGAAAATTTCAGACGCTTTCGGTACTTAGAAAAATTCAGACGATTTCGATACTTAGAAAAATTCAGTCGATTTCGGTACTTTGAAAAGACTCAGAAGTTTTCGGTACTTAGAAAATTTGTGACGTTTTCAGTACTTAGAAAAATTCTGATGATTTCAGTACTTAGAAAAATTCTGAAGATTTCGGTACTTAAAAAAAATCTGCCGATTTCGATACTTATTAAACATTCAGAAGTTTTCGGTTCTTAGAAAAATTCTGCCGATTTCGGTACTTAGAAAAATTCTGTTGATTACGGTACTTAGAAAATTTTTGACCTTTTCGGTACTTAGAAAATATCTGACGTTTTCGATACTTAAAAAATTTCTGACGTTTTCGGTACTTAGAAAAATTCTGCCGATTTCGGTACTTAGAAAAATTTTGTTGATTTCGGTACTTAGAAAAATTCTGTCGATTTCGGTACTTAGAAAAATTCTGTTGATTTTGGTACTTAGAAAATTTCTGACCTTTTCGGTTCTTAGAAAATATCTGACGTTTTCGGTACTTAGAAAAATTCTTACGATTTCGATACTTATTAAACATTCAGAAGTTTTCGGTACTTAGAAAAATTCTGCCGATTTCGTTACTCATTAAACATTCAGAAGTTTTTGGTACTTAGAAAAATTCTGCCGATTTCGGTACTTAGAAAAATTCTGTCGATTTCGGTACTTAGAAAAATTCCGACGATTTCGGTACTTAGAAAAATTCTGAAAATTTCAGTACTTAGAAAATTTCTGACCTTCTCGGTACTTAGAAAAATTCTGTCGATTTCGGTACTTAGAAAAATTCTGTTGATTTTGGTACTTAGAAAATTTCTGACCTTTTCGGTTCTTAGAAAATATCTGACGTTTTCGGTACTTAGAAAAATTCTTACGATTTCGATACTTATTAAACATTCAGAAGTTTTCGGTACTTAGAAAAATTCTGCCGATTTCGGTACTTAGAAAAATTCTGTTGATTTCGGTACTTAGAAAAATTCTGTCGATTTCGGTACTTAGAAAAATTCTGTTGATTTTGGTACTTAGAAAATTTCTGACCTTCTCGGTACTTAGAAATATTCAGAGGATTTCGGTACTTAGAAAATTTCTGACCTTTTCGGAACTTAGAAACTTTCTGACGTTTTCGGTACTTAGAAAAATTCAGACGATTTCGGTACTTAGAATATTTCGGACGTTTTCGGTACTTAGAAAAATTCTGCCGATTTCGGTACTTAGAAAAATTCTGTTGATTTTGGTACTTAGAAAAATTTTGTTGATTTTGGTACTTAGAAAAATTCTGTTGATTTCGGTACTTAGAAAAGACTCGGAAGTTTTCGGTACTTAGAAAATTTCTGACGTTTTCGGTACTTTGAAAAATTCAGATGATTTCAGTACTTAGAATATTTCTGACGTTATCGGTACTTAGAAAATTTCTGACGTTTTCGGTACTTAGAAAAATTCTGATGATTTCGAAACTTAGAAAATTTCTGACCTTTTCGATACTTAGAAAATTTCTGACGATTTCGGTACTTAGAAAAATTCCGTTGATTTCGTTACTTAGAAAATTTCTGTCGTTTTTGGTACTTAGAAAAATTCTGATGATATCGGTACTTAGAAAAATTCTGACAATTTCGGTACTTAGAAAAATTCCGACGATTTCGGTACTTAGAAAAATTCTGAAAATTTCGGTACTTAGAAAATTTCTGACCTTTTCGGTATTTTAAAAATTTCAGACGCTTTCGGTACTTAGAAAAATTCAGACGATTTCGATACTTAGAAAAATTCAGTCGATTTCGGTACTTTGAAAAGACTCAGAAGTTTTCGGTACTTAGAAAATTTGTGACGTTTTCAGTACTTAGAAAAATTCTGATGATTTCAGTACTTAGAAAAATTCTGACGATTTCGGTACTTAAAAAAATTCTGCCGATTTCGATACTTATTAAACATTCAGAAGTTTTCGGTTCTTAGAAAAATTCTGCCGATTTCGGTACTTAGAAAAATTCTGTTGATTACGGTACTTAGAAAATTTTTGACCTTTTCGGTACTTAGAAAATATCTGACGTTTTCGATACTTAAAAAATTTCTGACGTTTTCGGTACTTAGAAAAATTCTGCCGATTTCGGTACTTAGAAAAATTTTGTTGATTTCGGTACTTAGAAAAATTCTGTCGATTTCGGTACTTAGAAAAATTCTGTTGATTTTGGTACTTAGAAAATTTCTGACCTTTTCGGTTCTTAGAAAATATCTGACGTTTTCGGTACTTAGAAAAATTCTTACGATTTCGATACTTATTAAACATTCAGAAGTTTTCGGTACTTAGAAAAATTCTGCCGATTTCGTTACTCATTAAACATTCAGAAGTTTTTGGTACTTAGAAAAATTCTGCCGATTTCGGTACATAGAAAAATTCTGTCGATTTCGGTACTTAGAAAAATTCCGACGATTTCGGTACTTAGAAAAATTCTGAAAATTTCAGTACTTAGAAAATTTCTGACCTTCTCGGTACTTAGAAAAATTCTGCCGATTTCGGTACTTAAAAAAATTCTGTCGATTTCGGTACTTAGAAAAATTCTGTTGATTTTGGTACTTAGAAAATTTTTGACCTTTTCGGTACTTAGAAAATATCTGACGTTTTCGATACTTAGAAAATTTCTGACGTTTTCGGTACTTAGAAAAATTCTGCCGATTTCGGTACTTAGAAAAATTCTGTTGATTTCGGTACTCAGAAAAATTCTGTCGATTTCGGTACTTAGAAAAATTCTGTTGATTTTGGTACTTAGAAAATTTCTGACCTTCTCGGTACTTAGAAATATTCAGAGGATTTCGGTACTTAGAAAATTTCTGACCTTTTCGGAACTTAGAAACTTTCTGACGTTTTCGGTACTTAGAAAAATTCAGACGATTTCGGTACTTAGAATATTTCTGACGTTTTCGGTACTTAGAAAAATTCTGCCGATTTCGGTACTTAGAAAAATTCTGTTGATTTTGGTACTTAGAAAAATTCTGTTGATTTCGGTACTTAGAAAAGACTCGGAAGTTTTCGGTACTTAGAAAATTTCTGACGTTTTCGGTACTTAGAAAATTTCTGTCGATTTCGGTACTTAGAAAACATTCAGAAGTCTTCGGTACTTAGAAAATTTGAGACGTTTTCAGTACTTAGAAAAATTCTGATGATTTCAGTACTTAGAAAAATTCTGACGATTTCGGTACTTATTAAACATTCAGAAGTTTTCGGTACTTAGAAAAATTCTGCCGATTTCGGTACTTAGAAAAATTCTGTTGATTTCGGTACTTAGAAAAATTCTGTCGATTTCGGTACTTAGAAAAATTCCGACGATTTCGGTACTTAGAAAAATTCTGAAAATTTCAGTACTTAGAAAATTTCTGACCTTCTCGGTACTTAGAAAAATTCTGCCGATTTCGGTACTTAAAAAAATTCTGTCGATTTCGGTACTTAGAAAAATTCTGTTGATTTTGGTACTTAGAAAATTTTTGACCTTTTCGGTACTTAGAAAATATCTGACGATTTCGATACTTAGAAAATTTCTGACGTTTTCGGTACTTAGAAAAATTCTGCCGATTTCGGTACTTAGAAAAATTCTGTTGATTTCGGTACTTAGAAAAATTCTGTCGATTTCGGTACTTAGAAAAATTCTGTTGATTTTGGTACTTAGAAAATTTCTGACCTTCTCGGTACTTAGAAATATTCAGAGGATTTCGGTACTTAGAAAATTTCTGACCTTTTCGGAACTTAGAAACTTTCTGACGTTTTCGGTACTTAGAAAAATTCAGACGATTTCGGTACTTAGAATATTTCTGACGTTTTCGGTACTTAGAAAAATTCTGCCGATTTCGGTACTTAGAAAAATTCTGTTGATTTTGGTACTTAGAAAAATTCTGTTGATTTCGGTACTTAGAAAAGACTCGGAAGTTTTCGGTACTTAGAAAATTTCTGACGTTTTCGGTACTTAGAAAATTTCTGTCGATTTCGGTACTTAGAAAACATTCAGAAGTCTTCGGTACTTAGAAAATTTGAGACGTTTTCAGTACTTAGAAAAATTCTGCCGATTTCGGTACTTAGAAAAATTCTGTTGATTACGGTACTTAGAAAAATTCTGTCGATTTCGGTACTTAGAAAAATTCTGTTGATTTTGGTACTTAGAAAATTTTTGACCTTTTCGGTACTTAGAAAATATCTGACGTTTTCGATACTTAGAAAATTTCTGACGTTTTCGGTACTTAGAATACGTCTGACGTTATCGGTACTTAGAAAATTTCTGACGTTTTCGGTACTTAGAAAAATTCTGATGATTTCGGAACTTGGAAAATTTCTGCCTTTTTCGGTACTTTGAAAAGACTCAGAAGTTTTCAGTACTTAGAAAATTTCTGACGTTTTCGATACTTAGAAAAATTCTGATGATTTCAGAATTTGGAAAATTTCTGCCTTTTTCGGTACTTTGAAAAGACTCAGAAGTTTTCTGTTGAATTTGGTACTTAGAAAAATTCCGTCGATTTCGGTACTTTGAAAAAAATCAGAAGTATTTTTACTTAGAATATTTATATAGAATATAATATATTTATATAGAATATAATTATTAGAATATAATGCCTATGCGAAATAAAGTGTTCTGAGAAGCTTAAAATGAGGAAATAAGCGTTCTAAAATGCTTTAAAAATTCAAAGACATTTTTCTATGTTAACTAACGGCACGGAATCGGACCTTAATATTGACCTATAATTTTTAAATTGGACCACGTATTATATTACAGGGTAATAGTGTACCCAACCAGAGGAAATAATTTTAGATCATTTAGGGGGTACACAGCGTGAACCTAAAGTTTACTATGTATGCCTATGCGAAGTAAAGTGTTCTGAGAAGCATAAAATGAAGAAATAAGAGTTCTAAAATGCTTTAAAAATTCAAAGACATCTTTCAATGGTTAACTAACGCAAGGCGCGATATCAGACCTTAATATGGAACCATAATATTTAAATTGGACCAGGTATTATATTACAGGGTAATAGTATACCCTATCACAGAAAATAATTATAGGTCTATTAGGGTGTACACTATGTATATTTTAAATAGTGCATTAAAAAGAGGAAATACAAAGACACTTTTCTATGTTAATTAACGGCACGGTATCGTAACTTAATATTGACCTATAATTTTTAAATTGGACCACGTATTATATTACAAGGTAATAGTTCACCCTACCACAGGAAATAATTATAGGTCAATTAGGGGGTACACAGCGTGACCCTAAAGTTTACTATGTATGCCTATGCGAAATAGAGTGTTCTGAGAAGCTTAAAATGAAGAAATAAGCTTTCTAAAATGCTTTAAAAATTCAAAGACATCTTTCAATGGTTAACTAACGCAAGGCGTGATATCAGACCTTAATATGGAACCATAATATTTAAATTGGACCAGGTATTATATTACAGGGTAATAGTGTACCCTACCACAGGAAATAATTATAGGTCAATTAGGGGGTACACTATGTATATTTTAAATAGTGCATTAAAACAAGGAAATTCGAAGACACTTTTCTATGTTAACTAACGGCAGGGTATCGGACCTTAATTTTGACCTATAATTTTTAAATTGGACCACGTATTATATTATTATATTACAGGGTTATAGTGTACCTTACCACAGGAAATAATTATAGGTCAATTAGGAGGTACACAGCGTGACCCTAAAGTTTACTATGTATGCCTATGCGAAATAAAGTGTTCTGAGAAGCTTAAAATGAGGAAATAAGCGTTCTAAAATGTTTTAAAAATTCAAAGACATTTTTCTATGTTAACTAACGGCACGGAATCGGACCTTAATATTGACCTATATTTTTTAAATTGGACCAGGTATTATATTACAAGGTAATAGTTCACCCTACCACAGGAAATAATTATAGGTCAATTAGGGGGTACACAGCGTGACCCTAAAGTTTACTATGTATGCCTATGCGAAATAGAGTGTTCTGAGAAGCTTAAAATGAAGAAATAAGCTTTCTAAAATGCTTTAAAAATTCAAAGACATCTTTCAATGGTTAACTAACGCAAGGCGTGATATCAGACCTTAATATGGAACCATAATATTTAAATTGGACCAGGTATTATATTACAGGGTAATAGTGTACCCTACCACAGGAAATAATTATAGGTCAATTAGGGGGTACACTATGTATATTTTAAATAGTGCATTAAAACAAGGAAATTCGGAGACACTTTTCTATGTTAACTAACGGCAGGGTATCGGACCTTAATATTGACCTATAATTTTTAAATTGGATCACGTATTATATTACAGGGTTATAGTGTACCTTACCACAGGAAATAATTATAGGTCAATTAGGAGGTACACAGCGTGACCCTAAAGTTTACTATGTATGCCTATGCGAAATAAAGTGTTCTGAGAAGCGTAAAATGAGGAAATAAGCGTTCTAAAATGCTTTAAAAATTCAAAGACATTTTTCTATGTTAACTAACGGCACGGAATCGGACCTTAATATTGACCTATATTTTTTAAATTGGTCCACGTATTATATTACAGGGTAATAGTGTACCCAACCACAGGAAATAATTATAGGTCAATTAGGGGGTACACAGCGTGACCCTAAAATTTACTATGTATGCCTATGTGAAATAAAGTGTTCTGAGAAGCTTAAAATGAGGAAATAAGCGTTCTAAAATGCTTTAAAAATTCAAAGCCATTTTTCTATGTTAACTAACGGCGCGGTATCGGACCTTAATATTGACCTATAATTTTTAAATTGGACCACGTATTATATTACAGGGTAATAGTGTACCCAACCACAGGAAATAATTTTAGATCATTTAGGGGGTACACAGCGTGACCCTAAAGTTTACTATGTATGCCTATGCGAAGTAAAGTGTTCTGAGAAGCATAAAATGAAGAAATAAGAGTTCTAAAAGGCTTTAAAAATTCAAAGACATCTTTCAATGGTTAACTAACGCAAGGCGCGATATCAGACCTTAATATGGAACCATAATATTTAAATTGGACCAGGTATTATATTACAGGGTAATAGTATACCCTATCACAGAAAATAATTATAGGTCTATTAGGGTGTACACTATGTATATTTTAAATAGTGCATTAAAAAGAGGAAATACGAAGACACTTTTCTATGTTAATTAACGGCACGGTATCGTAACTTAATATTGACCTATAATTTTTAAATTGGACCACGTATTATATTACAAGGTAATAGTTCACCCTACCACAGGAAATAATTATAGGTCAATTAGGGGGTATACAGCGTGACCCTAAAGTTTACTATGTATGCCTATGCGAAATAGAGTGTTCTGAGAAGCTTAAAATGAAGAAATAAGCTTTCTAAAATGCTTTAAAAATTCAAAGACATCTTTCAATGGTTAACTAACGCAAGGCGTGATATCAGACCTTAATATGGAACCATAATATTTAAATTGGACCAGGTATTATATTACAGGGTAATAGTGTACCCTACCACAGGAAATAATTATAGGTCAATTAGGGGGTACACTATGTATATTTTAAATAGTGCATTAAAACAAGGAAATTCGAAGACACTTTTCTATGTTAACTAACGGCAGGGTATCGGACCTTAATATTGACCTATAATTTTTAAATTGGACCACGTATTATATTACAGGGTTATAGTGTACCTTACCACAGGAAATAATTATAGGTCAATTAGGAGGTACACAGCGTGACCCTAAAGTTTACTATGTATGCCTATGCGAAATAAAGTGTTCTGAGAAGCTTAAAATGAGGAAATAAGCGTTCTAAAATGCTTTAAAAATTCAAAGACATTTTTCTATGTTAACTAACGGCACGGAATCTGACCTTAATATTGACCTATATTTTTTAAATTGGTCCACGTATTATATTACAGGGTAATAGTGTACCCAACCACAGGAAATAATTATAGGTCATTTAGGGGGTACACAGCGTGACCCTAAATTTTACTATGTATGCCTATGCGGAATAGAGTGTTCTGAGAAGCTTAAAATGAAGAAATAAGCGTTCTAAAATGCTTTAAAAATTCAAAGACATCTTTCAATGGTTAACAAACGCAAGGCGCGATATCAGACCTTAATATTGACAAATAATATTTAAATTGGACCAGGTATTATATTACAGGGCAATAGTGTACCCTACCACTGGAAATAATTATAGGTCAATTAGAGGGTACACTATGTATATTTTAAATAGTGCATTAAAACAAGGAAATTCGAAGACAATTTTCTATGTTAACTAACGGCACGGTATCGGACCTTAATATTGACCTATAGTTTTTAAATTGGACCACGTATTATATTTCAGGGTTATAGTGTACCCTACCACAGGAAATAATTATAGGTCAATTAGGAGGTACACAGCGTGACCCTAAAGTTTACTATGTATGCCTATGTGAAATAAAGTGTTCTGAGAAGCTTAAAATGAGGAAATAAGCGTTCTAAAATGCTTTAAAAATTCAAAGCCATTTTTCTATGTTAACTAACGGCGCGGAATCGGACCTTAATATGGAACCATAATATTTAAATTGGACCAGGTATTATATTACAGGGTAATAGTGTACCTTACCACAGGAAATAATTATAGGTCAATTAGGGGGTACACTATGTATATTTTAAATAGTGCATTAAAACAAGGAAATTCGACGACTCTTTTCTATGTTAACTAACGGCACGGTATCGGACCTTAATATTGACCTAAAATTTTTAAATTGGACCACGTATTATATTACAGGGTGATAGTCTACCCTACCACAGAAAATAATTATAGGTCAATTAGGGGGTACACAGCGTGACCCTAAAGTTTACTATGTATGCCTATGCGAAATAAAGTGTTCTGAGAAGCTTAAAATGAAGAAATAAGCGTTCTAAAATGTTTTAAAAAATCCAAAGACATCTTTCAATGGTTAACTAACGCAAGGCGCAATATCAGACCTTAATATAGACACATAATATTTAAATTGGAAAAGGTATTATATTACAGGGTAATAGTGAACCCTACCACAGTAAATAATTATAGGTCAATTAGGGGGAACACTATGTATATTTTAAATAGTGCATTAAAACAAGGAAATTCGAAGACACTTTTCTATGTTAACTAACGGCACGGTATCGGACCTTAGTATTGACCTATAATTTTTAAATTGGACCACGTATTATATTACAGGGTTATAGTGTACCCTACCACAGGAAATAATTATAGGTCAATTAGGAGGTACACAGCGTGACCCTAAAGTTTACTATGTATGTCTATGCGAAATAAAGTGTTCTGAGAAGCTTAAAATGAGGAAATAAGCGTTCTAAAATGCTTTAAAAATTCAAAGACATTTTTCTATGTTAACTAACGGCACGGAATCGGACCTTAATATTGACCTATATTTTTTAAATTGGTCCACGTATTATATTACAGGGTAATAGTGTACCCAACCACAGGAAATAATTATAGGTCATTTAGGGGGCACACAGCGTGACCCTAAATTTTACTATGTATGCCTATGCGGAATAGAGTGTTCTGAGAAGCTTAAAATGAAGAAATAAGCGTTCTAAAATGCTTTAAAAATTCAAAGACATCTTTCAATGGTTAACAAACGCAAGGCGCGATATCAGACCTTAATATTGACAAATAATATTTAAATTGGACCAGGTATTATATTACAGGGCAATAGTGTACCCTACCACTGGAAATAATTATAGGTCAATTAGAGGGTACACTATGTATATTTTAAATAGTGCATTAAAACAAGGAAATTCGAAGACACTTTTCTATGTTAACTAACGGCACGGTATCGGACCTTAATATTGACCTATAGTTTTTAAATTGGACCACGTATTATATTTCAGGGTTATAGTGTACCCTACCACAGGAAATAATTATAGGTCAATTAGGAGGTACACAGCGTCACCCTAAAGTTTACTATGTATGCCTATGTGAAATAAAGTGTTCTGAGAAGCTTAAAATGAGGAAATAAGCGTTCTAAAATGCTTTAAAAATTCAAAGCCATTTTTCTATGTTAACTAACGGCGCGGAATCGGACCTTAATATGGAACCATAATATTTAAATTGGACCAGGTATTATATTACAGGGTAATAGTGTACCTTACCACAGGAAATAATTATAGGTCAATTAGGGGGTACACTATGTATATTTTAAATAGTGCATTAAAACAAGGAAATTCGACGACTCTTTTCTATGTTAACTAACGGCACGGTATCGGACCTTAATATTGACCTAAAATTTTTAAATTGGACCACGTATTATATTACAGGGTGATAGTCTACCCTACCACAGAAAATAATTATAGGTCAATTAGGGGGTACACAGCGTGACCCTAAAGTTTTCTATGTATGCCTATGCGAAATAAAGTGTTCTGAGAAGCTTAAAATGAAGAAATAAGCGTTCTAAAATGTTTTAAAAAATCCAAAGACATCTTTCAATGGTTAACTAACGCAAGGCGCAATATCAGACCTTAATATAGACACATAATATTTAAATTGGAAAAGGTATTATATTACAGGGTAATAGTGTACCCTACCACAGGAAATAATTATAGGTCAATTAGGGGGAACACTATGTATATTTTAAATAGTGCATTAAAACAAGGAAATTCGAAGACACTTTTCTATGTTAACTAACGGCACGGTATCGGACCTTAATATTGACCTATAATTTTTAAATTGGACCACGTATTATATTACAGGGTTATAGTGTACCCTACCACAGGAAATAATTATAGGTCAATTAGGAGGTACACAGCGTGACCCTAAAGTTTACTATGTATGCCTATGCGAAATAAAGTGTTCTGAGAAGCTTAAAATGAGGAAATAAGCGTTCTAAAATGCTTTAAAAATTCAAAGACATCTTTCAATGGTTAACTAACGCAAGGCGCGATATCAGGTCTTAATATGGAACAATAATATTAAAATTGTACCAGGTATTATATTACAGGGTAATAGTGTACCCTACCACAGAAAATAATTATAGGTCAATTAGGGGGTACACTATGTATATTTTAAATAGTGCATTAAAACAAGGGAATACGAAGATACTTTTCTATGTTAACTAACGGCACGGAATCGGACCTTAATATTGACCTATAATTTTTAAATTGGACCACGTATTATATTACAAGGTAATAGAGTACTCTACCACAGGAAATAATTATAGGTCACTAGGGGGTACACAGCTTGACCCTAAAGTTTACTATGTATGCCTATGCGAAATAAAGTGTTCTGAGAAGCTTAAAATGAGGAAATAAGCGTTCTAAAATGCTTTAAAAATTCAAAGACATTTTTCTATGTTAACTAACGGCACGGAATCGGACCTTAATATTGACCTATAATTTTTAAATTGGACCACGTATTATATTACAGGGTAATAGTGTACCCTACCACAGGAAATAATTATAGGTCATTTAGGGGGTACACAGCGTGACCCTAAATTTTACTATGTATGCCTATGCTAAATAGAGTGTTCTGAGAAGCTTAAAATGAAGAAATAAGCGTTCTAAAATTCTTTAAAAATTCAAAGACATCTTTCAATGGTTAACTAACGCAAGGCGCAATATCAGACCTTAATATTGACCCATAATATTTAAATTGGACCAGGTATTATATTACAGGGTAATAGTGTACCCTACCCAAGGAAATAATTATAGGTCAATTAGGGGATACACTATGTATATTTTAAATAGTGCATTAAAACAAGGAAATACGAAGACACTTTTCTATGTTAACTAACGGCATGGTTTCGGACCTTAATATTGACCTATAATTTTTAAATTGGACCACGTATTATATTACAGGGTAATAGTGTACCCTACCACAGGAAATAATTATAGGTCAATTAGGGGTACTCAGCGTGACCCTAAAGTTTAATATGTATGCCTATGCGAAATAGAATGTTCTGAGAAGCTTAAAATGAAGAAATAAGTGTTCCAAAATGCTTTAAAAATTCAAAGACATCTTTCAATGGTTAACTAACGCAAGGTGCGATATCAGACCTTAATATGGAACCATAATATTTAAATTGGACCAGGTATTATATTACAGGGTAATAGTGTACCCTACCACAGGAACTAATTATAGGTCAATTAGGGGATACACTATGTATATTTTAAATAGTGCATTAAAACAAGGAAATTCGAAGACTCTTTTCTATGTTAATTAACGACACGGTATCGGACCTTAATATTGACCTAAAATTTTTAAATAGGAAAACGTATTATATTACAGGGTGATAGTGTACCCTACCACAGAAAATAATTATATTTCAATTAGGGGGTACACAGCGTGAAACTAAAGTTTACTATGTATGTAGTAAAAATTCAAAGACATCTTTCAATGGTTAACTAACACAACGCGCGATATCAGGTCTTAATATGGAACAATAATATTAAAATTGGACCAGGTATTATATTACAGGGTAAAAGTGTACCCTACCACAGGAAATAATTATAGGTCAATTAGGGGGTACACTATGTATATTTTAAATAGTGCATTAAAACAAGGAAATTCGAAGACTCTTTTCTATGTCAACTAACGGCACGGTATCGGACCTTAATATTGACCTAAAATTTTTAAATTGGACCACGTATTATATTACAGGGTGATAGTGTACCCTACCACAGAAAATAATTATAGGTCAATTAGGGGGTACACAGCGTGACCCTAAAGTTTACTATGTATGCTTATGCGAAATAGAGTGTTCTGAGAAGCTTAAAATGAAGAAATAAGCGTTCTAAAATGCTTTAAAAATTCAAAGACATCTTTCAATGGTTAACTAACGCAAGGCGCGATATCAGACCTTAATATGGAACCATAATATTTAAATTGGACCAGGTATTGTATTACAGGGTAATAGTGTACCCTACCACAGGAAATATTTATAGGTCAATTAGGGGGTACACTATGTATATTTTAAATAGTGCATTAAAACAAGGGAATACGAAGATACTTTTCTATGTTAACTAACGGCACGGAATCGGACCTTAATATTGACCTATAATTTTTAAATTGGACCACGTATTATATTACAAGGTAATAGAGTACTCTACCACAGGAAATAATTATAGGTCACTAGGGGGTACACAGCGTGACCCTAAAGTTTACTATGTATGCCTATGTGAAATAAAGTGTTCTGAGAAGCTTAAAATGAGGAAATAAGCGTTCTAAAATGCTTTAAAAATTCAAAGACATTTTTCTATGTTAACTAACGGCACGGAATCGGACCTTAATATTGACCTATAATTTTTAAATTGGACCACGTATTATATTACAGGGTAATAGTGTACCCTACCACTGGAAATAATTATAGGTCATTTAGGGGGTACAGAGCGTGACCCTAAATTTTACTATGTATGCCTATGCGAAATAGAGTGTTCTGAGAAGCTTAAAATGAAGAAATAAGCGTTCTAAAATTCTTTAAAAATTCAAAGACATCTTTCAATGGTTAACTAACGCAAGGCGCAATATCAGACCTTAATATTGACCCATAATATTTAAATTGGACCAGGTATTATATTACAGGGTAATAGTGTACCCTACCCAAGGAAATAATTATAGGTCAATTAGGGGATACACTATGTATATTTTAAATAGTGCATTAAAACAAGGAAATACGAAGACACTTTTCTATGTTAACTAACGGCATGGTTTCGGACCTTAATATTGACCTATAATTTTTAAATTGGACCACGTATTATATTACAGGGTGATAGTGTACCCTACCACAGAAAATAATTATAGGTCAATTAGGGGGTACACAGCGTGACCCTAAAGTTTACTATGTATGCCTATGCGAAATAAAGTGTTCTGAGAAGCTTAAAATGAAGAAATAAGCGTTCTAAAATGTTTTAAAAAATCCAAAGACATCTTTCAATGGTTAACTAACGCAAGGCGCAATATCAGACCTTAATATAGACACATAATATTTAAATTGGAAAAGGTATTATATTACAGGGTAATAGTGAACCCTACCACAGGAAATAATTATAGGTCAATTAGGGGGTACACTATGTATATTTTAAATAGTGCATTAAAACAAGGAAATTCGAAGACACTTTTCTATGTTAACTAACGGCACGGTATCGGACCTTAGTATTGACCTATAATTTTTAAATTGGACCACGTATTATATTACAGGGTTATAGTGTACCCTACCACAGGAAATAATTATAGGTCAATTAGGAGGTACACAGCGTGACCCTAAAGTTTACTATGTATGTCTATGCGAAATAAAGTGTTCTGAGAAGCTTAAAATGAGGAAATAAGCGTTCTAAAATGCTTTAAAAATTCAAAGACACTTTTCTATGTTAACTAATGGCGCGGTATCGGACCTTAATATTGACCTATAATTTTTAAATTGGACCACGTATTATATTACAGGGTAATAGTGTACCCAACCACAGGAAATAATTTTAGATCATTTAGGGGGTACACAGCGTGACCCTAAAGTTTACTATGTATGCCTATGCGAAGTAAAGTGTTCTGAGAAGCATAAAATGAAGAAATAAGAGTTCTAAAATGCTTTAAAAATTCAAAGACATCTTTCAATGGTTAACTAACGCAAGGCGCGATATCAGACCTTAATATGGAACCATAATATTTAAATTGGACCAGGTATTATATTACAGGGTAATAGTATACCCTATCACAGAAAATAATTATAGGTCTATTAGGGTGTACACTATGTATATTTTAAATAGTGCATTAAAAAGAGGAAATACGAAGACACTTTTCTATGTTAATTAACGGCACGGTATCGTAACTTAATATTGACCTATAATTTTTAAATTGGACCACGTATTATATTACAAGGTAATAGTTCACCCTACCACAGGAAATAATTATAGGTCAATTAGGGGGTACACAGCGTGACCCTAAAGTTTACTATGTATGCCTATGCGAAATAGAGTGTTCTGAGAAGCTTAAAATGAAGAAATAAGCTTTCTAAAATGCTTTAAAAATTCAAAGACATCTTTCAATGGTTAACTAACGCAAGGCGTGATATCAGACCTTAATATGGAACCATAATATTTAAATTGGACCAGGTATTATATTACAGGGTAATAGTGTACCCTACCACAGGAAATAATTATAGGTCAATTAGGGGGTACACTATGTATATTTTAAATAGTGCATTAAAACAAGGAAATTCGAAGACACTTTTCTATGTTAACTAACGGCAGGGTATCGGACCTTAATATTGACCTATAATTTTTAAATTGGACCACGTATTATATTACAGGGTTATAGTGTACCTTACCACAGGAAATAATTATAGGTCAATTAGGAGGTACACAGCGTGACCCTAAAGTTTACTATGTATGCCTATGCGAAATAAAGTGTTCTGAGAAGCTTAAAATGAGGAAATAAGCGTTCTAAAATGCTTTAAAAATTCAAAGACATTTTTCTATGTTAACTAACGGCACGGAATCGGACCTTAATATTGACCTATATTTTTTAAATTGGTCCACGTATTATATTACAGGGTAATAGTGTACCCAACCACAGGAAATAATTATAGGTCATTTAGGGGGTACACAGCGTGACCCTAAATTTTACTATGTATGCCTATGCGGAATAGAGTGTTCTGAGAAGCTTAAAATGAAGAAATAAGCGTTCTAAAATGCTTTAAAAATTCAAAGACATCTTTCAATGGTTAACAAACGCAAGGCGCGATATCAGACCTTAATATTGACAAATAATATTTAAATTGGACCAGGTATTATATTACAGGGCAATAGTGTACCCTACCACTGGAAATAATTATAGGTCAATTAGAGGGTACACTATGTATATTTTAAATAGTGCATTAAAACAAGGAAATTCGAAGACACTTTTCTATGTTAACTAACGGCACGGTATCGGACCTTAATATTGACCTATAGTTTTTAAATTGGACCACGTATTATATTTCAGGGTTATAGTGTACCCTACCACAGGAAATAATTATAGGTCAATTAGGAGGTACACAGCGTGACCCTAAAGTTTACTATGTATGCCTATGTGAAATAAAGTAGTAGTATATGGGGGGGGCTAGAGGACACTTTTGCCCTTCCCTATATACTACTATTGATTTCCTATTTTATATTAAAAAAAATTAAAATAGGCCTATATTTTACATTTTTATACGAAATATCAGTATATTTAAAAATTCTTATTTTTATATTAATAATTTTTATTTTATTAAAACCTTATTGAAAATATCGTTTTTTATTTTACATGTAATTCATAATCGTAATATTTATTTTTACCTTTAAAATCAAAAATATATTTTCCACTATTAATTTTTCTTATAGCTTTATCAGATAATTCACCATGACATTTCGAGAGATAAAAATCTTTCTCATCATTGTCTACTTCTAATCTAGCTATAATAGAGTCACCGTATTTTGTATTTATTTTTCTCAATGATATTAAATTATATTTACCTATCTCGAGTTCATTTAATTTGTATGTTTCAGGAAATCGTTTGAGGTCATTAAATTCTTCCATTTATTTAGAAACATTTTTTGTAATATAATTTCTGTAATACATACACTTGTATAACGAACATCCAGGTCCTAAAATTTTAGTACATTTAGGTACATCAATGTCAATAGATGGTATATTCAATTCATCTAATATCTCTTTTTCTAAAATACCTCCTTTATAAGCAAATGTACCACCATATAGTTGATATAGGTTATTTATATAATTTTTTACATCTTGATGATTTATTCATAAACTATTCTTATTTCTATTAAATCTTAATCCGTGTACTTCTGAAGTACATTTACGTACAATCTTCAATTCTTGATCATTCAATTCACAATTAGGTGTAAATACGCCAATATATTCACCGATTGGTACATTTAAATGAACCCATCCTATCTCTCTTACAATCTTACGATTGGGAAAAATAAATCCCTGAATGTTTAGGATGACTGTAATCTTATCCATTTATTAAGAAACATTTTTTTAAAAGCCAAAAGGTACAGTATCATAATTATCTAAAAGTCTACGTTTATCGTATCCAAAGGTATAACGTTTATTTGTTTTAATACTTGAAATATTTCTATCTTTTTCGATTTTAAACTGATTGATTTCTACATCCAAATAATCTGTTTCACCTGTTATTATTTTAGCCCTATTATCAAAGTCTAATATGGTTTCACTCTGATAAGACATTTTAAATCCTTTTACTTTTCCATATACAGATTTATCATTTAATTTATACCCATAATCTTTAGAGGCTCCAGCTATCCAAGATGTAATATATTTATCATTTCCCAATTCATCAGTCCATTCTCCTAACATGCATCCCGTTTCAATTTTATTGGTTCCGTCGTCTATATATACTACACTATCTGTATCATAATAAAGTACTTTATCTCCTAATTTATCTAACATTTCATATAATCTAATTCTGGCAGAACTAGTTGTAAAAGCAGCTATATATATATTAGTATTGAAGTTATTTTTTTCAAATATATCTTTCATTTTATAACTCATTTCCACACAATCGTCATTCAAAAAATTCATATTCAAATCTTTAATAGTATAATTTAGAATAATTCTATAAAAATCTTCAATTTCCATCACATATTCAGTTTGTTTCATGTTATTTCTTTGACCAAACTTACCCCATAAAGAATTTAAACATATTTTAGCTATGAATCTCAAACCTGGATTTTCTTCAATTTTATCTAATTCTATATCTAATTTTTCTTTAACTATTTGTCTGTATTCTTCTTCATTTTTGAAATTGTTTTTCCATTTATCGCATGTTTCTAGTTTAATCTTTAAAAACGTTTTAACATATTCTTTAAACAATTCATTTGTTTTATTTTCAAAATGCCAAACCTCATATATATTCAATATTTTATATCCTTTTTTAACAGCTAATCTGATCTCATCGGTAGTCCACGTTCCTATTAGACATCTTTCGTTATCAGTGTGTTTACACTCAGAATTTCTTATCTCATAACACTGCTTACATTTTTTCTTTTCTAAAGTGGTTTTGAAATGATTACATTTTATTGTTTCAGAACAAGTTCTACATAATGAAAATATTAATTTTTCTTCTTTATAAGGTAATACTGGATGATATAATTTTCTAGGTGGAAGTACTTTACATTTTATTAATCCATACCAATTTTCATCGTATTTTTTAGGATTAAATATTTTGATTGGATGACCTTCTGGATAGTTATCAAAATAATTTACAGTAGGATATAAAGAACATACGTCAATATATCTGCCTTTTTCATTACTTTTCATTTCATATTTTAATTTGGTAGGTTCACATCTTCCACCATAAAAAGCATCTCTAGGATTTAAAGGTTCTATAAAATCTCTCTTCCATTCTTTTTTCATGTAATTTTTCATATCCTTATTATTATCAAAATCACACTCCCAGATATTTACCAATTCATAACCTGCTTCAATTATATTTTTATTGATCTTCTTAGTTCGTTTATATAAATCTTCCATGAGCAATTGATTAACAGTGTTTACTTTTGTTCTAGTGAAACATTTGGTACATCCATGCCAGAAACATCCATTAAATTGAAATACTGTATTTTTATAAAATCCATCTACCTTATAACATTTTTCACCTAATTGTAATTTTTTCTCTCCTCCATTCAAAGCATGGCGTATATTAATATTTTCCTTTTTTGATATGTAATCTAACCAAGCTATTGATTTTTTACTGTACTGATCTTTTTGAATGACAATTTCATCAATAGCTATTGTGTTTTCTTTCAAGAATTTATCTCTGTAAATGGCCATACATAGACCAGCTAAAGTTACATATTTAAACGGATCTATATTCACAGTTACTAAGAATAATCTTCTTAATTCTAAACAACCTTTTCTTAAAATATCTACATCAGATCTACAGTATTTTATAAATTCCTTTTGGAAATCAAAAGTTTCATGTTTAATGGAATCATACCATTTATCAAATTTTTTCCTGTCTTCATCAACCATATAATTATATCCATAGTAATATTTATCTGGATATTTACCAATATAATTTTGATTCTTTTGTTTGTTGAATAAATGAGGAAAATAACCCTTGGCCAGTTCATTTAAATTGAATGTTTTTGGAAATTTCTTGAGTGCACACATTGTAAAATTAATAGAATCAATAAATCTTATATAGTAACCATCAGCATTCATATATGTTAGTTTATTTCCTTGGTAAATTGTAAATACTTTAATATGCTTTTTGAAACAATATTTAGCTAAAAATTGAAAATCAAATCCTTTTCCATAATGAGCTATAACTGTATATCCTTCGTGTTCCTCGCAAAATAACCATTCACAAAAATCGTTTTCATTTTTAAATTCTGTTTCGTTTCCATGAAAATCATGACATATAACTAGATTCACTTCATGAATTCCTGTATCTTGCTTGGTTTCAACATCAAAAAATAAGTATTTTCCTGTTTTACATTTCTTACACCAATCTATTTTATTACATTTATTTTTTACACAATTATCTTCACATACACCTCCTTTACTGTTTTCATATTTCATGAAACACTCATGACCTTTCATAACCCATTTCCAACAATTATTACAACGATATTCACCACATATATGTTCTTCTGTTTTCCTTTCATTTCTATTAATATTTCTTTTACATTTTAGACATTTCCATAGTAATTTGCAAACAGTAAATCCTTCTGAATTTTTCTTGTTATGATTATCAAAACAATTTTCTCCTAAGAATTTCCGATTACATTTTTTACAAAATATTTCCTCTCCTTCACAATTAGATTCTTCAACAAAACACCTATCACATTTTAAAGGGCATTTATGTTGATTTGAACGTTTATAACCCACTTTACAATAATTACAATAATTATTCTTACCTAAAAATCCTGTCATTGATGTAATGACATCGAAATGATTTCTATTCTTATATATAAAAATACATGTTGATTTATAATCACCATTATATATAATTTCATTACCATTTTCTCTACAAACTATATTGATCTGAATGTCTAAACATTTTTCAAATATTTTAACTTCTTCTAAACTACACACTTCTAAAGGAATTTTACATACATCATGTAATTTTATAGCTAATGTTTTTTGTAAAACACGACCTTTTTTAATATAAATTATTTCATTACTTGATAATTTTTCAGTACATAATTTATCACTTAACAGTTCAGGATTTTGGATAGCTAAAGCTGTTACAATTGATCTAGCCAAACATATATTATCATCATTTTTTATTTGACAAATACTTTTCTTTTTTGCTGGATCTGTTTCAGAATACATTTTTAAAGCCTTGTGTCTACCACCATGAGGTAATTCGATGACATTAAAATCAAATATACACTCTGTTATATCGAGTTCTTTATATTCAATTTGGTTGGATAATTTATCAATGTATTCATTAAAAGCAGTTTTAGTTGACATCATTTTATCATGAAAAGGTACATTTAATTTAGGATTATGTATAATTACATCTACTTTTCCTATAATATTTCCAATAGCCCTTTTAAATATATTTCTTAAAATATTATAATATTGTTCAGGTAAAATTTTAGATCCTACCACTCTATATTGTTTTCTATAAACTTTATATTTTTCAATATATTGACCTCTGAATTCAATAATTTTATAATCTGGTTTAAAGAAATTTTTAAGATTTACCTCTACTTTTACCTTATCTTTTATTTTTTGAGGCCTATACAAAGCATTTAAATTAGTTTCAGTTAAAATATTTTTTTCTACTTTTGGTATAAATTTACCATCTTTATATTTTAAATTATAAGAATCAAAAACTTTTTTTAATTCATTTCTATACTTAGGATATTTATTAAATAGTTTAGTTTTGTTTTCCATATAATAAGAAACATCCAATCCTAAATAATCTGATAAAACAGATTTATAATTTCCTGTACTTTTGATATAAGAAACTACTGATTCAATAATATTTGATTTTAATCTCTTATCAGTCAGGACAGGAATTTTAAGTTTAGTTATCAATTCTCTTAGTTTTTTAATACTGAAAGTTGAGAGTACATTACTCAAGTGTTTGAACTCCTTTGTCATGTTACTCATTTATAAGGAAGAAAATTTATAAATACTTTTATAAAAAGGAGTTCATACGTTTTATATGAAAATTACTTCTAAAATGTCTTTGTTTATGCGAATAAGTATAATTTTTGCCACATTCGCATTCATAATATGTATATTTTCTTTTAAGATCACAATCTATACATCTTTTAAATAAATATTTTCTAAATTTGTAAAATTCGTCAGCTGATTTCAAAGTCTTACAATCGCAACAAAATTTATCTTCCATTTATTAAATGGAGTTTTTATAAATACTTTTCTGTCTCTTTAAGAAACGAATTCCAAATTTCATCATAAATGTTTTGTTTTTTAGGACTACCTAACTTAATATTGTTAGAAATATTATAATATTCACATATCTTTTTCATAAAATATTTATAATTTAAACTCTTTTTAAAATACATATAATCTAAAAATTTTAAAAACATTTCATCTGCTTCAACCGTAAAAACCAAGTTCAATTTTCTTTTTAACTTTTTAAAAAAACTAATTCTCGAATTGTATCTCTGTTTTAAAAAAATATCAAAATTTTTCGTGTCATAAAAATATACATCTTCTTCTGAATCGTAACTTATTTTTTTATTCTTAATTTGTTTAAATATCTCTGTATAAACATTTTCCATTTATTTAAAAAAATATTTAAATATGTGTTCTTTCTTTTCTATTGCGCAATCACAGCCACCGAGATGGCTTTTATTGCACAATTCCTATGAGAGTCCTATAGATAGCTCTCTTACGTCACAGGCCTTATTGCGTAATCATTACAGCCATCTAGATGGCTCTCTTACGTCACAGACCTTATTACGCAATCATTACAGCCATCTAGATGGCTCTCTTTCGCAAGACATCAGCTTTTCCGAATCTTTTTTAAAACAATTAAGACTAAAGGAATTTTACAAAGTTAATTCAACAGATCGAATCTTTAAATTAATAAACTTAGAAAATAAAGTCTTATTATTTTTAGTTATCTAAAATAATAATAATAAATAAAGTCTAAAAATAATAATAAAAAATAAATAATAATAATAAATAAAATAATAATAATAAATAAATAATAATAATAATAATATAATTTTTTATTTTAAATAAGTCAGAAACTTTACGTTAAATAAGAAAATTTAAAATAAGAATAATTAGTATAAGAAATATAAGAAAATTTAAAATAAGAATAATTAGTATAAGAAAATTTAAAATAAGAAATATTTAAGTAATTCGTTTAATAAAACTATAAGTAATTCATTTTCAGAATAATAAAATACAATAAGAATTAAAAAAACATGCAGGAAAAAATACTTTGAAAATACAAAAAAAAAGAAAAGAATAACCTACTTAACTTAAATCTTAAATATAATAACCTACTCCTACGACGATTTGAACTCAAATGAACGAACACGGAAGTAAAATGATATCGAAACGCGTTGAAACTTCTAGAAGGAAACGACGTCATTTCGATGAATCATTTGTTGCTCGACTGATTTGAAATAAAAGCATTTATAGAAATGTTTCGTAATAAAATGGCTTCTTTAAAAGATGTTTGTTATGAGCAAATTAAAGATAGTTATTATTATGGATTGTTTGGAGATTTTAAATTAATAATAGATAAAAATACTGGATATTTCAATGCTTCTAAGCTATGTAAATCAGGAGGTAAAAGATTTAAAAAGTGGTTAGAAAATAAAGAATCTAAAGAGTTAATTTTATATTTAACTAAAATCCTAGAAGGCCCGAATTCGGGCCCTCTAGAAAATTCATTATTTTATGAAATTAAAGGTAGAAATGCAACTGAATTAAAATATAATGGGACTTATGTTTCTAAGGATTTAATTACAAATATAGCTTGTTGGATTTCACCTGAATTTTCTAAAAAAGTAAACGATGTTGTAATTAATTATTATGCTAATAAATTTAATGAAAAATATAAAAATGATAATGATAAACTTCAAAAGAAATTAGATATAATAAAAATTAAAATGAATGACTTAAAAATAAAAAATAAAAAATATAAAGAAGACGTAACACCTAAAACATCTCAACCTAGAAAATTAAACATGTTTACAATAATAGAAAAGAATAAAAATGATTCTGATTATCATTATTATGTTATTAGATGTCAAAGAGGTTTATATAATAAAACTATACGAGATTTAAAACTTAGATATCCTAATTTAAAAATAGCTCATGAAATTCAATATAATCCGAATGCTATTAATTTATTTAACAGAATAAAAGAAAATATTTCTTATATAGAAACTAAATTTAATCATTTAAAATTAAAAGATTATGATATTGAAAGATTTAAAAATGATATAATTCAATTGATTCCTAAATTAGAATAATATTTTTTTCATCTATCCAACTATTAAATTCTTCAGGGTAACCTAGCCATTTTACGAATAACTTATTATCTTTTCTTTTTATTATTTTTTCAATCTTATATGTTTCATTTTTCTTATTATATTTTACTAATTCTTTTTCATAATAAGTTCCTTTAATTTCTTCACCATTTAAATCTTTCACTCTATAAGTTATAGGATCTGTTTTCAATATTTCAGATATTATAAAAATTTCTTCTGTAAATGTAGGATGATAACCTCTGGTAAATGTTTCTTTATATTTTGAAATTCTAACTTTATCGCCTATTTTAAACTTTGGTTTCTTTATTTCTTTTTTAGAAAATAAATTATTGTATACGATACTTTCATTTTCTGTCCGACTGGCTTGTGAGGGTGTCATTTTAATAGATCGATGATAAGAATTATTATAATTATAAACTAATTTATCTAGTACTTCTAAGTATTTATTTGTATTATTTGCTGCCATATATTTTCTTATTTTTCCATTAATTGTTTGATTAAATCTTTCAACAATAGAACATTTTATTTCAACATTTTCAGTAGTAAACCAATGAATATTATTATCTTTGAATAATTTTTGAGTATCTTTATTTATAAATTCCGTACCTTTATCCGTTTGTAGTTTCTCTGGAATTCGTTCTTTAAATATTAACTTGAAAGCATTTGATACTTCTTCGCCTGTTTTTCTTTTTATTGGAATAACCCAAGCATATTTACTAAACATATCAATAACTGTTAAAATATAATTAACTCCACTATTATATTTACTAAATGGTTTTATAAATAATAAATCGGCTTGCCATTGATCATCAATATGTGAAACGTAACATCTCCTTCTTCTAAATTTACGAATAATTGGTTTATGTCTAGTATAAACATCTTGTTCATGTAAAAAATCTG
Source organism: Parasteatoda tepidariorum (assembly GCF_982258835.1). Lineage (NCBI taxonomy): Eukaryota > Metazoa > Arthropoda > Arachnida > Araneae > Theridiidae > Parasteatoda > Parasteatoda tepidariorum. Next base: position 113,996,388 of record NC_141759.1, read on the forward strand.
TAATTTGTTTTTGAGATAAACCTGTTTTTCTTTTTAATTCATTGATACCACAATAACCTTTTTCGGGATCATAATAAACTGTTTTTATGACCCCGTTTTCTTTAAAAAAGTACTTTTTTTAGATCCACAAACTTCACATATACCTTTCCTCGTCAATCTTCCATTTTTAGAAGTTTCTTCATAAACATCTTTAGTATTAGTAAAATTTTTACATTTTAAACAATAAATCATACCCATACCGAATGTTCTTTTGGCTTTGATAATAGGTTTAACAATTCCTCTTTCTATTCTTTCCCTGATTGTAGGATTTGGAATTGTATTTAACTCTTCTATCATATTTTTATCACATACATCATTTCTAGTTTTAGTATCTTTATTTTTAAGGTAACAAACATCATGTTTATATGCTATTTCATCTACTCTGTTAATGGGCTTACTCCATTCTTTATATGTTAAATCATCGTTTAATCTTTTCTTTCCATGTAATAATTGTGTTCCAGGTCCTGTAAATTGATGTCCTGGTAAATGCATTTCAAAGGGCAAATTATTAATTGTTGAATTGATAAAGCCAGATCCTTTTTGACCACATTCTTTACAACAAAATTTGAACTTTCCGTCTTTACTTAATTTTCCAACTTTGAATATATTACTTTTACACGTCATTTATAGGCAATAAAAAATTATATGTATTTATAGCCATTCAATTGAGTTTTTTTAACGTATTTCTCTAAAGGAAAATATTTCAAACTTTGAATAAATTCAGCCTCTTTTTTATGAATTTCTTCTTCAGTTAATGTATTGGCTTTAAACAAATTCAGTAGTTGTTTATAAAATTTGTAAGTATATTTATATTCTTCTTTTCTTTCGGATATATTTAAAGATCTGTCAACCACTTCAATAACACCAGCTCCTAAACTCAAAGCTGATAAAGGGATTAAAATAAAACCAGATAAGCCAGACGCACTAAATAAAAACTTACTCATAGATAGTGCGATACTAATCTTTTGATAGAAATTATAACTTTTTCTGTGAATAAAAATTCTTTTCTCTAAATATTCTTCCATTTATATATACATAAATTCTTTATTTCGGTACCTCATATTAGGATTGACTAAATCTAAAACTAAAAAATCATATGGTTTTTTGATACAGTTCTTATACATTTTATTAAATTCTTCTTTTGTTAATTGACCATCTATTTCTCGTATTATTTGTTTAATTTCTTTTTGTTTCATATCGAAAAATATAAAATAATTGCTGTTACTTCTGATGGTTATAGGTATTTTATAATAGTACTGACTTATATAGATAAGGGATGTATTTTTCTTTCTTCCTCGTATAAAAAATTCTTCTATAGATTGTTGATCTTTTTCACATATACAATCATCAAATACAACTAAATTCATATAGGAAGGATCCAAGTCATCTACGGTAATAAAATCATCTAGTTTGGAAGAAAACAAAACTTGATCTTTTTTAAATTTTTTATATTCTTTCAAAACTTCTTTTTTATTCTTTAAGCCTTTACATTTTTGAATATCTTCTAATTCTACATCTGTAAATTGAATGTATTTTTCTTGTAATTTTTCATACTTAGATTCAAATATGTCTTTTGTACACATGTAAAGTCTATCAAAGTGTAAATAGTCATAAATTAAATTGATTAATAAGTTCGATTTTCCACTGTTGGAAGAACCATTTATGATTAATCTAAAGGGATGTATAGGCAATAGAGGATGTTGATTTGGATCTTTAAATTCATCTGGTTCATTATAGTCTTTAATTACAATTTTAGAATACATTTATTAATTAAAAAATAATCTACTACGAGTAAAAAATAATCTACTACGAGTAAAAACTATTATTAAAATAAAAATATTTTTTTTAAATAATTTATTCTTTTAATGGTTCATATAGCGGTACTCGTGTATTATGACAAATTTCAGCAAGAAGTATACAAACTATCTTTTCTTTGTTTGAATTATAAAATTCTTCTGGTAATATATTACTTTTATTTTTTATTAAAAGACAGAAATCTATTTTAGAAACAAATTCTATTACAAAGTCTTTATCAATATCTTGATACTGTATAATATAATCCCAATTTACATAATCTTGAAATTTTCTTATAAGGTTCATTGATAATTTTTGATATCTAGATACAACATTCATATTTAAACGGTCAGAATAATTTTCTATAAATCTTAAATCCAATTTTTGGAATCTTGATATTTCATACCAAGTCACTTTATCTAAATGTCTCTCAATAAAACGGATAGATAAGGTTTGGTATCTACATATTTTTTCCCAATCTACATCAGAGGCATGTTTTTCAATAAAAGGTTCATTGAGTTTTTGATATTGAGAAATAATATACCAATCATTTGGCTGCACATATCGTTCGATTAAAACTTCAGATAATTCAGAAAATTGAAACACATATTCCCAATTTAAATAATCCGCTAAACTTATAATTACATCTTCTGTAAGTTTCTTTCTAGAAAAGTCGTTCCAATTAATTTCATTGGCCATTTATTAAGAAGAAAAATTTATCTTTTCAATATGTAAATAAGGCTTTAATTTACAGCCTCCTCCTGTTAGCACTGATAATGTTAAAACTTCATTTAACTTTCCATACGCAAACATAGTTATTGAATCTTCATTAACATTTATCTCTTTATCAAGAAGTACTTCTTTCACTTTTTCTAAACGTATTTTTGGCTTTTCATTCATTTTGTCACAGGCTAAAAAAATTGTAATTTTCATATACATGTTTTGTGATAATTTTAAGTTTGAATCTAAAAGTTTTGAAGTAGTTTCGTTGAATTCAAAAGTCTTGTAACCCACACCTGTAAACTGAACAAGTCTATCTGTGGTAGCGCAAAAAGTTTTATTATCAACGTAATATTTATTAGCAACGTCAGTATCATTTATGGGCCATTTTACACTCGATATTCTTTCGTTGTGAGCATAATAACTTCTATTAATTTTATCCCACAGTATACAATAATAATCAAGATGTTTTTTGGTAACCACATCGCCTTCTTTTTCAGGTTCTTTTACATTTGATATGATTTTATTTTTAGCATCAAAATTATTTTCATCATGTATTAAACTTTTGTCTTTTAATTCATCGACATATTTTTTAGTTGAAGCATCATTGTCCTCTAGAGGAGTAGCTATATTTCTAATACATTTATTTTTAGCATTAAAATAACCGTTATTACGAATCAAACACTTATTTTTTAAATCATCTACATATTTTTTAGTTGAAGAGTCATTATCTTCCTGAGGATGTAAAACATTTTTTAAAAGTTTACTTTCCATATCATAATTACCATCATTCGTTAATTTAAATCCTACACCTGGTGGTCCTAAAGGTCCTTCTTTTATTTCATCGTCGTAAAGTGGATAATAAGCAGCCATTTATTAAAATAGAAAAAATCCTTTATGTTTTCAGAGTTTTAATCATTTTTATATCCTGAGTTGACATATTCAAGGAGCATTTGTTTCTTTCTTTCAAAATAAAGTAAAAAACATAATTTTTAGTAGTATTATTTCTCAATCTCCAATTGAATTCAATCATTAAATTACTCAAGTTCGTATAATTTTCATGGTTTGCCAAGTTGAAACAAATTATAGGATACTTACTGAAATTTGAATAGTTTATCATACAACCAGTTTCAGAATTTATATTATTCATTCCTGATTCTAAAAGAGCATAATATAATCGATTATAATCATTTTTATTAAAGTCCATCATATAACTTACAGTGGGAACTTTAATGTTATTAATCATTAACCAACATTCTATCATATCCAAGTGATCAAACATCATATTATTTTGATTCATGTTTTCATTTCTTTCATCATATTGAGGAATGACATATAAACTCAAAACTTCATCAGATGTAGCAGGAATAGAATAAGACCCACTGGAATTTTTATAAAATACATTTGATTTGATAATGTTATAATGATCCCAATTTATTTCTATAGGAGTATTTGATAATTTTAATTCATTGAATTTTACAGATGCGGAATTTTTAAATCTAACATAAGGTAACCAAAGTGATAAATCTTCAACAAGAACCTTAAAATCTGGATTTTGAATATCTGTATACAACATATTTTTACTATCATTTCTTTGAATTTCTATTTTAACTTGGAAACCTGTCATTACTTTTTTATATTCGTTAAAGAAATCAAATATATACTTTAAAGGAATCCATATTTTTACTGTTTGACTATTTTTAGTAAATTTACATCTTTTTGAAAATCCTTCATTAAAACTTTCATTTAGTTTAAGGTTTTTAAAAAAATCAGTTATTTTGGTAGTATCTATCAGAGTTCCATTATATTTGAAATTGTTTCTATCTACAGAATCAGTTGTATCTACATAAAAGAACATGTTAGTAGCTTCCGATGTTGAATAATCAGGGGTGAAGTGTATCATCCCTAATACTTGATTCATAATGGCTTTATAATTTATAGTGGATTCAACTTCAGTATTTCCTATAATCAACCTGTTTGAATTAATGAGACCTCCTCCATTCACTAGAGTAACATTTTCATTACTTATTACACCTCCATCTCCTTTTACAATTTTTAATTCTTGTTGCAGATATCCCGCAGAATATAAAATATTAGCATTTGTATCATTGATAAAGAAATTATATGTAGCATTTTCATGAATATTATTTCTATTTTCACTTTTTAATTCTCTATATTCAAAACTTTCAACGTCGTTATTATAATAATAACTAGTGTCTTTCAAATCGTAAATTTTATCCATTTATTTAGGAATAAAAAATTTCAATCCAGTACCATGTTTTTTATTTTTAGAAAATATTTCATTCAATTTTTCTCTCACAAATTCCTTAGATTTATCTTCTACAATAGGACTTATAAAGTCTGAAAAGAAGCCTCTTCCTTGTATTTTTTTACTCTTTCTGTACAATCTTTGTTTATTCATTTATTTAGCAATAAATTTGTACTGTACTTCTTGTTTATTTAAATCAATTAGTTCACCTCTATGATTTGTAATTCTCATTCTAATTCGATTAATAGAATCAGATTTAACCGGAAAAAATATTAGTTTATCAAATTCTTTAGCATATAAACTTCCAGGAGGATTTGATGATGTAAAAGAATAAATAACTTGAGATTGAAACTGATTTATATAAGCACCATCCACTATATCACAGTGAATATAAATATTATCATTACCATTAGCTATATCCGCAATAAATTTACCTTCTTGCTCTTCCTCTTCATATATTTTAGGTTCAAAGCCTAAAATTTTATACAATTCACTTTTAGATAAATCAATTTTATAATTCTTCTCGAGTTTAATACTAAACCTTTGTCTTTCTTCTATTATTCCAAATAATATAGGTGAATCATTTCCAAAATATTTTACCATATAACGATTCAAACCTCTTATATTGTAATGACCATGAGGAATAATGAAATCTGTCCATTTGACTCCATCAAAATATGAAAATTTATTGTTTTTCTCCGTAATATTATTCCATGCAATATACATTGAAAAAGACTGAAGAGCTATCTCTGTAAAATGAAAAGGTCTCGAATACTCAATGGTGAAATCTTCAGATTTATCTACGTTTTTCGAATCTAATATAATATACTTCATTTATAAAGAACAATTTTTTCATTTAATTTACTAGGTTCTTGAGTAAATGAATATAAAACTTCAATAGGAGATTTATTTTTATTTCTTTCAGTTATATATTTCATACAATAGAAACCACATCTTACAGAACTCGGACTTTGTAAAAAACTATCGTTATATCTAATTTCTTTTCCAGAAGTATTTAAATAACTTAGTATGTTTTGAGGAAGAAAATCATTTTTTATTATTCTATTGTTATATTTATATTCTCCAAAAGGATCAAAATATTCAACAAAATTATATTTTGGATCATTATAATAACAAACCCAATGAGTTCCAGGACCTGTAGATAGATCTAAATTTATAATTCCGTTTTCAAATTTTCTTATCTTTTTAGGTAACATATCTATAGTAAATATACCTCTAAATCCTTTTTCATTTTTCATATTGTTTTCAATCATTTTGTTGGATATTCCCATGGCTGATAGACTCCCTTTCCACAAGTTTTTTTTTTTTTTACCTGATCCAGAAATTTTGTCCAATACTTTTTTAGTACCCCAACCAGCTGCTCCGCTAGCAGCTCCTAATGCTAAAGTAGAAAGTAAAGGTACTAAAAATGGTAAAAACCCTCCATTCTTTTTCAGTTGAGTCTTTGATATTTTAATTCTTTTACCTTTATCAATTTGGTTAATTTGTGTAGCTGTTAAATGTAAATCAAAATTGGGTGTTTTACTTTTATCTATTTGTAAACTAAGTTCTTCACCATTTTTATAAGCTGATTTCAATTTAGAAATCTGACTGTCGCTCAAGTATACTTTTTTTACAATATAATTACTCATTTATATACTAAGAAATTTTCCATAGTATTCCTTTACCTGATCGTTTGTCATAGTTCCCTCTCTTAAAAGTAAATCCAACAAATCTACAGTTTTATTATACAATTTTTTACTTTTAGAACCTTTACAAATTTTATCTGTCAGATCAACTAAGATGGTCAGTTTATCTTCTAAACCTTTTCCTGTGTAATGTCTACCTTGTTTAATAGCTGATAAAGCTTCTAAATATCTTTTCATCATATTCATTTTATAATCAGCATTATCAATCCTTTTCTGATACTCATCTTTGTTGTTTGTTAAATTTCTATTTTTGGTTTCATTTCCTTTTTCTCTTTTAAATTGATCTCTTTTTGCTTTTGCCCTTTTAATAACTTCTTCAATATCTTCATCAGTTTTATTCCACATTATTGAAGGTAATTCAAATTCTAATTCTTCTAATAATTCTTTATCTAAATTTTTGTCTATATCTATTTTTAAAAACATACTTCCTACATCTTCAGTATAATCTTCCTCTGACTGATTCTCTATCTGAGGTAAAGATCTATAGGTCTCATTCATAGTGAAAGATAAATTATCAACAGCATCTTTTATACCTAGCAAGTTTTGTTGTCTAGAAGTTTCTAGTTTTTCCATTTGATGAAGTACAGGTTCGTGGAAATCGGCCAATGATTTTTGTATTCCTATATCTTCTTCTAATTTTATTTCATTATTTTTCCTAATTTCTGATTGTAGTTTAACTAATCTTAGATCATTTTTTAATTGCTCTAACAACTTTTTATTTCTCTCTTTTTCAATACTTTCCATTTATAGGTAGTAAAATGTTCGTTATACAAGTGTATGTATTATAGAAATTAAATTACAAAAAATGTTTCTAAATAAATGGAAGAATTTAATGACCTCAAACGATTTCCTGAAACATACAAATTAAATGAACTCGAGATAGGTAAATATAATTTAATATCACTGAGAAAAATAAATACAAAATACGGTGACTCTATTATAGCTAGATTAGAAGTAGACAATGATGAGAAAGATTTTTATCTCTCGAAATGTCATGGTGAATTATCTGATAAAGCTATAAGAAAAATTAATAGTGGAAAATATATTTTTGATTTTAAAGGTAAAAATAAATATTACGATTATGAATTGCATGTAAAATAAAAAACGATATTTTCAATAAGGTTTTAATAAAATAAAAATTATTAATATAAAAATAAGAATTTTTAAATATACTGATATTTCGTATAAAAATGTAAAATATAGGCCTATTTTAATTTTTTTTAATATAAAAATAGGAAATCAATAGTAGTATATGGAAAGGGCTAAGTGTCCTCTAGCCCCCCCCCATATACTACTTAAAGTGTTCTGAGAAGCTTAAAATGAGGAAATAAGCGTTCTAAAATGCTTTAAAAATTCAAAGCCATTTTTCTATGTTAACTAACGGCGCGGTATCGGACCTTAATATGGAACCATAATATTTAAATTGGACCAGGTATTATATTACAGGGTAATAGTGTACCTTACCACAGGAAATAATTATAGGTCAATTAGGGGGTACACTATGTATATTTTAAATAGTGCATTAAAACAAGGAAATTCGACGACTCTTTTCTATGTTAACTAACGGCACGGTATCGGACCTTAATATTGACCTAAAATTTTTAAATTGGACCACGTATTATATTACAGGGTAATAGTGTACCCTACCACAGGAAATAATTATAGGTCAATTAGGGGTACTCAGCGTGACCCTAAAGTTTAATATGTATGCCTATGCGAAATAGAATGTTCTGAGAAGCTTAAAATGATGAAATAAGTGTTCTAAAATGCTTTAAAAATTCAAAGACATCTTTCAATGGTTAACTAACGCAAGGTGCGATATCAGACCTTAATATGGAACCATAATATTTAAATTGGACCAGGTATTATATTACAGGGTAATAGTGTACCCTACCACAGGAACTAATTATAGGTCAATTAGGGGGTACACTATGTATATTTTAAATAGTGCATTAAAACAAGGAAATTCGAAGACTCTTTTCTATGTTAATTAACGACACGGTATCGGACCTTAATATTGACCTAAAATTTTTAAATTGGACCACGTATTATATTACAGGGTGATAGTGTACCCTACCACAGAAAATAATTATAGGTCAATTAGGGGGTACACAGCGTGACCCTAAAGTTTACTATGTATTCTTATGCGAAATAGAGTGTTCTGAGAAGCTTAAAATGAAGAAATAAGCGTTCTAAAATGCTTTAAAAATTCAGACATCTTTCAATGGTTAACTAACGCAAGGCGCGATATCAGACCTTAATATGGAACCATAATATTTAAATTGGACCAGGTATTGTATTACAGGGTAATAGTGTACCCTACCACAGGAAATATTTATAGGTCAATTAGGGGGTACACTATGTATATTTTAAATAGTGCATTAAAACAAGAAAATTCGAAGACACTTTTCTATGTTAACTAACGGCACGGTATCGGACCTTAATATTGACCTATAATTTTTAAATTGGAAAACCTATTATATTACAGGGTGATAGTGTACCCTATAACAGGAAATAATTATAGGTCATTTAGGGGGTACACAGCGTGACCCTAAATTTTACTATGTATTCCTATGCGAAATTAAGTGCTCTGAGAAGCTTAAAATGAGGAAATAAGCGTTCTAAAATGCTTTAAAAATTCAAAGACATTTTTCTATGTTAACTAACGGCACGGAATCGGACCTTAATATTGACCTATAATTTTTAAATTGGACCACGTATTATATTACAGGGTAATAGTGTACCCTACCACAGGAAATAACTATAGGTCATTTAGGGGGTACACAGCGAGACCCTAAATTTTACTATGTATGCCTATGCGAAATAGAGTGTTCTGAGAAGCTTAAAATGAAGAAATAAGCGTTCTAAAATTCTTTAAAAATTCAATGGTTAACTAACGCAAGGCGCAATATCAGACCTTAATATTGACCCATAATATTTAAATTGGACCAGGTATTATATTACAGGGTAATAGTGCACCCTACCCAAGGAAATAATTATAGGTCAATTAGGGGATACACTATGTATATTTTAAATAGTGCATTAAAACAAGGAAATACGAAGACACTTTTCTATGTTAACTAACGGCATGGTTTCGGACCTTAATATTGACCTATAATTTTTAAATTGGACCACGTATTATATTACAGGGTAATAGTGTACCCTACCACAGGAAATAATTATAGGTCAATTAGGGGTACTCAGCGTGACCCTAAAGTTTAATATGTATGCCTATGCGAAATAGAATGTTCTGAGAAGCTTAAAATGAAGAAATAAGTGTTCTAAAATGCTTTAAAAATTCAAAGACATCTTTCAATGGTTAACTAACGCAAGGTGCGATATCAGACCTTAATATGGAACTATAATATTTAAATTGGACCAGGTATTATATTACAGGGTAATAGTGTACCCTACCACAGGAACTAATTATAGGTCAATTAGGGGGTACACTATGTATATTTTAAATAGTGCATTAAAACAAGGAAATTCGAAGACTCTTTTCTATGTTAATTAACGACACGGTATCGGACCTTAATATTGACCTAAAATTTTTAAATAGGAAAACGTATTATATTACAGGGTGATAGTGTACCCTACCACAGAAAATAATTATAGGTCAATTAGGGGGTACACAGCGTGAAACTAAAGTTTACTATGTATGTAGTAAAAATTCAAAGACATCTTTCAATGGTTAACTAACACAACGCGCGATATCAGGTCTTAATATGGAACAATAATATTAAAATTGGACCAGGTATTATATTACAGGGTAAAAGTGTACCCTACCACAGGAAATAATTAAAGGTCAATTAGGGGGTACACTATGTATATTTTAAATAGTGCATTAAAACAAGGAAATTCGAAGACTCTTTTCTATGTCAACTAACGGCACGGTATCGGACCTTAATATTGACCTAAAATTTTTAAATTGGACCACGTATTATATTACAGGGTGATAGTGTACCCTACCACAGAAAATAATTATAGGTCAATTAGGGGGTACACAGCGTGACCCTAAAGTTTACTATGTATGCTTATGCGAAATAGAGTGTTCTGAGAAGCTTAAAATGAAGAAATAAGCGTTCTAAAATGCTTTAAAAATTCAAAGACATCTTTCAATGGTTAACTAACGCAAGGCGCGATATCAGACCTTAATATGGAACCATAATATTTAAATTGGACCAGGTATTATATTACAGGGTAATAGTGTACCCTACCACAGGAAATATTTATAGGTCAATTAGGGGGTACACTATGTATATTTTAAATAGTGCATTAAAACAAGGAAATTCGAAGACACTTTTCTATGTTAACTAACGGCACGGTATCGGACCTTAAAATTGACCTATAATTTTTAAATTGGAAAACCTATTATATTACAGGGTGATAGTGTACCCTATAACAGGAAATAATTATAGGTCATTTAGGGGGTACACAGCGTGACCCTAAATTTTACTATGTATTCCTATGCGAAATTAAGTGCTCTGAGAAGCTTAAAATGATGAAATAAGCGTTCTAAAATGCTTTAAAAATTCAAAGACATCTTTCAATGGTTAACTAACGCAAGGCACGATAGCAGACCTTAATATGGACCCATAATATTTAAATTAGACCAGATATTATATTGCAGAGTAATAGTGACCCCTGCCGCAGGAAATAATTATAGGTCAATTAGGGTGTACACTATGTATATTTTAAATGGTGCATTAAAACAAGGGAATTCGAAGACTCTTTTCTATGTTAACTAACGGCACAGTATCCGACCTTAATATTGACCTAAAATTTTTAAATTGGACCACGTATTATATTACAGGGTAATAGTGTTTCCTACCACGGGAAATAATTATAGGTCAATTAGGGGGTACACAGCGTGACCATAAAGTTTACTATGTATGTCTATGTGAAATAAAGTGTTCTTAGAAGCTTAAAATGAGGAAATAAGCGTTCTAAAATGCTTTAAAAATTCAAAGACATTTTTCTATGTTAACTAACGGCACGGTATCGGACCTTAATATTGACCTATAATTTTTAAATTGGAACACGTATTATATTACAGGGTAATAGTGTTCCCTACTACGGGAAATAATTATAGGTCTATTAGGGGGTACACAGCGTGACCCTAAAGTTTACTATGTATGCCTATGCGAAATAAAGTGTTCTGAGAAGCTTAAAATGAAGAAATAAGCTATCAAAAATGCTTTAAAAATTCAAAGACATCTTTGAATGGTTAACTAACGCAGGCGCGATATCAGACCTTAATATTGACCCATAATATTTAAATTGGACAACGTATTATATTACAGGGTTTTAGTGTACCCTACCACAGAAAATAATTATAGGGCAATTAGGGGGTACGCAGCGTGACCCTAAAGTTTACTATGTATTCCTATGCGAAATTAAGTGCTCTGAGAAGCTTAAAATGAGGAAATAAGCGTTCTAAAATGCTCTAAAAATTCAAAGACATCTTTCAATGGTTAACTAACGCAAGGCGCGATAGCAGACCTTAATATTGACCCTTAATATTTAAATTGGACCAGGTATTATATTACAGGGTAAAAGTGAACCCTACCACAGGAAATAATTATAGGTCAATTAGGGGGTACACTATGTATATTTGAAATCGTGCATTAAAACATGGAAATTCGAAGACACTTTTCTATGTTAACTAACGGCACGGTATCGGACCTTAATATTGACCTATAATTTTTAAATTGGACCACGTATTATATTACAGGGTAATAGTGTACCCTACCACGGGAAATAATTAAAGGTCAATTAGGGGGTACACAGCGCGACCCTAAAGTTTACTATGTATGCCTATGCGAAATAGAGTGTTCTGAGAAGCTTAAAATGAAGAAATAAGCGTTCTAAAATGCTTTAAAAATTCAAAGACTTCTTTCAATGGTTAACTAACGCAAGGCGCGATATCAGACCTTAATATGGACCCATAATATTTAAATTAGACCAGATATTATATTACAGGGTAATAGTGACCCCTACCGCAGGAAATAATTATAGGTCAATTAGGGTGTACACTATGTATATTTTAAATAGTGCATTAAAACAAGGAAATTCGAAGACACTTTTCTATGTTAACTAACAGCACGGTATCGGACCTTAATATTGTCCTATAATTTTTAAATTGGACCACGTATTATATTACAGGGTGATAGTGTACCCTACCACAGAAAATATTTATAGGTCAATTAGGGGGTACGCAGCGTGTCCCTAAAGTTTACTATGTATTCCTATGCGAAATTAAGTGCTCTGAGAAGCTTAAAATGAGGAAATAAGCGATCTAAAATGCTTTAAAAATTCAAAGACATTTTTCTATGTTAACTAACGCCACGGTATCGGACCTTAATATTAACCTATAATTTTTAAATTGGACCACGTATTTTATTACAGGGTAATAGTGTTCCCTACCACAGGAAATAAATATAGGTCTCTTAGGGGGTACACAGCGTGAACCTAAAGTTTACTATGTATGCCTATGCGGAATAAAGTGTTCTGAGAAGCTTAAAATGAAGAAATAAGCGTTCTAAAATGCTTTAAAAATTCAAAGACATCTTTCAATGGTTAACTAACGCAAGGCGTGATAGCAGACCTTAATATTGATCCTTAATATTTAAATTGGACCAGGTATTATATTACATTGTAATAGTGTACCCTACCACAGGAAATAATTATAGGTCAATTAAGGGGTACACTATGTATATTTTAAATCGTTCATTAAAACAAGGAAATTCGAAGACACTTTTCTATGTTAACTAACGGCACGGTATCGGACCTTAATATTGACCTAAAATTAATAAATTGGACCACTTATTATATTTTATTTTATTTTATAACCGTCGTTGAACAGCCGACCCAATTTCATGAGTTTACGACTACTTACGTTCAACTCCGTAGCCTTGTAATTTTGAACCAATCCAGAAGACAAGGAAACTCCTGGATCAGTACCCCCAGAGGTATTGATTTGTTGTGGGAACATGGAGGACTTTGAGACTCGACAGATTTAACGTGCATCAGTCACCATTTACTACACGGGGAGTCTTCGGCCGGCGAGGATCGAACCCACGACCTCTTGGATATGGGCCCAGCGCCCTACCGACCAGGCTATCCCGGCCCACTTATTATATTAAAGGGTTTTAGTGTACCCTATTACAGAAAATAATTATAGGTCAATTAGGGGGTACACAGCGTGACCCTAAAGTTTACTATGTATGCCTATGCGAAATAAAGTGTTCTGAGAAGCTTAAAATCAGGAAATAAGCGTTCTAAAATGATTTAAAAATTCAAAGACATTTTTCTATGTTAACTAACGGTACGGTATCGGACCTTAATATTGACCTATAATATTTAAATTGGACCACGTATTATATTACAGGGTAATAGTGTACCCTTCCGCAGGAAATAATTATAGGTCAATTAGGGGGCACACTATGTATATTTAAAATCGTGCATTAAAACAAGGAAATTCAAAGACATTTTTCTATGTTAACTAACGACACGGTATCGGACCTTAATATTGACCTATAATTTTTAAATTGGACCACGTATTTTATTACAGGGTAATAGTGTTCCCTACCACGGGAAATAATTATAGGTCTCTTAGGGGGTACACAGCGTGAACCTAAAGTTTACTACGTATGCCTATGCGAAATAAAGTGTTCTGAGAAGCTTAAAATGAAGAAATAAGCGTTCTAAAATGCTTTAAAAATTCAAAGACATCTTTCAATGGTTAACTAACGCAAGGAGCGATAGCAGACCTTAATATTGATCCATAATATTTAAATTGGACCAGGTAATATATTACAGGTATAATAGTGTACTCTAATACAGGAAATAATTATAGGTCAATTAGGGGGTACACTATGTATATTTTAAATCGTGCATTAAAACAAGGAAATTCGAAGACACTTTTCTATGTTAACTAACGGCACGGTATCGGACCTTAATATTGACCTATAATTTTTAAATTGGACCACGTATTATATTACAGGGTAATAGTGTTCCCTACCACGGGAAATAATTATAGGTCACTTAGGGGGTACACAGCGTGACCCTAAAGTTTACTATGTATGCCTATGCGAAATAAAGTGTTCTGAGAAGCTTAAAATGAAGAAATAAGCGCTCTAAAATGCTTTAAAAATTCAAAGACATCTTTCAATGGTTAACTAACACAAGGCGCGATATCAGACCTTAATATTGACCCATAATATTTAAATTGAACCAGGTATTATATTACAGGGTAATAGTGTACCTTACCGCAGGAAATAATTATAGGTCAATTAGGGGGTACACACCCTAAAGTTTACTATGTATGACTATAGGAAATAGAGTGTTCTGAGAAGCTTAAAATGAAGAAATAAGCATTCTAAAATGCTTTAAAAATTCAAAGACTTCTTTCAATGGTTAACTAACGCAAGGCGCGATATCAGACCTTAATATGGACCCATAATATTTAAATTGAACCAGGTATTATATTACAGGGTAATAGTGTACCCTACCGCAGGATATAATTATAGGTCATTTAGGGGGTACACTTTGTATATTTTAAATAGTGCATTAAAACAAGGAAATTCGAAGACTCTTTTCTATGTTAACTAACGGCACGGTATCGGACCTTAATATTGACCTATAATTTTTAATTTGTACCACGTATTATATTACAGGGTGACAGTGTTCCCTACCACGGGAAATAATTATATGTCTCTTAGGGGATACACAGCGTGACCCTAAAGTTTACTATGTATGCCTATGCGAAATAGAGTGTTCTGAGAAGCTTAAAATGAAGAAATAAAAGTTCTAAAATGCTTTAAAAATTCAAAGACTTCTTTCAATGGTTAACTAACGCAAGGCGCGATATCAGACCTTAATATGGACCCATAATATTTAAATTGGACCACGTATTTTATTACAGGGTAATAGTGTTCCCTACCACAGGAAATAAATATAGGTCTCTTAGGGGGTACACAGCGTGAACCTAAAGTTTACTATGTATGCCTATGCGAAATAAAGTGTTCTGAGAAGCTTAAAATGAAGAAATAAGCGTTCTAAAATGCTTTAAAAATTCAAAGACATCTTTCAATGGTTAACTAACGCAAGGCGCGATAGCAGACCTTAATATTGATCCTTAATATTTAAATTGGACCAGGTATTATATTACAGGGTAATAGTTTACCCTACCAAAGGAAATAATTATAGGTCAATTAGGGGGCACACTATGTATATTTTAAATCGTGCATTAAAACAAGGAAATTCGAAGACACTTTTCTATGTTAACTAACGGCACGATATCGGACCTTAATATTGACCTAAAATTTTTAAATTGGACCACGTATTATATTAAAGGAATTAATTGTACCCTATTAGAGAAAATAATTATAGGTCAATTAGGGGGTACACAGCGTGACCCTAAAGTTTACTATGTAAGCCTATGTCTAATAAAGTGTTCTGAGAAGCTTAAAATGAAGAAATAAGCCTTCTAAAATGCTTTAAAAATTCAAAGACATTTTTCTATGTTAACTAACGGCACGGTATCGGACCTTAATATTGACTAATAATATTTAAGTTGGATCAGGTAATATATTACAGGGTAATAGTGTACCCTACCAAAGGAAATAATTATAGGTCAATTAGGGGGCACACTATGTATATTTTAAATCGTGCATTAAAACAAGGAAATTCGAAGACACTTTTCTATGTTAACTAACGGCACGATATCGGACCTTAATATTGACCTAAAATTTTTAAATTGGACCACGTATTATATTAAAGGAATTAATTGTACCCTATTAGAGAAAATAATTATAGGTCAATTAGGGGGTACACAGCGTGACCCTAAAGTTTACTATGTAAGCCTATGTCTAATAAAGTGTTCTGAGAAGCTTAAAATGAAGAAATAGGCGTTCTAAAATGCTTTAAAAATTCAAAGACATCTTTCAATGGTTAACTAACGCAAGGCGCGATATCAGCCCTTAATATTGACCCACAATATTTAAATTGAACCAGGTATTATATTACAGGGACATAGTGTATCCTACCACAGGAAATAATAGCGTGACCCCAAAGTTTACTATGTATGCCTATGCGAAATAAAGTGTTCTGAGAAGCTTAAATGAAGAAATAAGCGTTCTAAAATGCTTTAAAAAAAGACTTCTTTCAATGGTTAATTATCGCAAGACTTTAGTTCTTAGTTGCGCTTCCGCTCTAATCAGTGGCCGAAGATGGCGGACACTCCATAGCTCTACTGCGGCACGTTCGCGGCTGTAGTGCCGTGTTGCGATAGCCCAAATTGTCGGACTCTACGCTGCCCTACTACGTCACGCCAGTCCCATTACCCCTCAGTTGGGCTTCCGCTCTAATCTGTTGCCAAAGATTGCGGACACTCCATAGCTCTACTGCGGCACGTTCGCGGCTGTAGTGCCGCGTTGTGGTGGCCAAAATGGCAGGAAACTACCTATCCCTTTTTCTACACGCCAGTTCCATTACTCCTCAGGTCGGCATCCGCCCTAATCAGTGACCAAAGATGGCGGACTCTCCTTGGCCCTTCTGCGGCACGTGCATGACTGTAGTGTCGCGTGTCGGTGGCCCAACTTGTCGGTCGCTACACTGCCCGACTACAACACGCCAGTGCTTTTACTCCACAGTTCTGCTTCCGCTCTAATCAGGAGCCAAAGATGGCGGACAGCCTATAGCCCTTTTGCGGCACGTCCACGGCTGAATGTGCCAAGTTGCGATTACCCAAAATGGTGGACACTACTCAGACCTTCGAGACCCTACCAAAGACTTAAGTTCTCAGTAGCGCTTCCACTCTAATCAGTGGCCAAATATGGCGGACCCTCCATGGCCCTACTGCGGCAAGTGTGCGGCTTTATAGCCGCGTTGCGGGGGCCAAAATGGCAGGAAATTACACTGCCCTACTACGACACGCCAGTGCCTTTACTCCTCAGTAGGGCTTCCGCTCTAATCCGTGACCAAAGATGGCGAACACTACTGCCCCCTAATGCCGCACGTGCACGGCAGTAGTGCCGCGTTGCAGTGGCGAAAATGGCAGGAAACTACACTGCCCAACTACTACACGCCAGTGCCTTTACTCCTCAGTTCGGCTTCCGCTCTAAATAGTGGAAAAATATGGCAGACACTCCATGGCCCTTCAGTGGCACTCGCGCGGCTGAAGTGCCGCATTTCGGTGGCCCAACATGTCGGACTCTTCCCAGCCCTACTACCACAAGCCTGTGCCTTTTCTCCTCAGTTCGGCTTCCGCTCTAATCTGTGACCAAAGAAGGCGGACACTCTATAGCATTTCTGTGGCACGTGCGCGGCTGTAGTGCCGCGTAGCGGTTGCCCAAATTGTCGGATTCAGCACTGCCCAACTGCGACACGACAGTGCCTTTACTCCTCAGTTGGGCTTCCGCTCTAATCAGTGGCCAAATTTGGCGAACAGTCTGTAGCCCTAGTGCGGCACCTCCGCGGCAGTAGTGCCGCGTTGCGGTGGCCCAAAATGTCGGACTCTACACAGCCCTACTACGACAGGCCAGTGCCTTTATTCCTCAGTTGGTCATCCGCTCTAATCCCAGGCTAAAAATGGCGAACACTCCAAGGCCCTAATGCTGCACGTGCACGGCTGTAGTGCCGCGTTGCGGTGGCCAAAATGGCAGGAAATTACACTGCCCTATTTCTTCACACCAGTGCCTTTACTCCACAGTTGGGCTTCCGCTCTAATCAGTCGCCAAACATGGCGAACAGTCTATAGCCCTAGTGCGGCACGCCCGCGGCTGTAGTGCCGCGTTGCGGTGGCGCAAAATGTCAGACTCTACACTGCCCTACTACGACACGCCAGTGCCTTTACTCCTCAGTTGGGCTTCCGCTCTAATCCCAGGCTAAAAAATGGCGAACTCTCCAAGGCCCTAATGCTGCACGTGCACGGCTGTAGTGCCGCGTTGCGGTGGCCAAATTGGCAGGAAACTACACTGCCCTATTTCTACACACCAGTGCATTTACTCCTCTGTTCTGCCTCCGCTCTCTTTAGTGACCAAAGAAGGCGGACACTCTATGGCCCATCAGCGGCACGTGCACGGCTGTAGTGCCGCGTTGAGGTGGCCCAACTTGTTGGACGCTACACAGTCCGACTACAAAACGCCAGTGCCTTTACTCCACAGATGCGCTTCCGCTCTAATCAGTGGTCAAAGATGGCGGACACTCCATAGCTCTACTGCGGCACGTTCGCGGCTGTAGTGCCGCGTTGCGGTAGCCCAAAATAGCGGACACTACACTGAACTACAAGACCCTACCAAAGACTTAAGTTCTTAGTTGCGCTTCCAATCTAATCAGTGGTCAAAGATGGCGGACACTCCATAGCTCTACTGCGGCACGTTCGCGGCTGTAGTGCCGTGTTGCGGTAGCCGAAATTGTCGGACTCTACGCTGCCTTACTACGACACGCCAGTCCCTTTACCCCTCTGTAGGGTTTCCGCTCTAATCCGTAGCCAAAGATTGCGGACACTCCACGGTCCTAATGCTGCACGTGCACGGCTGTATTACCGCGTTGCGGTGGCCAAAATGGCAGGAAACTACACTGCCCTATTTCTACACGCCAGTGCCTTTTCTCCTCAGTTCGACTTCCGCTCAAATTAGTGAACAAAGAAGGCGGACACTCTATGGCCCTATTGCGGCACATGCGCGGCTGTAGTGCCGCGTTGCTGTAGCTCAAATTGTCAGATTCTGCACTGCCCAACTACGACACGACTGTGCCTTTATTCCTCAGTTGGGCTGCCGCTCCACTCCGTGGCCAAAGATGGCGAACAGTCTATAGCCCTAGCGTGGCACGTCCGCGGCTGTAGTGCCGCGTTGCGGTGGCCCAAAATGTCGGACTCTTCACTGCCCTACTACGACACGCCAGTGCCTTAACTCCTCAGTTGGTCTTCCGCTCTAAGCTCAGGCTAAAAAATGGCGAACACTCCAAGGCCCTAATGCTGCACGTGCACGGCTGTAGTGCCGCGTTGCAGTGGCGAAAATGGCAGGAAACTACACTGCCCAACTACTACACGCCAGTGCCATTACTCCTCTGTTCGGCTTCCGCTCTAAATAGTGGAAAAGTATGGCGGACACTCTACGGCATTTCTGCGGCACGTGCACGGCTTTAGTGCCGCGTTGCGGTGGCCAAAATGACAGGAAACTACATTGCCCTATTTCTACACACCAGTGCCTTTACTCCTCAGTTCGGCTTCCGCTCTAATCTGTGACCAAAGAAAGCGGACACTCTATGACAATACTGCGGCACGTGCGCGGCAGTAGTGCAACGTTGCGGTAGCCCAAAATGTCGGATTCTGCACTGCCTTACTACGACTCGCCAGTGCCTTTACTCCTCAGTTGGGCTTCCGCTCCACTCCGTGGCCAAAGATGGCGAACAGTCTATAGCCCTAGAGCGGCACGCCCGCGGCTGTAGTGCCGCGTTGCGGTGGCCCAAAATGCCAGACTCTACACTGCCCTACTACCACACGCCTGTGCCTTTACTCCTCAGTTCGGCTTCCACTCTAAATAGTGGAAAAATATGGCGGACACTCCATGGCCCTTCAGCGGCACTCGCGCGGCTGTAGAGCAGCGTTTCGGTGGCACAACATGTCGGACTCTTCCCAGCCCTACTACCACACGCCTGTGCCTTTACTCCTCAGTTCGGCTTCCGCTCTAATCTGTGACCAAAGAAGGCGGACACTCTATGGCATTTCTGCGGCACGTCCGCGGCTGTAGTGCCGCGTTGCAGTGGCCCAAAATGTCGGACTCTACACTGCCCTACTACGACACGCCTGTGCCTTTACTCCTCAGTTGGTCTTCTGCTCTAATCCCAGGCTAAAAAATGGCGAACACTCCAAGGCCCTAATGCTGCATGTGCACGGCTGTAGTGCCGCGTTGCAGAGGCGAAAATGGCAGGAAACTACACTGCCCAACTACTACAGCCAGTGCCATTACTCCTCAGTTCGGCTTCCGCTCTAAATAGTGGAAAAATATGGCGGACACTCTATGGCACTTCGGCGGCACGTGCACGGCTGTAGTGCCACGTTGCGGGGGCCAAAATGGCAGGAAACTACACTGCCCTATTTCTACACACCAGTGGCTTTACTCCTCAGTTCGGCTTCCGCTCTAATTAGTGACCAAGGAAGGCGGACACTCTATGGCCCTATTGCGGCACATGCGCGGCTGAAGTGCTGCGTTGCGGAGAACCGAAATGGTGGAATCTTCACAGACCTACTACGACACGCCAGTGAATTTACTCCTCAGTTTTGCTTCCGCTCTAAATAGTGGAAAAATATGGCGGACACTCCATGGTCCTCCTGCGGCTCGTGCGCGGCTGTAGTGACGCGATGCGGAGGCCCAGCATGTCTGACGCTACACTGCCCGACTACGACACGCCAGTGCCTTTACTCCACAGTTGGGCTTCAGCTCTAATCAGTGGCCAAAGACGGCGAACAGTTTATAGCCCTAGTGCGGCACGTCCGCGGCTGTAGTGCCGCGTTGCAGAGGCGAAAATGGCAGGAAACTACACTGCCCAACTACTACAGCCAGTGCCATTACTCCTCAGTTCGGCTTCCGCTCTAAATAGTGGAAAAATATGGCGGAAACTTTATGGCATTTCTGCGGCACGTGCACGGCTGTAGTGCCGCGTTGCGGTGGCCAAAATGGCAGGAAACTACACTGCCCTATTTCTACACACCAGTGCCTTTACTCCTCAGTTCGGATTCCGCTTTAATTAGTGACCAAGGAAGGCGGACACTCTATGGCCCCATTGCGGCACATGCGCGGCTGTAGTGCCGCGTTGCGGAGAACCGAAATGGTGGAATCTTCACAGACCTACTACGACACGCCAGTGAATTTACTCCTCAGTTTTGCTTCCGCTCTAAATAGTGGAAAAATATGGCGGACACTCCATGGTCCTCCTGCGGCTCGTGCGCGGCTGTAGTGACGCGATGCGGAGGCCCAGCATGTCTGACGCTACACTGCCCGACTACGACACGCCAGTGCCTTTACTCCACAGTTGGGCTTCAGCTCTAATCAGTGGCCAAAGATGGCGAACAGTTTATAGCCCTAGTGCAACACGTCCGCGGCTGTAGTGCCGCGTTGCGGTGGCCAAAATGACAGGAAACTACACTGCCCTATTTCTACACGCTAGTGCCTTTTCTTCTCAGTTCGACTTCCGCTCAAATTAGTAGCCAAAGATGGCGGACAGTCTATAGCCATTCTGCGGCACGTCCGCTGTTGTAGCTCCGCGTTGTGGTGCCCCAAAATGGCGGACTCTTCACAGCCCTACTGCGACGCGCCTGTGCCTTCACTCCTCAGTTTCGTTTCCGCTCTAATCCGTGGCCAAAGTTGGCGGAGCCTCCATGGCCCTACTGCGCCACGTGTGCAGCTTTATAGCCACGTTGCTTAGGCCAAATTGGCAGGAAACTAAACTGCCCTATTTCTACACACCAGTGCATTTACTCCTCAGTTCGACTTCCGCTCAAATTAGTGGCCAAAGATGGCGGACAGTCTATAGCCATTCTGCGGCACGTCCGCGGCTGTAGTGCCGCGTTGCGGTGTCCAAAATGTCGGACTCTACACTGCCCAACAACGACACGCCAGTGACTTCACTCCTCAGTTGGACTTTCGCTCTAATCCGTGGCCAAAAAGTGGCGAACACTCCATGGTCCTACCGCACCACGTGCGCGGCTGTAGTGCCGCATTGTGGTGGCCCAAAATAGCGGACACTACACTGAACTACAAGACCCTATCAAAGACTTAAGTTCTCAGTTGCGCTTCCGCTCTAATCAGTGGTCAAAGATGGCGGACACTCCATAGCTCTACTGCGGCACGTTCGCGGCTGTAGTGCCGTGTTGCGGTAGCCCAAATTGTCGGACTCTACGCTGCCCTACTACGTCACGCCAGTCCCATTACCCCTCAGTTGGGCTTCCGCTCTAATCCGTTGCCAAAGATTGCGGACACTCCACGGTCCTAATGCTGCACGTGCACGACTGTAGTGCCGCGTTGCGGTGGCCAAAATTGCAGGAAGCTACACTGCCCTATTTCTACACGCTAGTGCCTTTTCTCCTCAGTTCGACTTCCGCTCAAATTAGTAGCCAAAGATGGCGGACAGTCTATAGCCATTCTGCAGCACGTCCGCTGCTGTAGCTCCACGTTGCGGTGCCCCAAAATGGCGGACTCTTCACAGCCCTACTGCGACGCGCCTGTGCCTTCACTCCTCAGTTGCGTTTCCGCTCTAATCCGTGGCCAAAGTTGGCGGAGCCTCCATGGCCCTACTGCGCCACGTGTGCAGCTTTATAGCCACGTATAGCGACCTACTACGACACGCCAGTGAATTTACTCCTCAGTTTTGCTTCCGCTCTAAATAGTGGAAAAATATGGCGGACACTCCATGGTCCTCCAGCGGCTCGTGCGCGGCTGTAGTGACGCGATGCGGAGGCCCAGCATGTCTGACGCTACACTGCCCGACTACGACACGCCAGTGCCTTCACTCCTCAGTTCGGCTTCCGCTCTAAATAGTGGAAAAATATGGCGGGCACTCCATGGTCCTACTGCGGCTCGTGCGCGGCTTTAGTGACGCGTTGCGGTGGCCCAACATGTCGGACGCTACACTGCCCGACTACTACACGCCTGTGCCTTTACTCCTCAGTTGGGCTTCCGCTCTAATCTGTGACCAAAGAAGGCGGACACTCTATGGCATTTCTGCGGTACGTGCACGGCTGTAGTGCCGCGTTGCGGTGGCCAAAATGGCAGGAAACTACATTGCCCTATTTCTACACACCAGTGCCTTTACTCCTCAGTTCGGTTTCCGCTCTAATTAGTGACCAAGGAAGGCGGACACTCTATGGCCCTATTGCGGAACATGCGCGGCTGTAGTGCCGCGTTGCGGTGGCCCAAAATGTCGGACTCTACACTGTTCTACTACGACACACCAGTGACTTTACTCCTCTGTTCGGCTTCCGCTCTAAATAGTGGAAAAAGATGGCGAACACTCCCGCACCCTAATGCAGCACGTGCACGGCTGTAGAGCCGCGTTGCAGAAGCGAAAATGGCAGGAAACTACACTGCCCTATTTCTAACCGCCAGTGCCTTTTCTCCTCAGTTCGACTTCCGCTCAAATTAGAGGCTAAAGATGGCGGACAGTCTATAGCCGTTCTGCAGCACGTCTGCGGTTGTAGTTCCGCGATGCGGAGCCCCAAAATGGCGGACTCTTCACAGCCCTACTACGACACGCCTGTGTCTTCACTCCTCAGTTGCGCTACCGCTCTAACCCGTGGTAAAAAAATGGCGAACACTCCAAGGCCCTAATGCTGCACGTGCACGGCTGTAGTGCCGCGTTGTGGTGGCCAAAATGGCAGGAAACTACCCTGCCCTTTTTCTACACGCCAGTTCCTTTACTCTTCAGTTCGGCTTCCGCTCTAATTAGTGAAAAAAGAAAGCGGACTCTCCACGACACTATTGCGGCACATACGCTGTTATTGTGCCGCGTTGCAGTGGCCCAAAATTTCGGACTCTACACTGCCCTACTACGACAAGCCAGTGCCTTTACTCCTCAGTTGGGCTTCCACTCTAATCACTGGCCAAAGATTTCGGACACTCCATGGTCCAACTGCGGCACATACGCAACTGTAGTGCCGCGTTGTGGCGACCCAAATTGTCGGACTCTTCGCTGCCCTACTACGACACGCCAGTCCCTTAACCCCTCAGTTGGGCTTTCGCTCTAATCCGTTGCCAAAGATTGCGGACACTCCACGGCTGAAGTGCCGCGTTGCAGTGCCCAAAATGGCGGACACTACACTGCACTTCTAGACCCTACCAAAGACTTAAGTTCTCAGTAGCGCTTCCGCTCAAATCAGTGGCCAAATATGGCGGACCCTCCATGGCCCTACTGCGGCACATGTGCGGCTTTATAGCCGCGTCGCGGGGGCCAAAATGGCAGGAAATTACACTGCCCTACTATGACTCGCCAGTGCCTTTACTCCTCAGTTGGGGTTCCGCTCTAATCCGTGGCCAAAGATGGGGAATACTCCCGCCCCCTAATGCCGCACGTGAACGGCTGAAGTGCCGCGTTGCAGAGGCGAAAATGGCAGGAAACTGCACTGCCCAACTTCTACACGCCAGTGCCTCACCTCGGCTTCCGCTCTAAATAGTGGAAAAATATGACGGACACTCCATTGCCCTTCAACGGCACTCGCGCGGCAGCCCAACATGTCGGAGTCTTCCCAGCCCTACTACTACACGCCTGTGCCTTTACTCATCAGTTTGTAATCCGCTCTAATCTGTGACAAAAAGAAGGCGGACACTCCATAGCTCTACTGCGGCACGTTCGCGGCTGTAGTGCCGTGTTGCGGTAGCCCAAATTGTCGGACTCTACGCTGCCCCACTACGTCACGCCAGTCCCATTACCCCTCAGTTTAGCTTCCGCTCTAATCCGTTGCCAAAGATTGCGGAAACTCCATAGCTCTACTGCGGCACGTTCGCGGCTGTAGTGCCGCGTTGTGGAGGCCAAAATGGCAGGAAACTACACTGCCCTACTACGAACCGCCAGTGCCTTTACTCCTCAGTTGGGCTTCCGCTCTAATCTTTGACCAAAGAAGGCGGACACTCTATGGCATTTCTGCGGCACGTGCGCGGCTGTAGTGCCGCTTTGCGGTAGTCCAAAATGTCGGATTCTGCACTGCCCAACTACGACACGCCTGTGCCTTTACTCCTCAGTTCGGCTTCCGCTCTAATCTTTGACCAAAGAAGGCGGACACTCTATGGCATTTCTGCGGCACGTGCACGGCTGTAGTGCCGCGTTGCGGTGGCCAAAATGGCAGGAAACTACACTGCCCTATTTCTACACACCAGTGCCTTTACTCCTCAGTTCGGTTTCCGCTCTAATTAGTGACCAAGGAAGGCGGACACTCCATGGCCCTATTGCGGCACATGCGCGGCTGTAGTGCCGCGTTGCGGAGAACCGAAATGGTGGAATCTTCACAGACCTACTACGACACGCCAGTGAATTTACTCCTCAGTTTTGCTTCCGCTCTAAATAGTGGAAAAATATGGCGGACACTCCATGGTCCTCCTGCGGCTCGTGCGCGGCTGTAGTGACGCGATGCGGAGGCCCAGCATGTCTGACGCTACACTGCCCGACTACGACACGCCAGTGCCTTCACTCCTCAGTTCGGCTTCCGCTCTAAATAGTGGAAAAATATGGCGGGCACTCCATGGTCCTACTGCGGCTCGTGCGCGGCTTTAGTGACGCGTTGCGGTGGCCCAACATGTCGGACGCTACACTGCCCGACTACGACACGCCAGTGAGTTTACTCCTCAGTTCGACTTCCGCTCTAATCAGTGGCCAAAGATTGCGGACTGTCTATAGCCCTACTGCGGCACGTGAACGGCTGTAGTGCCGCTCTGCAGTGGCGA
This sequence comes from Parasteatoda tepidariorum, assembly GCF_982258835.1. NCBI lineage: Eukaryota > Metazoa > Arthropoda > Arachnida > Araneae > Theridiidae > Parasteatoda > Parasteatoda tepidariorum. The sequence continues at coordinate 114,022,355 of NC_141759.1, forward strand.
AAATGGCAGGAAACTACACTGCCCAACTGTTACACGCCAGTGCCTTCACTCCTCAGATCGGCTTCCGCTCTAAATAGTGGAAAAATATGGCGGGCACTCCATGGTCCTACTGCGGCACGTGCGCAACTGTAGTGACGCGTTGCGGTGGCCCAACATGTCGGACGCTACACTGCCCGACTACGGCATGCCTGTGCCTTTACTCCTCAGTTCGGCTTCCGCACTAATCAGTGGCCAAAGATTGCGGACTGTCTATAGCCCTACTGCGGCACGTGCATGGCTGTAGTGCTGCGTTGCAGTGGCGAGAAAGGCAGAAAACTACACTGCCCAACTGCTAGACGACATTACATTTACTCCACAGTTCGGCTTCCGCTCTAATCATTGGCCAAAGATGGCGGACAGTCTATAGCCCTTCTGCAGCACGTCCACGGCTGAAAGTGCCAAGTTGCGATTGCCCAAAATGGCGGACACAACACAGCCCTTCTAGACCCTACCAAAGACTTAAGTTCTCAGTAGCGCTTCCGCTCTAATCAGTGGCCAAATATAGAGGACCATCCATGGCCCTTCAGCGGCACTCGCGTGGCTGTAGTGCCGCGTTGCGGTGGCCCAACATGTCCGACTCTTCCCAGCCCTACTACCACACGCCTGTGCCTTTAATCCTCAGTTCGGCTTCCGCTCTAATCTGTGACCAAAGAAGGCCGACACTCTATGGCAATACTGCGGCACGTGCGCGGCTGTAGTGCCGCGTTGCGGTGGCCCAAAATGTCGGAATCTACACTACCCTACTACGACACGCCAGTGCCTTTACTCCTCAGTTGGTCTTCCGCTCTAATCCCAGGCTAACAAATGGCGAACACTCCAAGGCCCTAATGCTGCACGTGCACGGCTGTAGTGCCGCGTTGCAGTGGCGAAAATGGCAGGAAACTACACTGCCCAACTACTACACGCCAGTGCCATTACTCCTCAGTTCGGCTTCCGCTCTAAATAGTGGAAAAATATGATGGACACTCTATGGCATTTCTGCGGCAGGTGCACGGGTGTAGTGCCGCGTTGCGGTGGCCAGAATGGCAGGAACTACACTGCCCTATTTCTACACACCAGTGCCTTTACTCCTCAGTTCGGATTCCGCTCTAATTAGTGACCAAGGAAGGCGGACACTCTATGGCCCTATTGCGGCACATGCGCGGCTGTAGTGCAGCGTTGCGGTGAACTGAAATGGTGGAATCTACACAGACCTACTACGACACGCCAGTGAATTTACTCCTCTGTTCGGCTTCCGCTCTAAATAGAGGAAAAATATGGAGGACACTCCAAGGCCCTAGTGCTGCACGTGCACGGCTGTAGTGCCGTGTTGAGGTGGCCAAATTGGCAGGAAACTACACTGCCCTATTTCTACACACCAGTGCATTTACTCCTCAGTTCTGCCTCCGCTCTCTTTAGTGACCAAAGAAGGCGGACACTCTATGGCTCTTCAGCGGCACGTGCACGGCTGTAGTGCCGCGTTGAGGTGTCCCAACTTGTTGGACGCTACACAGTCCGACTACAAAACGCCAGTGCCTTTACTCCACAGATGCGCTTCCGCTCTAATCAGTGGTTAAAGATGGCGGACACTCCATAGCTCTACTGCGGCACGTTCGCGGCTGTAGTGCCGTGTTGCGGTAGCCCAAATTGTCGGACTCTACGCTGCTCTACTACGACACACCAGTGACTTTACTCCTCTGTTCGGCTTCCGCTCTAAATAGTGGAAAAAGATGGCGAACACTTCCGCACCCTAATGCAGCACGTGCACGGCTGTAGAGCCGCGTTGCAGAAGCGAAAATGGCAGGAAACTACACTGCCCTATTTCTACACGCCAGTGCCTTTTCTCCTCAGTTCGACTTCCGCTCAAATTAGAGGCTAAAGATGGCGGACAGTCTAGAGCCGTTCTGCAGCACGTCTGCGGTTGTAGTTCCGCGATGCGGAGCCCCAAAATGGCGGACTCTTCACAGCCCTACTACGACACGCCTGTGCCTTCACTCCTCAGTTGCGCTACCGCTCTAATCCGTGGTAAAAAAATGGCGAACACTCCAAGGCCCTAATGCTGCACGTGCACGGCTGTAGTGCCGCGTTGTGGTGGCCAAAATGGCAGGAAACTACCCTGCCCTTTTTCTACACGCCAGTTCCTTTACTCTTCAGTTCGGCTTCCGCTCTAATTAGTGAAAAAAGAAAGCGGACTCTCCACGACACTATTGCGGCACATACGCTGTTATTGTGCCGCGGTGCAGTGGCCCAAAATTTCGGACTCTACACTGCCCTACTACGACAAGCCAGTGCCTTTACTCCTCAGTTGGGCTTCCACTCTAATCACAGGCCAAAGATTTCGGACACTCCATGGTCCAACTGCGGCACATACGCAACTGTAGTGCCGCGTTGTGGCGACCCAAATTGTCGGACTCTTCGCTGCCCTACTACGACACGCCAGTCCCTTAACCCCTCAGTTGGGCTTTCGCTCTAATCCGTTGCCAATGATTGCGGACACTCCACGGCTGAAGTGCCGCGTTGCAGTGCCCAAAATGGCGGACACTACACTGCACTTCTAGACCCAACCAAAGACTTAAGTTCTCAGTAGCACTTTCGCTCAAATCAGTGGCCAAATATGGCGGACCCTCCATAGCCCTACTGCGGCACATGTGCGGCTTTATAGCCGCGTCGCGGGGGCCAAAAAGGCAGGAAATTACACTGCCCTACTATGACTCGCCAGTGCCTTTGCTCCTCAGTTGGGGTTCCGCTCTAATCCGTGGCCAAAGATGGGGAATACTCCCGCCCCCTAATGCCACACGTGCACGGCTGAAGTGCCGCGTTGCAGAGGCGAAAATGGCAGGAAACTGCACTGCCCAACTTCTACACGCCAGTGCCTCACCTCGGCTTCCGCTCTAAATAGTGGAAAAATATGACGGACACTCCATTGCCCTTCAACGGCACTCGCGCGGCAGCCCAACATGTCGGAGTCTTCCCAGCCCTACTACTACACGCCTGTGCCTTTACTCATCAGTTTGGCATCCGCTCTAATCTGTGACAAAAAGAAGGCGGACACTCTATGGCTTTACTGCGGCACGTGCGCGGCTGTTGTGCCGCTTTGCGGTATCCCAAAATGTCGGATTCTGCACTGCCCTACTACGACACGACAGTGCCTTAACTCCTCAGTTCGGCTTCCGCTCTAATTAGTGACCAAAGAAGGCGGACACTCCATAGCTCTACTGTGGCACGTCCGCGGCTGTAGTGCCGCGTTGCGGTTGCCCAAATTGTCGAACTCTTCGCTGTCCTACTACGACACGCCAGTGCCATTTACTCCTCAGTAGGTCTTCCGCTCTAATCCCAGGCTAAAAAATGGTGAACACTCCAAGGCCCTTCAGCAGCACGTGCACAGCTGAAGTGCCGCGCTGCGGTGGCCCATCTTGTCGGACGCTACACTGCCCGACTACAAAACGCCAGTGCCTTTACTCCTCTGTTCGGCTTCCGCTCTAAATAGCGGAAAAAGATGGCGGACCCTCCATGGCCCTTCAGAGGCACGTGCACGGCTGTAGCGTCGCGTTGCGGTGGCCAAAATGGCAGGAAACTACACTGCCCTACTACGGCACACCTGCTCCTTTACTCCTCAGTTCGGCTTCCACTCTAAATAGTGGAAAATGATGGCGGACACTCCATGGCCCTTCAGCGGCACGTGCACGGCTGTAGAGCCGCGTTGCGGTGGCCCAACTTGTCGGAGGCTACACTGCCTAACTACAACACGCCAGTGCCTTTACTCAACAGTTCGGTATCCGCTCTAATCGGTGGCCAAAGATGGCGGACAGTCTAGAGCCGTTCTGCGGCACGTCCGCGGTTGTAGTTCCGCGTTGCGGTGCCCCAAAATGGCAGACTCTTCACTGGCCTACTACGGCACGCCTGTGCCTTCACTCCTCAGTTGAGCTTCCGCTGTATTTCATGGCCAAAGATGGCGGACGCTCCACGGCCCTACTGCGGTCCGTGCGTGGCTTTAGTGCCGCGTTGCAGTGGCGAAAATGGCAGGAAACTACACTGCCCTACTACCACACGCCTGTGCCTTTAGTCCTCAGTTCGGCTTCCGCTCTAATCTGTGACCAAAGAAGGCGGACACTCTATGGCATTTCTGCGGCACGTGCGCGGCTGTAGTGCAGCGTTGCGGAAGCCCAAAATGTCGGATTCTGCACTGCCTAACTACGACACGACAGTGCCTTTACTCTTTAGTTGAGCTTCCGTTGTATTTCATGGCCAAATATGGCGGACACTCCATGGCCCTAATGCGGCACATGCGTGGCATTAGTGCCACGTTGCAGTGGCCCAAAATATCGGACTCTACACTGCCCTACTACGAACCGCCAGTGCCTTTACTCCTCAGTTGGGCTTCCGCTCTAAATAGTGGAAAAATATGGCGGACACTCCATGGCCCTTCAGCGGCACTCGCACGGCTGCAGTGCCGCGTTTCGGTGGACCAAAATGTCGGACTCTACACTGCTCTACTACGACTCACCAGTGCCTTTACTCCTCTCTTCGGCTTCCGCTCTAAATAGTGGAAAAAGATGGCTGACACTCCATGGCCCTTCAGCGGCACGTGCACGGCTGTAGTGCCGCGTTGTGGTGGCCAAAATGGCAGGAAACTACCCTGCCCTTTTTCTACACGCCAGTTCCTTTACTCTTCAGTTGGCTTCCGCTCTAATTAGTGACCAAAGAAAGCGGACTCTCTACGGCACTATTGCGGCACATACGCGGTTATTGTGCCGCGTTGCAGTGGCCCAAAATTTCGGACTCTACACTGCCCTACTACGATAAGCCAGTGCCTTTACTCCTCAGTTGGGCTTCCACTCTAATCACTGGCCAAAGATTTCGGACACTCCATGGTCCAACTGCGGCACATGCGCAACAGTAGTGCCGCGTTGTGGCGACCCAAATTGTCGGACTCTTCGCTACCCTACTACGACACGCCAGTCCCTTAACCCCTCAGTTGGGCTTTCGCTCTAATCCGTTGCCAAAGATTGCGGACACTCCACGGTCCTATTGTGGTTTGTTCGCAGCTGAAGTGCCGCGTTGCAGTGGCGAAAATGGCAGGAAACTGCACTGCCCAACTACCACATTCCTCACCTCGGCTTCCGCTCTAAATAGTGGAAAAATATGGCGGACACTCTATGGCTTTACTGCGGCACGTGCGCGGCTGTAGTGCCGCGCTGCGGTTGCCCAAATTGTCGAACTCTTCGCTGTCCTACTACGACACGCCAGTGCCTTTACTCCACAGTTGGGCTTCCGGTCTAATCAGTGGCCAAAGATGGCGAACAGTCTATAGCCCTACAGCGGCACGTTCGCCAATGTTGTGCCGCGTTGCGGTGGCCAAAATAGCAGGAAACTAGACTGCCCTATTTCTACACACCAGTGCCTTTACTCCTCAGTTCGGCTTCCGTTCTAATTAGTGACCAAAGAAGGCGGACACTCTATGGCCCTAGTGTGGCACGTCCGCGGCAGTAGTGCCGCGTTGCGGTGTCCAAAATGTCGGACGCTACACTGCCCGACTACAAAACGCCAGTGCCTTTACTCCACAGTTGGGCTTCTGCTCTAATCAGTGGCCAAAGATGGCGAACAGTCTATAGCCCTAGTGTGGCACGTCCGCGGCAGTAGTGCCGCGTTGCGGTGTCCAAAATGTCGGACACTACACTGCCCTACAAGACCCTACAAAAGACTTAAGTTCTCTGTTGCGCTTCCGCTCTAATCAGTGGCCAAAGATGGCGGACACTACATTGCTCTACTGCGGCACGTCCGCGGCTTTAGTGCCGCGTTGCAGTGGTGAAAATGGCAGGAAACTACATTGCCTTTATATTGTCATTATAATCATCAGACCTTAATATTGAACCATAATATTTAAAGTGGACCACGTATTAATTACCAGGTAATAGTGTACCCTACCACAGGAAATAACTATAGGTCAATTAGGTGATACTCAGCGTGACCCTAAAGTTTACTATGTATGCCTATGCGAAATAAAGTGTTCTGAGAAGCTTAAAATGAAGAAATAAGCGTTCTAAAATGCTTTAAAAATTCAAAGACATCTTTCTATGGTTAACTAACGCTAGGCTCCATATCAGACCTTAATATTGACAATTAATATTTAAATTGAAGCAGGTATTTTATTACAGGGTAATAGTGTACCCTACAACAGGAAATAATTATAGGTCTATTAGGGGGTACACAGCGTGACCCTAAAGTTTACTATGTATGTCTACGACAAATAAAGTGTTCTGAGAAGCTTGAAATGAAGAAATAAGCCTTCTAAAAAGCTTTAAAAATTCAAAGACATTTTTCTATGTTAACTAACGGCACGATATCGGACCTTAATATTGACCTATATATTTTAAATTGGACCACGCATTATATTACAGGGTGATAGTGTTCGCTACCACAGAAAATAATTATAGGTCAATTAGGGGGTACACAGCGTGACCCTAAAGTTTACTATGTATGCCTATGCGAAATAAAGTGTCCCGAGAAGCTTAAAATGAAGAAATAAGCCTTCTAAAAAGCTTTAAAAATTCAAAGACATTTTTCTATGTTAACTAACGGCACGGTATCGGACCTTAATATTGACCTATAATTTTTAAATTCGACCACGTATTATATTACAGGGTAATAGTGTACCCTACCACGGAAAATAATTATAAGTCAATTAGGGGGTACACAGCGGGACCCTAAAGTTTACTATGTAGGCCTATGCGAAATAGAGTGTTCTGAGAAGCTTAAAATGATGAAATAAGCGTTCTAAAATGCTTTAAAAATTCAAAGACATCTTTCAATGGTTAACTAACGCAAAGCGCGATATCAGACCTTAATATGGAACCATAATATTTAAATTGGACCAGGTATTATATTACAGGGTAATAGTGTACCTTACAACAGGAAATAATTATAGGTCAATTAGGGGGTACACTATGTATATTTTAAATAGTGCATTAAAACAAGGAAATTCGAAGACTCTTTTCTATGTTAACTAACGGCACGGTATCGGACCTTAATATTGACCTAAAATTTTTAAATTGGACCACGTATTATATTACAGGGTGATAGTGTACCCTACCACGGAAAATAATTATAGGTCAAATAGGGGGTACACAGCGTGACCCTAAAGTTTACTATGTATGCCTATGCGAAATAAAGTGTTCTGAGAAGCTTAAAATGGAGAAATAAGCGTTCTAAAATACTTTAAAAATTCAAAGACATCTTTCAATGGTTAACTAACGCAAGGCGCAATATCAGACCTTAATATTGACCCATAATATTATATTATATTACAGGGTATTATATTACAGGTATTATATTACAGGGTAATAGTGTGCCCTACCGCAGGAAATAATTATAGGTCAATTAGGGGGTACACAACGTGACCCTAAAGTTTACTATGTATGCCTATGCGAAATAAAGTGTTCTGAGAAGGTTAAAATGAGGAAATAAGCGTTCTAAAATGCTTTAAAAATTCAAAGACATTTTTCTATGTTAACTAACGGCACGGTATCGGAACTTAATATTGACCTATAATTTTTAAATTGGACCACGTATTATATTACAGGGTAATAGTGTACCCTACCACAGGAAATAATTATAGGTCATTTAGAGGGTACACAGCGTCTCCCTAAATTTTACTATGTATGCCTATGCGAAATAAAATGTTTTGAGAAGCTTAAAATGAAGAAATAAGCGTTCTAAAATGCTTTAAAAATTCAAAGACATCTTTCAATGGTTAACCAACGCAAGGCGCGATATCAGACCTTAATATTGACCTATAATTTTTAAATTGGACCACGTAATATATTACAGGGTAATATTGTTCCCTACCACGGGAAATAATTATAGGTCACTTAGGGGGTACACAGCGTGACCCTAAAGTTTACTATGTATGCCTATGCGAAATAAAGTGTTCTGAGAAGCTTAACATGAAGAAATAAGCGTTCTAAAATGCTTTAAAAATTCAAAGACATCTTTCAATGGTTAACTAACGCAAAGCGCGATATCAGACCTTAATATGGAACCATAATATTTAAATTGGACCAGGTATTATATTACAGGGTAATAGTGTACCTTACAACAGGAAATAATTATAGGTCAATTAGGGGGTACACTATGTATATTTTAAATAGTGCATTAAAACAAGGAAATTCGAAGACTCTTTTCTATGTTAACTAACGGCACGGTATCGGACCTTAATATTGACCTAAAATTTTTAAATTGGACCACGTATTATATTACAGGGTGATAGTGTACCCTACCACGGAAAATAATTATAGGTCAAATAGGGGGTACACAGCGTGACCCTAAAGTTTACTATGTATGCCTATGCGAAATAAAGTGTTCTGAGAAGCTTAAAATGGAGAAATAAGCGTTCTAAAATACTTTAAAAATTCAAAGACATCTTTCAATGGTTAACTAACGCAAGGCGCAATATCAGACCTTAATATTGACCCATAATATTATATTATATTACAGGGTATTATATTACAGGTATTATATTACAGGGTAATAGTGTGCCCTACCGCAGGAAATAATTATAGGTCAATTAGGGGGTACACAACGTGACCCTAAAGTTTACTATGTATGCCTATGCGAAATAAAGTGTTCTGAGAAGGTTAAAATGAGGAAATAAGCGTTCTAAAATGCTTTAAAAATTCAAAGACATTTTTCTATGTTAACTAACGGCACGGTATCGGAACTTAATATTGACCTATAATTTTTAAATTGGACCACGTATTATATTACAGGGTAATAGTGTACCCTACCACAGGAAATAATTATAGGTCATTTAGAGGGTACACAGCGTCTCCCTAAATTTTACTATGTATGCCTATGCGAAATAAAATGTTTTGAGAAGCTTAAAATGAAGAAATAAGCGTTCTAAAATGCTTTAAAAATTCAAAGACATCTTTCAATGGTTAACCAACGCAAGGCGCGATATCAGACCTTAATATTGACCTATAATTTTTAAATTGGACCACGTAATATATTACAGGGTAATATTGTTCCCTACCACGGGAAATAATTATAGGTCACTTAGGGGGTACACAGCGTGACCCTAAAGTTTACTATGTATGCCTATGCGAAATAAAGTGTTCTGAGAAGCTTAACATGAAGAAATAAGCGTTCTAAAATGCTTTAAAAATTCAAAGACATCTTTCAATGGTTAACTAACGCAAGGCGCAATATCAGACCTTAATATTGACCCATAATATTTAAATTTGCCCAGGTATTATATTACAGGGTAATAGTGTTCCCTACCACAGGAAATAATTATAGGTCAATTAGGGGGTACATTATGTATATTTTAAATAGTGCTTTAAAACATGGAAATTCGAAGACACTTTTCTATGTTAACTAACGGCACGGTATCGGACCTTAATATTGACCTACAATTTTTAAATTGGACCACGTATTATATTACAGGGTTATAGTGTACCCTACCAGAGGAAATAATTATATGTCAATTAGGGGGTACACAGCGTGACCCTAAAGTTTACTATGTATGCCTATGCGAAATAGAGTGTTCTGAGAAGCTTAAAATGATGAAATAAGCGTTCTAAAATGCTTTAAAAATTCAAAGACATCTTTCAATGGTTAACCAACGCAAGGCGCGATATCAGACCTTAATATTGACCCATAATATTTAAATTGGACCAGGTATTATATTACAGGGTAATAGTGTACCCTACCACAGGAAATAATTATAGGTCAATTAGGGGGTACACTATGTATATTTTAAATAGTGCATTAAAACAAGGAAATTCGAAGACACTTTTCTATGTTAACTAACGGCACGGTATCGGACCTTAATACTGACCTATAATTTTTAAATTGGACCACGTATTATATTACAGGGTAATAGTGTACCCTAACACAGGAAATAATTATAGGTCATTTAGGAGGTACACAGCGTCACCCTAAATTTTACTATGTATGCCTATGCAAAATAAAATGTTTTGAAAAGCTTAAAATGAAGAAATAAGCGTTCTAAAATGCTTTAAAAATTCAAAGACATCTTTCAATGGTTAACCAACGCAATGCGCGATATCAGACCTTAATATTGACCCATAATATTTAAATTGGACCAGGTATTATATTACAGGGTAATAGTGTACCCTACCGCAGGAAATAATTATAGGTCAATTAGGGGGTACACAGATGGAACCTAAAGTTTACTATGTATGCCTATGCGAAATAAAGTGTTCTGAGAAGCTTAAAATGAAGAAATAAGCGTTCTAAAATGCTTTAAAAATTCAAAGACATCTTTCAATGGTTAACTAACGCAAGGCGCAATATCAGACCTTAATATTGACCCATAATATTATATTATATTACAGGGTATTATATTACAGGTATTATATAACAGGGTAATAGTGTGCCCTACCGCAGGAAATAATTATAGGTCAATTAGGGGGTACACAGATGTAACCTAAAGTTTACTATGTATGCCTATGCGAAATAAAGTGTTCTGAGAAGCTTAAAATGAGGAAATAAGCGTTCTAAAATGCTTTAAAAATTCAAAGACATTTTTCTATGTTAATTAACGGCACGGTATCGGACCTTAATATTGACCTATAATTTTTAAATTGGACCACGTATTATATTACAGGGTAATAGTGTACCCTACCACAGGAAATAATTATAGGTCATTTAGGAGGTACACAGCGTCTCCCTAAATTTTACTATGTATGCCTATGCGAAATAAAGTGTTCTGAGAAGCTTAACATGAAGAAATAAGCGTTCTAAAATGCTTTAAAAATTCAATGACATCTTTCAATGGTTAACTAACGCAAGGCGCAATATCAGACCTTAATATTGATCCATAATATTTAAATTGGCCCAGGTATTATATTACAGGGTAATAGTATTCCCTACCACAGGAAATAATTATAGGTCAATTAGGGGGTACACTATGTATATTTTAAATAGTGCATTAAAACATGGAAATTCGAAGACACTTTTCTATGTTAACTAACGGCACGGTATCGGACCTTAATATTGACCTACAATTTTTAAATTGGACCACGTATTATATTAAAGGGTTATAGTGTACCCTACCAGAGGAAATAATTATATGTCAATTAGGGGGTACACAGCGTGACCCTAAAGTTTACTATGTATGCCTATGCGAAATAGAGTGTTCTGAGAAGCTTAAAATGATGAAATAAGCGTTCTAAAATGCTTTAAAAATTCAAAAACATCTTTCAATGGTTAACTAACGCAAAGAGCGATATCAGACATTAATATGGAACCATAATATTTAAATTGGACCAGGTATTATATTACAGGGTAATAGTGTACCTTACAACAGGAAATAATTATAGTTCAATTAGGGGGTACACTATGTATATTTTAAATAGTGCATTAAAACAAGGAAATTCGAAGACACTTTTCTATGTTAACTAACGGCACGGTATCGGACCTTAATATTGACCTATAATTTTTAAATTGGACCACGTATTATATTACAGGGTTATAGTGTACCATACCATAGGAAATAATTATAGGTCAATTAGGGGGTACACAGCGTGACCCTAAAGTTTACTATATATGCCTATGCGAAATAAAGTGTTCTGAGAAGCTTAAAATAAGGAAATAAGCGTTCTAAAATGCTTTAAAAATTCAAAGACATTTTTCTATGTTAACTAACGGTACGGTATCGGGCCTTAATATTTACCTATAATTTTTAAATTGGACCACGTAATATATTACTGGGTAATATTGTTCCCTACCACGGGAAATAATTATAGGTCACTTAGGGGGTACACAGCGTGACCCTAAAGTTTACTATGTATGCCTATGCGAAATAAAGTGTTCGGAGAAGCTTAAAATGAAGAAATAAGCGTTCTAAAATGCTTTAAAAATTCAAAGACATCTTTCAATGGTTAACTAACGCAAGGCGCAATATCAGACCTTAATATTGACCCATAATATTTAAATTGGACCAGGTATTATATTACAGGGTAATAGTGTACCCTTCCACAGGAAATAATTATAGGTCAATTAGGGGGTACACTATGTATATTTTAAATGGTGCATTAAACCAAGGAAATTCGAAGACACTTTTCTATGTTAACTAACGGCACGGTTTCGGACCTTAATATTGACCTATAATTTTTAAATTGGACTAGGTATTCTATTACAGGGTAATAGTGTACCCTACCACAGGAAATAATTATAGGTCAATTAGGGGGTACACTATGTATATTTTAAATAGTGCATTAAAACAAGGAAATTCGAAGACACTTTTCTATGTTAACTAACGGCACGGTATCGGACCTTAATATTGACCTATAATTTTTAAATTGGACCACGTATTATATTACAGGGTTATAGTGTACCCTACAACAGGAAATAATTATAGGTCAATTAGGGGGTACACAGCGTGACCCTAAAGTTTACTATGTATGCCTATGCGAAATAAAGTGTTCTGAGAAGCTTAAAATGAGGAAATAAGCGTTCTAAAATGCTTTAAAAATTCAAAGACATTTTTCTATGTTAACTAACGGCACGGTATCGGAACTTAATATTGACCTATAATTTTTAAATTGGACCACGTATTATATTACAGGGTAATAGTGTACCCTACCACAGGAAATAATTATAGGTCATTTAGGGGGTACACAGCGTCTCCCTAAATTTTACTATGTATGCCTATGCGAAATAAAATGTTTTGAGAAGCTTAAAATGAAGAAATTAACGTTCTAAAATGCTTTAAAAATTCAAAGACATCTTTCAATGGTTAACTAACGCAAGGCGCAATATCAGACCTTAATATTGACCCATAATATTTAAATTGGACCAGGTATTATATTACAGGGTAATAGTGTACCCTACCTCAGGAAATAATTATAGGTCAATTAGGGGGTACACTATGTATATTTTAAATAGTGCATTAAAACAAGGAAATTCGAAGACACTTTTCTATGTTAACTAACGGCACGGTATCGGACCTTAATATTGACCTATAATTTTTAAATTGGACCACGTATTATATTACAGGGTAATAGTGTACCCTGCAACAGGAAATAATTATAGCTCAATTAGGGGGTACACTATGTATATTTTAAATAGTGCATTAAAACAAGGAAATTCGAAGACTCTTTTCTATGTTAACTAACGGTATCGGACCTTAATATTGACCTAAAATTATAAAATTGGACCACGTATTATATTGCAGGGTGATAGTGTACCCTACCACGGAAAATAATTATAGGTCAATTAGGGGGTACACAGCGTGAACCTAAAGTTTACTATGTATGCCTATGCGAAATAAAGTGTTCTGAGAAGCTTAAAATGAAGAAATAAGCGTTCTAAAATGCTTTAAAAATTCAAAGACATCTTTCAATGGTTAACTAACGCAAGGCGCAATATCAGACCTTAATATTGACCCATAATATTTAAATTGGACCAGGTATTATATTATAGGGTAATAGTGTACCCTGCCACAGGAAATAATTATAGGTCAATTAGGGGGTACACTATGTATATTTTAAATAGTGCATTAAAACAAGGAAATTCGAAGACACTTTTCTATGTTAACTAACGGCACGGTATCGGACCTTAATATTGACCTATAATTTTTAAATTGGACCACGTATACTATACCACGTATACCACGTTACTATGTATGCCTATGCGAAATAAAGTTTTCTGAGAAGCTTAAAATGAGGAAATAAGCGTTCTAAAATGCTTTAAAAATTCAAAGACATTTTTCTATGTTAACTAACGGCACGGTATCGGAACTTAATATTGACCTATAATTTTTAAATTGGACCACGTATTATATTACAGGTTAATAGTGTACCCTACCACAGGAAATAATTATAGGTCATTTAGGGGGTACACAGCGTCTCCCTAAATTTTACTATGTATGCCTATGCGAAATAAAATGTTTTGAGAAGCTTAAAATGAAGAAATAAGCGTTCTAAAATGCTTTAAAAATTCAAAGACATCTTTCAATGGTTAACCAACGCAAGGCGCGATATCAGACCTTAATATTGACCTATAATTTTTAAATTGGACCACGTAATATATTACAGGGTAATATTGTTCCCTACCAAGGGAAATAATTATAGGTCACTTAGGGGGTACACTATGTATATTTTAAATAGTGCATTAAAACAAGGAAATTCGAAGACACTTTTCTATGTTAACTAACGGCACGGTATCGGACCTTAATATTGACCTATAATTTTTAAATTGGACCACGTATTATATTACAGGGTAATAGTGTACCCTACAACAGGAAATAATTATAGCTCAATTAGGGGGTACACTATGTATATTTTAAATAGTGCATTAAAACAAGGAAATTCGAAGATTCTTTTCTATGTTAACTAACGGCACGGTATCGGACCTTGATATTGACCTAAAATTATAAAATTGGACCACGTATTATATTACAGGGTGATAGTGTACCCTACCACGGAAAATAATTATAAGTCAATTAGGGGGTACACAGCGTGACCCTAAAGTTTACTATGTATGCCTATGCGAAATAAAGTGTTCTGAGAAGCTTAAAATGAAGAAATAAGCGTTCTAAAATGCTTTAAAAATTCAAAGACATCTTTCAATGGTTAACTAACGCAAGGCGCAATATCAGACCTTAATATTGACCCATAATATTTAAATTGGACCAGGTATTATATTACAGGGTAATAATGTACCCTGCCACAGGAAATAATTATAGGTCAATTAGGGGGTACACTATGTATATTTCAAATGGTGCATTAGAACAAGGAAATTCGAAGACACTTTTCTATGTTAACTTACGGCAAGGTATCGGACCTTAATATTGACCTATAATTTTTAAATTGGACCACGTATTATATTACAGGGTAATAGTGTACCCTACCACAGGAAATAATTATAGGTCATTTAGGGGGTACACAGCGTCTCCCTAAATTTTACTATGTATGCCTATGCGAAATAAAATGTTTTGAGAAGCTTAAAATGAAGAAATAAGCGTTCTAAAATGCTTTAAAAATTCAAAGACATCTTTCAATGGTTAACCAACGCAAGGCGCGATATCAGACCTTAATATTGACCTACAATTTTTAAATTGGACCACGTATTATATTACAGGGTGATAGTGTACCCTACCACAGAAAATAATTATAGGTCAAATAGGGGGTACACAGCTTCTCCCTAAATTTTACTATGTATGCCTATGCGAAATAAAATGTTTTGAGAAGCTTAAAATGAAGAAATAAGCGTTCTAAAATGCTTTAAAAATTCAAAGACATCTTTCAATGGTTAACCAATGCAAGGCGCGATATCAGACCTTAATATTGACCTATAATTTTTAAATTGGACCACGTAATATATTACAGGGTAATATTGTTCCCTACCACGGGAAATAATTATAGGTCACTAAGGGGGTACACAGTGTGACCCTAAAGTTTACTATGTATGCCTATGCGAAATAAAGTGTTCTGAGAAGCTTAACATGAAGAAATAAGCGTTCTAAAATGCTTTCAAAATTCAAAGACATCTTTCAATGGTTAACTAACGCAAGGCGCAATATCAGACCTTAATATTGACCCATAATATTTAAATTGGCCCAGGTATTATATTACAGGGTAATAGTATTCCCTACCACAGGAAATAATTATAGGTCAATTAGGGGGTACACTATGTATATTTTAAATAGTGCATTAAAACATGGAAATTCGAAGACACTTTTCTATGTTAACTAACGGCACGGTATCGGACCTTAATATTGACGTACAATTTTTAAATTGGAGCACGTATTATATTACAGGGTTATAGTGTACCCTACCAGAGGAAATAATTATATGTCAATTAGGGGGTACACAGCGTGACCCTAAAGTTTACTATGTATGCCTATGCGAAATAGAGTGTTCTGAGAAGCTTAAAATGATGAAATAAGCGTTCTAAAATGCTTTAAAAATTAAAAAACATCTTTCAATGGTTAACTAACGCAAAGAGCGATATCAGACATTAATATGGAACCAAAATATTTAAATTGGACCAGGTATTATATTACAGGGTAATAGTGTACCCTACCACAGGAAATAATTATAGGTCAATTAGGGGGTACACTATGTATATTTTAAATAGTGCATTAAAACAAGGAAATTCGAAGACACTTTTCTATGTTAACTAACGGCACGGTATCGGACCTTAATATTGACCTATAATTTTTAAATTGGACCACGTATTATATTACAGGGTAATAGTGTACCCTACAACAGGAAATAATTATAGCTCAATTAGGGGGTACACTATGTATATTTTAAATAGTGCATTAAAACAAGGAAATTCGAAGACACTTTTCTATGTTAACTAACGGCACGGTATCGGACCTTAATATTGACCTAAAATTATAAAATTGGACCACGTATTATATTACAGGGTGATAGTGTACCCTACCACGGAAAATAATTATAGGTCAAATAGGGGGTACACAGCGTGACCCTAAAGTTTACTATGTATGCCTATGCGAAATAAAGTGTTCTGAGAAGCTTAAAATGAAGAAATAAGCGTTCTAAAATGCTTTAAAAATTCAAAGACATCTTTCAATGGTTAACTAACGCAAGGCGCAATATCAGACCTTAATATTGACCCATAATATTTAAATTGGACCTGGTATTATATTACAGGGTAATAGTGTACCCTGAAACAGGAAATAATTATAGGTCAATTAGGGGGTACACTATGTATATTTCAAATGGTGCATTAAAACAAGGAAATTCGAAGACACTTTTCTATGTTAACTAACGGCAAGGTATCGGACCTTAATATTGACCTATAATTTTTAAATTGGACCACGTATTATATTACAGGGTAATAGTGTTCCCTACCACAGGAAATAATTATAGGTCATTTAGGGGGTACACAGCGTCTCCCTAAATTTTACTATATATGCCTATGCGAAATAAAATGTTTTGAGAAGCTTAAAATGAAGAAATAAGCGTTCTAAAATGCTTTAAAAATTCAAAGACATCTTTCAATGGTTAACCAACGCAAGGCGCGATATCAGACCTTAATATTGACCTACAATTTTTAAATTGGACCACGTATTATATTACAGGGTGATAGTGTACCCTACCACGGAAAATAATTATAGGTCAAATAGGGGGTACACAGCGTGACCCTAAAGTTTACTATGTATGCCTATGCGAAATAAAGTGTTCTGAGAAGCTTAAAATGAAGAAATAAGCGTTCTAAAATGCTTTAAAAATTCAAAGACATTTTTCTATGTTAACTAACGGCACGGTATCGGACCTTAATATTGACCTATAATTTTTAAATTGGACCACGTAATATATTACAGGGTAATAGTGTACCTTATTACAGGAAGAAATTATAGGTCATTTAGGGGGTACACAGCGTGACCCTAAATTTTACTATGTATGCCTATGCGAAATAGAGTGTTCTGAGAAGCTTAAAATGAAGAAATAAGCGTTCTAAAATACTTTAAAAATTCAAAGACATCTTTCAATGGTTAACTAACGCAAGGCGCAATATCAGACCTTAATATTGACCCATAATATTTAAATTGGCCCAGGTATTATATTACAGGGTAATAGTGTACCCTACCACAGGAAATATTTATAGGTCAATTAGGGGGTACACTATGTATATTTTAAATAGTGCATTAAAACATGGAAATTCGAAGACAGTTTTCTATGTTAACTAACGGCACGGTATCGGACCTTAATATTGACCTAAAATTTTTAAATTGGACCACGTATTATATTACAGGGTGATAGTGTACCCTACCACGGAAAATAATTATAGGTCAAATAGGGGGTACACAGCGTGACCCTAAAGTTTACTATGTATGCCTATGCGAAATAAAGTGTTCTGAGAAGCTTAAAATGAAGAAATAAGCGTTCTAAAATGCTTGAAAAATTCAAAGACATCTTTCAATGGTTAACTAACGCAAGGCGCAATATCAGACCTTAATATTGACCCATAATATTATATTATATTACAGGGTATTATATTACAGGTATTATATTACAGGGTAATAGTGTGCCCTACCGCAGGAAATAATTATAGGTCAATTAGAGGGTACACAGCGTGACCCTAAAGTTTACTATGTATGCCTATGCGAAATAAAGTGTTCTGAGAAGCTTAAAATGAGGAAATAAGCGTTCTAAAATGCTTTAAAAATTCAAAGACATTTTTCTATGTTAACTAACGGCACGGTATCGGACCTTAATATTGACCTATAATTTTTAAATTGGACCACGTATTATATTACAGGGTAATAGTGTACCCTACAACAGGAAATAATTATAGCTCAATTAGGGGGTACACTATGTATATTTTAAATAGTGCATTAAAACAAGGAAATTCGAAGACTCTTTTCTATGTTAACTAACGGCGCGGTATCGGACCTTAATATTGACCTAAAATTATAAAATTGGACCACGTATTATATTACAGGGTGATAGTGTACCCTACCGCGGAAAATAATTATAGGTCATTTAGGGGGTACACAGCGTGACCCTAAAGTTTACTATGTATGCCTATGCGAAATAAAGTGTTCTGAGAAGCTTAAAATGAGGAAATAAGCGTTCTAAAATGCTTTAAAAATTCAAAGACATCTTTCAATGTTTAACTAACGCAAGGCGCAATATCAGACCTTAATATTGACCAATAATATTTAAATTGGACCAGGTATTATATTACAGGGTAATAGTGTACCCTACCACAGGAAATAATTATAGGTCAATTAGGGGGTACACAGCGTGACCCTAAAGTTTACTATGTATGCCTATGCGAAATAAAGTGTTTTGAGAAGATTAAAATGAGGAAATAAGCGTTCTAAAATGCTTTAAAAATTCAAAGACATTTTTCTATGTTAACTAACGGTACGGTATCGGACCTTAATATTGACCTATAATTTTTAAATTGGACCACGTATTATATTACAGGGTAATATTGTTCCCTACCACGGGAAATAATTATAGGTCACTTAGGGGGTACACAGCGTGACCCTAAAGTTTACTATGTATGCCTATGCGAAATAAAGTGTTCGGAGAATCTTAAAATGAAGAAATAAGCGTTCTAAAATGCTTTAAAAATTCAAAGACATCTTTCAATGGTTAACTAACGCAAGGCGCAATATCAGACCTTAATATTGACCCATAATATTTAAATTGGACCTGGTATTATATTACAGGGTAATAGTGTACCCTGAAACAGGAAATAATTATAGGTCAATTAGGGGGTACACTATGTATATTTCAAATGGTGCATTAAAACAAGGAAATTCGAAGACACTTTTCTATGTTAACTAACGGCAAGGTATCGGACCTTAATATTGACCTATAATTTTTAAATTGGACCACGTATTATATTACAGGGTAATAGTGTTCCCTACCACAGGAAATAATTATAGGTCATTTAGGGGGTACACAGCGTCTCCCTAAATTTTACTATATATGCCTATGCGAAATAAAATGTTTTGAGAAGCTTAAAATGAAGAAATAAGCGTTCTAAAATGCTTTAAAAATTCAAAGACATCTTTCAATGGTTAACCAACGCAAGGCGCGATATCAGACCTTAATATTGACCTACAATTTTTAAATTGGACCACGTATTATATTACAGGGTGATAGTGTACCCTACCACGGAAAATAATTATAGGTCAAATAGGGGGTACACAGCGTGACCCTAAAGTTTACTATGTATGCCTATGCGAAATAAAGTGTTCTGAGAAGCTTAAAATGAAGAAATAAGCGTTCTAAAATGCTTTAAAAATTCAAAGACATTTTTCTATGTTAACTAACGGCACGGTATCGGACCTTAATATTGACCTATAATTTTTAAATTGGACCACGTAATATATTACAGGGTAATAGTGTACCTTATTACAGGAAGAAATTATAGGTCATTTAGGGGGTACACAGCGTGACCCTAAATTTTACTATGTATGCCTATGCGAAATAGAGTGTTCTGAGAAGCTTAAAATGAAGAAATAAGCGTTCTAAAATACTTTAAAAATTCAAAGACATCTTTCAATGGTTAACTAACGCAAGGCGCAATATCAGACCTTAATATTGACCCATAATATTTAAATTGGCCCAGGTATTATATTACAGGGTAATAGTGTACCCTACCACAGGAAATATTTATAGGTCAATTAGGGGGTACACTATGTATATTTTAAATAGTGCATTAAAACATGGAAATTCGAAGACAGTTTTCTATGTTAACTAACGGCACGGTATCGGACCTTAATATTGACCTAAAATTTTTAAATTGGACCACGTATTATATTACAGGGTGATAGTGTACCCTACCACGGAAAATAATTATAGGTCAAATAGGGGGTACACAGCGTGACCCTAAAGTTTACTATGTATGCCTATGCGAAATAAAGTGTTCTGAGAAGCTTAAAATGAAGAAATAAGCGTTCTAAAATGCTTGAAAAATTCAAAGACATCTTTCAATGGTTAACTAACGCAAGGCGCAATATCAGACCTTAATATTGACCCATAATATTATATTATATTACAGGGTATTATATTACAGGTATTATATTACAGGGTAATAGTGTGCCCTACCGCAGGAAATAATTATAGGTCAATTAGAGGGTACACAGCGTGACCCTAAAGTTTACTATGTATGCCTATGCGAAATAAAGTGTTCTGAGAAGCTTAAAATGAGGAAATAAGCGTTCTAAAATGCTTTAAAAATTCAAAGACATTTTTCTATGTTAACTAACGGCACGGTATCGGACCTTAATATTGACCTATAATTTTTAAATTGGACCACGTATTATATTACAGGGTAATAGTGTACCCTACAACAGGAAATAATTATAGCTCAATTAGGGGGTACACTATGTATATTTTAAATAGTGCATTAAAACAAGGAAATTCGAAGACTCTTTTCTATGTTAACTAACGGCGCGGTATCGGACCTTAATATTGACCTAAAATTATAAAATTGGACCACGTATTATATTACAGGGTGATAGTGTACCCTACCGCGGAAAATAATTATAGGTCATTTAGGGGGTACACAGCGTGACCCTAAAGTTTACTATGTATGCCTATGCGAAATAAAGTGTTCTGAGAAGCTTAAAATGAGGAAATAAGCGTTCTAAAATGCTTTAAAAATTCAAAGACATCTTTCAATGTTTAACTAACGCAAGGCGCAATATCAGACCTTAATATTGACCAATAATATTTAAATTGGACCAGGTATTATATTACAGGGTAATAGTGTACCCTACCACAGGAAATAATTATAGGTCAATTAGGGGGTACACAGCGTGACCCTAAAGTTTACTATGTATGCCTATGCGAAATAAAGTGTTTTGAGAAGATTAAAATGAGGAAATAAGCGTTCTAAATAGTTTAAAAATTCAAAGACATTTTTCTATGTTAACTAACGGTACGGTATCGGACCTTAATATTGACCTATAATTTTTAAATTGGACCACGTATTATATTACAGGGTAATATTGTTCCCTACCACGGGAAATAATTATAGGTCACTTAGGGGGTACACAGCGTGACCCTAAAGTTTACTATGTATGCCTATGCGAAATAAAGTGTTCGGAGAATCTTAAAATGAAGAAATAAGCGTTCTAAAATGCTTTAAAAATTCAAAGACATCTTTCAATGGTTAACTAACGCAAGGCGCAATATCAGACCTTAATATTGACCCATAATATTTAAATTGGACCTGGTATTATATTACAGGGTAATAGTGTACCCTACAACAGGAAATAATTATAGCTCAATTAGGGGGTACACTATGTATATTTTAAATAGAGCATTAAAATAAGGAAATTCGAAGACTCTTTTCTATGTTAACTAACTGCACGGTATCGGACCTTAATATTGACCTAAAATTATAAAATTGGACCACGTTTTATATTACAGGGTGATAGTGTTCCCTACCGCGGAAAATAATTATAGGTCAATTAGGGGGTACACAGCGTGACCCTAAAGTTTACTTTGTATGCCTATGCGAAATAAAGTGTTCTGAGAAGCTTAAAATGAAGAAATAAGCGTTCTAAAATGCTTTAAAAATTCAAAGACATCTTTCAATGGTTAACTAACGCAAGGCGCAATATCAGACCTTAATATTGACCCATAATATTTAAATTGGACCAGGTATTATATTACAGGGTAATAGTGTACCCTTCCACAGGAAACAATTATAGGTCAATTAGGGGGTACACTATGTATATTTTAAATAGTGCATTAAAACATGGAAATTCGAAGACAGTTTTCTATGTTAACTAACGGCACGGTATCGGACCTTAATATTGACCTAAAATTTTTAAATTGGACCACGTATTATATTACAGGGTGATAGTGTACCCTACCACGGAAAATAATTATAGGTCAAATAGGGGGTACACAGCGTGACCCTAAAGTTTACTATGTATGCCTATGCGAAATAAAGTGTTCTGAGAAGCTTAAAATGAAGAAATAAGCGTTCTAAAATGCTTGAAAAATTCAAAGACATCTTTCAATGGTTAACTAACGCAAGGCGCAATATCAGACCTTAATATTGACCCATAATATTATATTATATTACAGGGTATTATATTACAGGTATTATATTACAGGGTAATAGTGTGCCCTACCGCAGGAAATAATTATAGGTCAATTAGAGGGTACACAGCGTGACCCTAAAGTTTACTATGTATGCCTATGCGAAATAAAGTGTTCTGAGAAGCTTAAAATGAGGAAATAAGCGTTCTAAAATGCTTTATAAATTCAAAGACATTTTTCTATGTTAACTAACGGCACGGTATCGGACCTTAATATTGACCTATAATTTTTAAATTGGACCACGTATTATATTACAGGGTAATAGTGTACCCTACAACAGGAAATAATTATAGCTCAATTAGGGGGTACACTATGTATATTTTAAATAGTGCATTAAAACAAGGAAATTCGAAGACTCTTTTCTATGTTAACTAACGGCGCGGTATCGGACCTTAATATTGACCTAAAATTATAAAATTGGACCACGTATTATATTACAGGGTGATAGTGTACCCTACCGCGGAAAATAATTATAGGTCATTTAGGGGGTACACAGCGTGACCCTAAAGTTTACTATGTATGCCTATGCGAAATAAAGTGTTCTGAGAAGCTTAAAATGAGGAAATAAGCGTTCTAAAATGCTTTAAAAATTCAAAGACATCTTTCAATGTTTAACTAACGCAAGGCGCAATATCAGACCTTAATATTGACCAATAATATTTAAATTGGACCAGGTATTATATTACAGGGTAATAGTGTACCCTACCACAGGAAATAATTATAGGTCAATTAGGGGGTACACAGCGTGACCCTAAAGTTTACTATGTATGCCTATGCGAAATAAAGTGTTTTGAGAAGATTAAAATGAGGAAATAAGCGTTCTAAATTGCTTTAAAAATTCAAAGACATTTTTCTATGTTAACTAACGGTACGGTATCGGACCTTAATATTGACCTATAATTTTTAAATTGGACCACGTATTATATTACAGGGTAATATTGTTCCCTACCACGGGAAATAATTATAGGTCACTTAGGGGGTACACAGCGTGACCCTAAAGTTTACTATGTATGCCTATGCGAAATAAAGTGTTCGGAGAATCTTAAAATGAAGAAATAAGCGTTCTAAAATGCTTTAAAAATTCAAAGACATCTTTCAATGGTTAACTAACGCAAGGCGCAATATCAGACCTTAATATTGACCCATAATATTTAAATTGGACCTGGTATTATATTACAGGGTAATAGTGTACCCTGAAACAGGAAATAATTATAGGTCAATTAGGGGGTACACTATGTATATTTCAAATGGTGCATTAAAACAAGGAAATTCGAAGACACTTTTCTATGTTAACTAACGGCAAGGTATCGGACCTTAATATTGACCTATAATTTTTAAATTGGACCACGTATTATATTACAGGGTAATAGTGTTCCCTACCACAGGAAATAATTATAGGTCATTTAGGGGGTACACAGCGTCTCCCTAAATTTTACTATATATGCCTATGCGAAATAAAATGTTTTGAGAAGCTTAAAATGAAGAAATAAGCGTTCTAAAATGCTTTAAAAATTCAAAGACATCTTTCAATGGTTAACCAACGCAAGGCGCGATATCAGACCTTAATATTGACCTACAATTTTTAAATTGGACCACGTATTATATTACAGGGTGATAGTGTACCCTACCACGGAAAATAATTATAGGTCAAATAGGGGGTACACAGCGTGACCCTAAAGTTTACTATGTATGCCTATGCGAAATAAAGTGTTCTGAGAAGCTTAAAATGAAGAAATAAGCGTTCTAAAATGCTTTAAAAATTCAAAGACATTTTTCTATGTTAGCTAACGGCACGGTATCGGACCTTAATATTGACCTATAATTTTTAAATTGGACCACGTAATATATTACAGGGTAATAGTGTACCTTATTACAGGAAGAAATTATAGGTCATTTAGGGGGTACACAGCGTGACCCTAAATTTTACTATGTATGCCTATGCGAAATAGAGTGTTCTGAGAAGCTTAAAATGAAGAAATAAGCGTTCTAAAATACTTTAAAAATTCAAAGACATCTTTCAATGGTTAACTAACGCAAGGCGCAATATCAGACCTTAATATTGACCCATAATATTTAAATTGGCCCAGGTATTATATTACAGGGTAATAGTGTACCCTACCACAGGAAATATTTATAGGTCAATTAGGGGGTACACTATGTATATTTTAAATAGTGCATTAAAACATGGAAATTCGAAGACAGTTTTCTATGTTAACTAACGGCACGGTATCGGACCTTAATATTGACCTAAAATTTTTAAATTGGACCACGTATTATATTACAGGGTGATAGTGTACCCTACCACGGAAAATAATTATAGGTCAAATAGGGGGTACACAGCGTGACCCTAAAGTTTACTATGTATGCCTATGCGAAATAAAGTGTTCTGAGAAGCTTAAAATGAAGAAATAAGCGTTCTAAAATGCTTGAAAAATTCAAAGACATCTTTCAATGGTTAACTAACGCAAGGCGCAATATCAGACCTTAATATTGACCCATAATATTATATTATATTACAGGGTATTATATTACAGGTATTATATTACAGGGTAATAGTGTGCCCTACCGCAGGAAATAATTATAGGTCAATTAGAGGGTACACAGCGTGACCCTAAAGTTTACTATGTATGCCTATGCGAAATAAAGTGTTCTGAGAAGCTTAAAATGAGGAAATAAGCGTTCTAAAATGCTTTAAAAATTCAAAGACATTTTTCTATGTTAACTAACGGCACGGTATCGGACCTTAATATTGACCTATAATTTTTAAATTGGACCACGTATTATATTACAGGGTAATAGTGTACCCTACAACAGGAAATAATTATAGCTCAATTAGGGGGTACACTATGTATATTTTAAATAGTGCATTAAAACAAGGAAATTCGAAGACTCTTTTCTATGTTAACTAACGGCGCGGTATCGGACCTTAATATTGACCTAAAATTATAAAATTGGACCACGTATTATATTACAGGGTGATAGTGTACCCTACCGCGGAAAATAATTATAGGTCATTTAGGGGGTACACAGCGTGACCCTAAAGTTTACTATGTATGCCTATGCGAAATAAAGTGTTCTGAGAAGCTTAAAATGAGGAAATAAGCGTTCTAAAATGCTTTAAAAATTCAAAGACATCTTTCAATGTTTAACTAACGCAAGGCGCAATATCAGACCTTAATATTGACCAATAATATTTAAATTGGACCAGGTATTATATTACAGGGTAATAGTGTACCCTACCACAGGAAATAATTATAGGTCAATTAGGGGGTACACAGCGTGACCCTAAAGTTTACTATGTATGCCTATGCGAAATAAAGTGTTTTGAGAAGATTAAAATGAGGAAATAAGCGTTCTAAATAGTTTAAAAATTCAAAGACATTTTTCTATGTTAACTAACGGTACGGTATCGGACCTTAATATTGACCTATAATTTTTAAATTGGACCACGTATTATATTACAGGGTAATATTGTTCCCTACCACGGGAAATAATTATAGGTCACTTAGGGGGTACACAGCGTGACCCTAAAGTTTACTATGTATGCCTATGCGAAATAAAGTGTTCGGAGAATCTTAAAATGAAGAAATAAGCGTTCTAAAATGCTTTAAAAATTCAAAGACATCTTTCAATGGTTAACTAACGCAAGGCGCAATATCAGACCTTAATATTGACCCATAATATTTAAATTGGACCTGGTATTATATTACAGGGTAATAGTGTACCCTACAACAGGAAATAATTATAGCTCAATTAGGGGGTACACTATGTATATTTTAAATAGAGCATTAAAATAAGGAAATTCGAAGACTCTTTTCTATGTTAACTAACTGCACGGTATCGGACCTTAATATTGACCTAAAATTATAAAATTGGACCACGTTTTATATTACAGGGTGATAGTGTTCCCTACCGCGGAAAATAATTATAGGTCAATTAGGGGGTACACAGCGTGACCCTAAAGTTTACTTTGTATGCCTATGCGAAATAAAGTGTTCTGAGAAGCTTAAAATGAAGAAATAAGCGTTCTAAAATGCTTTAAAAATTCAAAGACATCTTTCAATGGTTAACTAACGCAAGGCGCAATATCAGACCTTAATATTGACCCATAATATTTAAATTGGACCAGGTATTATATTACAGGGTAATAGTGTACCCTTCCACAGGAAACAATTATAGGTCAATTAGGGGGTACACTATGTATATTTTAAATGGTGCATTAAAACAAGGAAATTCGAAGACACTTTTCTATGTTAACTAACGGCACGGTATCGGACCTTAATATTGACCTATAATTTTTAAATTGGACCACGTATTATATTACAGGGTGATAGTTCACCCTACCACGGAAAATAATTATAGGTCAATTAGGGGGTACACAGCGTGACCCTAAAGTTTACTATGTATGCCTATGCGAAATAAAGTGTTCTGAGAAGCTTAAAATGAAGAAATAAGCGTTCTAAAATGCTTTAAAAATTCAAAGACATCTTTCAATGGTTAACTAACGCAAGGCGCAATATCAGACCTTAATATTGACCCATAATATTTAAATTGGACCAGATATTATATTACAGGGTAATAGTGTACCCTGCCACAGGAAATAATTATAGGTCAATTAGGGGGTACACTATGTATATTTCAAATGGTGCATTAAAACAAGGAAATTCGAAGACACTTTTCTATGTTAACTAACGGCAAGGTATCGGACCTTAATATTGACCTATAATTTTTAAATTGGACCACGTATTATATTACAGGGTAATAGTGTACCCTACCACAGGAAATAATTATAGGTCATTTAGGGTGTACACAGCGTCTCCCTAAATTTTACTATGTATGCCTATGCGAAATAAAATGTTTTGAGAAGCTTAAAATGAAGAAATAAGCGTTCTAAAATGCTTTAAAAATTCAAAGACATCTTTCAATGGTTAACCAACGCAAGGCGCGATATCAGACCTTAATATTGACCTACAATTTTTAAATTGGACCACGTATTATATTACAGGGTGATAGTGTACCCTACCACGGAAAATAATTATAGGTCAAATAGGGGGTACACAGCGTGACCCTAAAGTTTACTATGTATGCCTATGCGAAATAAAGTGTTCTGAGAAGCTTAAAATGAAGAAATAAGCGTTCTAAAATGCTTTAAAAATTCAAAGACATCTTTCAATGGTTAACTAACGCAAGGCGCAATATCAGACCTTAATATTGACCCATAATATTTAAATTGGACCAGGTATTATATTACAGGGTAATAGTGTACCCTACCGCAGGAAATAATTATAGGTCAATTAGGGGGTACACAGCGTGACCCTAAAGTTTACTATGTATGCCTATGCGAAATAAAGTGTTCTGAGAAGCTTAAAATGAGAAAATAAGCGTTCTAAAATGCTTTAAAAATTCAAAGACATTTTTCTATGTTAACTAACGGCACGGTATCGGACCTTAATATTGACCTATAATTTTTAAATTGGACCACGTAATATATTACAGGGTAATAGTGTACCTTATTACAGGAAGAAATTATAGGTCATTTAGGGGGTACACAGCGTGACCCTAAATTTTACTATGTATGCCTATGCGAAATAGAGTGTTCTGAGAAGCTTAAAATGAAGAAATATGCGTTGTAAAATGCTTTAAAAATTCAAAGACATCTTTCAATGGTTAACTAACGCAAGGCGCAATATCAGACCTTAATATTGACCCATAATATTTAAATTGGCCCAGGTATTATATTACAGGGTAATAGTGTACCCTACCACAGGAAATATTTATAGGTCAATTAGGGGGTACACTATGTATATTTTAAATAGTGCATTAAAACATGGAAATTCGAAGACACTTTTCTATGTTAACTAACGGCACGGTATCGGACCTTAATATTGACCTACAATTTTTAAATTGGACCACGTATTATATTACTGGGTTATAGTGTACCCTACCACGGAAAATAATTATAGGTCAATTAGGGGGTACACAGCGTGACCCTAAAGTTTACTATGTATGCCTATGCGAAATAAAGTGTTTTGAGAAGCTTAAAATGAGGAAATAAGCGTTCTAAAATGCTTTAAAAATTCAAAGACATTTTTCTATGTTAACTAACGGTACGGTATCGGACCTTAATATTGACCTATAATTTTTAAATTGGACCACGTATTATATTACAGGGTAATATTGTTCCCTACCACGGGAAATAATTATAGGTCACTTAGGGGGTACACAGCGTGACCCTAAAGTTTACTATGTATGCCTATGCGAAATGAAGTGTTCGGAGATGCTTAAAATGAAGAAATAAGCGTTCTAAAATGCTTTAAAAATTCAAAGACATCTTTCAATGGTTAACTAACGCAAGGCGCAATATCAGACCTTAATATTGACCCATAATATTTAAATTGGACCTGGTATTATATTACAGGGTAATAGTGTACCCTACAACAGGAAATAATTATAGCTCAATTAGGGGGTACACTATGTATATTTTAAATAGAGCATTAAAATAAGGAAATTCGAAGACTCTTTTCTATGTTAACTAACTGCACGGTATCGGACCTTAATATTGACCTAAAATTATAAAATTGGACCACGTTTTATATTACAGGGTGATAGTGTACCCTACCGCGGAAAATAATTATAGGTCAATTAGGGGGTACACAGCGTGACCCTAAAGTTTACTATGTATGCCTATGCGAAATAAAGTGTTCTGAGAAGCTTAAAATGAAGAAATAAGCGTTCTAAAATGCTTTAAAAATTCAAAGACATCTTTCAATGGTTAACTAACGCAAGGCGCAATATCAGACCTTAATATTGACCCATAATATTTAAATTGGACCAGGTATTATATTACAGGGTAATAGTGTACCCTTCCACAGGAAACAATTATAGGTCAATTAGGGGGTACACTATGTATATTTTAAATGGTGCATTAAAACAAGGAAATTCGAAGACACTTTTCTATGTTAACTAACGGCACGGTATCGGACCTTAATATTGACCTATAATTTTTAAATTGGACCACGTATTATATTACAGGGTGATAGTGCACCCTACCACGGAAAATAATTATAGGTCAATTAGGGGGTACACAGCGTGACCCTAAAGTTTACTATGTATGCCTATGCGAAATAAAGTGTTCTGAGAAGCTTAAAATGAAGAAATAAGCTTTCTAAAATGCTTTAAAAATTCAAGGACATCTTTCAATGGTTAACTAACGCAAGGCGCAATATCAGACCTTAATATTGACCCATAATATTTAAATTGGACCAGATATTATATTACAGGGTAATAGTGTACCCTGCCACAGGAAATAATTATAGGTCAATTAGGGGGTACACTATGTATATTTCAAATGGTGCATTAAAACAAGGAAATTCGAAGACACTTTTCTATGTTAACTAACGGCAAGGTATCGGACCTTAATATTGACCTATAATTTTTAAATTGGACCACGTATTATATTACAGGGTAATAGTGTACCCTACCACAGGAAATAATTATAGGTCATTTAGGGGGTACACAGCGTCTCCCTAAATTTTACTATGTATGCCTATGCGAAATAAAATGTTTTGAGAAGCTTAAAATGAAGAAATAAGCGTTCTAAAATGCTTTAAAAATTCAAAGACATCTTTCAATGGTTAACCAACGCAAGGCGCGATATCAGACCTTAATATTGACCTACAATTTTTAAATTGGACCACGTATTATATTACAGGGTGATAGTGTACCCTACCACGGAAAATAATTATAGGTCAAATAGGGGGTACACAGCGTGACCCTAAAGTTTACTATGTATGCCTATGCGAAATAAAGTGTTCTGAGAAGCTTAAAATTAGAAAATAAGCGTTCTAAAATGCTTTAAAAATTCAAAGACATTTTTCTATGTTAACTAACGGCACGGTATCGGACCTTAATATTGACCTATAATTTTTAAATTGGACCACGTAATATATTACAGGGTAATAGTGTACCTTATTACCGGAAGAAATTATAGGTCATTTAGGGGGTACACAGCGTGACCCTAAATTTTACTATGTATGCCTATGCGAAATAGAGTGTTCTGAGAAGCTTAAAATGAAGAAATATGCGTTGTAAAATGCTTTAAAAATTCAAAGACATCTTTCAATGGTTAACTAACGCAAGGCGCAATATCAGACCTTAATATTGACCCATAATATTTAAATTGGCCCAGGTATTATATTACAGGGTAATAGTGTACCCTACCACAGGAAATATTTATAGGTCAATTAGGGGGTACACTATGTATATTTTAAATAGTGCATTAAAACATGGAAATTCGAAGACACTTTTCTATGTTAACTAACGGCACGGTATCGGACCTTAATATTGACCTACAATTTTTAAATTGGACCACGTATTATATTACTGGGTTATAGTGTACCCTACCACGGAAAATAATTATAGGTCAATTAGGGGGTACACAGCGTGACCCTAAAGTTTACTATGTATGCCTATGCGAAATAAAGTGTTTTGAGAAGCTTAAAATGAGGAAATAAGCGTTCTAAAATGCTTTAAAAATTCAAAGACATTTTTCTATGTTAACTAACGGTACGGTATCGGACCTTAATATTGACCTATAATTTTTAAATTGGACCACGTATTATATTACAGGGTAATATTGTTCCCTACCACGGGAAATAATTATAGGTCACTTAGGGGGTACACAGCGTGACCCTAAAGTTTACTATGTATGCCTATGCGAAATAAAGTGTTCGGAGATGCTTAAAATGAAGAAATAAGCGTTCTAAAATGCTTTAAAAATTCAAAGACATCTTTCAATGGTTAACTAACGCAAGGCGCAATATCAGACCTTAATATTGACCCATAATATTTAAATTGGACCTGGTATTATATTACAGGGTAATAGTGTACCCTACAACAGGAAATAATTATAGCTCAATTAGGGGGTACACTATGTATATTTTAAATAGAGCATTAAAATAAGGAAATTCGAAGACTCTTTTCTATGTTAACTAACTGCACGGTATCGGACCTTAATATTGACCTAAAATTATAAAATTGGACCACGTTTTATATTACAGGGTGATAGTGTACCCTACCGCGGAAAATAATTATAGGTCAATTAGGGGGTACACAGCGTGACCCTAAAGTTTACTATGTATGCCTATGCGAAATAAAGTGTTCTGAGAAGCTTAAAATGAAGAAATAAGCGTTCTAAAATGCTTTAAAAATTCAAAGACATCTTTCAATGGTTAACTAACGCAAGGCGCAATATCAGACCTTAATATTGACCCATAATATTTAAATTGGACCAGGTATTATATTACAGGGTAATAGTGTACCCTTCCACAGGAAACAATTATAGGTCAATTAGGGGGTACACTATGTATATTTTAAATGGTGCATTAAAACAAGGAAATTCGAAGACACTTTTCTATGTTAACTAACGGCACGGTATCGGACCTTAATATTGACCTATAATTTTTAAATTGGACCACGTATTATATTACAGGGTGATAGTGCACCCTACCACGGAAAATAATTATAGGTCAATCAGGGGGTACACAGCGTGACCCTAAAGTTTACTATGTATGCCTATGCGAAATAAAGTGTTCTGAGAAGCTTAAAATGAAGAAATAAGCTTTCTAAAATGCTTTAAAAATTCAAAGACATCTTTCAATGGTTAACTAACGCAAGGCGCAATATCAGACCTTAATATTGACCCATAATATTTAAATTGGACCAGATATTATATTACAGGGTAATAGTGTACCCTGCCACAGGAAATAATTATAGGTCAATTAGGGGGTACACTATGTATATTTCAAATGGTGCATTAAAACAAGGAAATTCGAAGACACTTTTCTATGTTAACTAACGGCAAGGTATCGGACCTTAATATTGACCTATAATTTTTAAATTGGACCACGTATTATATTACAGGGTAATAGTGTACCCTACCACAGGAAATAATTATAGGTCATTTAGGGGGTACACAGCGTCTCCCTAAATTTTACTATGTATGCCTATGCGAAATAAAATGTTTTGAGAAGCTTAAAATGAAGAAATAAGCATTCTAAAATGCTTTAAAAATTCAAAGACATCTTTCAATGGTTAACCAACGCAAGGCGCGATATCAGACCTTAATATTGACCTACAATTTTTAAATTGGACCACGTATTATATTACAGGGTGATAGTGTACCCTACCACGGAAAATAATTATAGGTCAAATAGGGGGTACACAGCGTGACCCTAAAGTTTACTATGTATGCCTATGCGAAATAAAGTGTTCTGAGAAGCTTAAAATGAGAAAATAAGCGTTCTAAAATGCTTTAAAAATTCAAAGACATTTTTCTATGTTAACTAACGGCACGGTATCGGACCTTAATATTGACCTATAATTTTTAAATTGGACCACGTAATATATTACAGGGTAATAGTGTACCTTATTACAGGAAGAAATTATAGGTCATTTAGGGGGTACACAGCGTGACCCTAAATTTTACTATGTATGCCTATGCAAAATAGAGTGTTCTGAGAAGCTTAAAATGAAGAAATAAGCGTTGTAAAATGCTTTAAAAATTCAAAGACATCTTTCAATGGTTAACTAACGCAAGGCGCAATATCAGACCTTAATATTGACCCATAATATTTAAATTGGCCCAGGTATTATATTACAGGGTAATAGTGTACCCTACCACAGGAAATATTTATAGGTCAATTAGGGGGTACACTATGTATATTTTAAATAGTGCATTAAAACATGGAAATTCGAAGACACTTTTCTATGTTAACTAACGGCACGGTATCGGACCTTAATATTGACCTACAATTTTTAAATTGGACCACGTATTATATTACAGGGTTATAGTGTACCCTAAAACGGAAAATAATTATAGGTCAAATAGGGGGTACACAGCGTGACCCTAAAGTTTACTATGTATGCCTATGCGAAATAAAGTGTTCTGAGAAGCTTAAAATGAGGAAATAAGCGTTCTAAAATGCTTTAAAAATTCAAAGACATCTTTCAATGTTTAACTAACGCAAGGCGCAATATCAGACCTTATTATTGACCAATAATATTTAAATTGGACCAGGTATTATATTACAGGGTAATAGTGTACCCTACCACAGGAAATAATTATAGGTCAATTAGGGGGTACACAGCGTGACCCTAAAGTTTACTATGTATGCCTATGCGAAATAAAGTGTTTTGAGAAGCTTAAAATGAGGAAATAAGCGTTCTAAAATGCTTTAAAAATTCAAAGACATTTTTCTATGTTAACTAACGGTACGGTATCGGACCTTAATATTGACCTATAATTTTTAAATTGAACCACGTATTATATTACAGGGTAATATTGTTCCCTACCACGGGAAATAATTATAGGTCACTTAGGGGGTACACAGCGTGACCCTAAAGTTTACTATGTTTGCCTATGCGAAATAAAGTGTTCGGAGATGCTTAAAATGAAGAAATAAGCGTTCTAAAATGCTTTAAAAATTCAAAGACATCTTTCAATGGTTAACTAACGCAAGGCGCAATATCAGACCTTAATATTGACCCATAATATTTAAATTAGACCTGATATTATATTATAGGGTAATAGTGTACCCTACCACAGGAAATAATTATAGGTCAATTAGGGGGTAAACTATGTATATTTTAAATAGTGCATTAAAACAAGGAAATTCGAAGACACTTTTCTATGTTAACTAACGGCACGGTATCGGACCTTAATATTGACCTATAATTTTTAAATTGGACCACGTATTATATTACAGGGTAATAGTGTACCCTACAACAGGAAATAATTATAGCTCAATTAGGGGGTACACTATGTATATTTTAAATAGTGCATTAAAACAAGGAAATTCGAAGACTCTCTTCTATGTTAACTAACGGCACGGTATCGGACCTTGATATTGACCTAAAATTATAAAATTGGACCACGTATTATATTACAGGGTGATAGCGTACCCTACCACGGAAAATAATTATAGGTCAATTAGGGGGTACACAGCGTGACCCTAAAGTTTACTATGTATGCCTACGCGAAATAAAGTGTTCTGAGAAGCTTAAAATGAAGAAATAAGCGTTCTAAAATGCTTTAAAAATTCAAAGACATCTTTCAATGGTTAACTAACGCAAGGCGCAATATCAGACCTTAATATTGACCCATAATATTTAAATTGGACCAGGTATTATATTACAGGGTAATAGTGTACCCTGCCACAGGAAATAATTATAGGTCAATTAGGGGGTACACTATGTATATTTCAAATGGTGCATTAAAACAAGGAAATTCGAAGACACTTTTCTATGTTAACTAACGGCAAGGTATCGGACCTTAATATTGACCTATAATTTTTAAATTGGACCACGTATTATATTACAGGGTGATAGTGTACCCTACCACGGAAAATAATTATAGGTCAAATAGGGGGTACACAGCGTCTCCCTAAATTTTACTATGTATGCCTATGCGAAATAAAATGTTTTGAGAAGTTTAAAATGAAGAAATAAGCGTTCTAAAATGCTTTAAAAATTCAAAGACATCTTTCATTGGTTAACCAATGCAAGGCGCGATATCAGACCTTAATATTGACCTATAATTTTTAAATTGGACCACGTAATATATTACAGGGTAATATTGTTCCCTACCACGGGAAATAATTATAGGTTACTTAGGGGGTACACAGCGTGACCCTAAAGTTTACTATGTATGCCTATGCGAAATAAAGTGTTCTGTGAAGCTTAACATGAAGAAATAAGCGTTCTAAAATGCTTTAAAAATTCAAAGACATATTTCAATGGTTAACTAACGCAAGGCGCAATATCAGACCTTAATATTGACCCATAATATTTAAATTGGCCCAGGTATTATATTGCAGGGTAATAGTATTCCCTACCACAGGAAATAATTATAGGTCAATTAGGGGGTACACTATGTATATTTTAAATAGTGCATTAAAACATGGAAATTCGAAGACACTTTTCTATGTTAACTAACGGCACGGTATCGGACCTTAATATTGACATACAATTTTTAAATTGGACCACGTATTATATTACAGGGTTATAGTGTACCCTACCAGAGGAAATAATTATATGTCAATTAGGGGGTACACAGCGTGACCCTAAAGTTTACTATGTATGCCTATGCGAAATTGAGTGTTCTGAGAAGCTTAAAATGATGAAATAAGCGTTCTAAAATGCTTTAAAAATTCAAAAACATCTTTCAATGGTTAACTAACGCAAAGAGTGATATCAGACATTAATATGGAACCATAATATTTAAATTGGACCAGGTATTATATTACAGGGTAATAGTGTACCTTACAACAGGAAATAATTATAGTTCAATTAGGGGGTACACTATGTATATTTTAAATAGTGCATTAAAACAAGGAAATTCGAAGACACTTTTCTATGTTAACTAACGGCACGGTATCGGACCTTAATATTTACCTATAATTTTTAAATTGGACCACGTATTATATTACAGGGTTATAGTGTACCATACCATAGGAAATAATTATAGGTCAATTAGGGGGTACACAGCGTGACCCTAAAGTTTACTATGTATGCCTATGCGAAATAAAGTGTTCTGAGAAGCTTAAAATGAGAAAATAAGCGTTCTAAAATGCTTTAAAAATTCAAAGACATTTTTCTATGTTAACTAACGGCACGGTATCGGACCTTGATATTGACCTAAAATTATAAAATTGGACCACGTATTATATTACAGGGTGATAGTGTACCCTACCACGGAAATTAATTATAGGTCAATTAGGGGGTACACAGCGTGACCCTAAAGTTTACTATGTATGCCTATGCGAAATAAAGTGTTCTGAGAAGCTTAAAATGAAGAAATAAGCGTTCTAAAATGCTTTAAAAATTCAAAGACATCTTTCAATGGTTAACTAACGCAAGGCGCAATATCAGACCTTAATATTGACCCATAATATTTAAATTGGACCAGGTATTATATTACAGGGTAATAGTGTACCCTGCCACAGGAAATAATTATAGGTCAATTAGGGGGTACACTATGTATATTTCCAATGGTGCATTAAAACAAGGAAATTCGAAGACACTTTTCTATGTTAACTAACGGCAAGGTATCGGACCTTAATATTGACCTATAATTTTTAAATTGGACCACGTATTATATTACAGGGTGATAGTGTACCCTTCCACGGAAAATAATTATAGGTCAAATAGGGGGTACACAGCGTCTCCCTAAATTTTACTATGTATGCCTATGCGAAATAAAATGTTTTGAGAAGCTTAAAATGAAGAAATAAGCGTTCTAAAATGCTTTAAAAATTCAAAGACATCTTTCATTGGTTAACCAATGCAAGGCGCGATATCAGACCTTAATATTGACCTATAATTTTTAAATTGGACCACGTAATATATTACAGGGTAATATTGTTCCCTACCACGGGAAATAATTATAGGTCACTTAGGGGGTACACAGCGTGACCCTAAAGTTTACTATGTATGCCTATGCGAAATAAAGTGTTCTGAGAAGCTTAACATGAAGAAATAAGCGTTCTAAATTGCTTTAAAAATTCAAAGACATATTTCAATGGTTAACTAACGCAAGGCGCAATATCAGACCTTAATATTGACCCATAATATTTAAATTGGTCCAGGTATTATATTACAGGGTAATAGTGTACCCTACCACAGGAAATATTTATAGGTCAATTAGGGGGTACACTATGTATATTTTAAATAGTGCATTAAAACATGGAAATTCGAAGACATTTTTCTATGTTAACTAACGGTACGGTATCGGACCTTAATATTGACCTATAATTTTTAAATTGAACCACGTATTATATTACAGGGTAATATTGTTCCCTACCACGGGAAATAATTATAGGTCACTTAGGGGGTACACAGCGTGACCCTAAAGTTTACTATGTTTGCCTATGCGAAATAAAGTGTTCGGAGATGCTTAAAATGAAGAAATAAGCGTTCTAAAATGCTTTAAAAATTCAAAGACATCTTTCAATGGTTAACTAACGCAAGGCGCAATATCAGACCTTAATATTGACCCATAATATTTAAATTAGACCTGATATTATATTATAGGGTAATAGTGTACCCTACCACAGGAAATAATTATAGGTCAATTAGGGGGTAAACTATGTATATTTTAAATAGTGCATTAAAACAAGGAAATTCGAAGACACTTTTCTATGTTAACTAACGGCACGGTATCGGACCTTAATATTGACCTATAATTTTTAAATTGGACCACGTATTATATTACAGGGTAATAGTGTACCCTACAACAGGAAATAATTATAGCTCAATTAGGGGGTACACTATGTATATTTTAAATAGTGCATTAAAACAAGGAAATTCGAAGACTCTCTTCTATGTTAACTAACGGCACGGTATCGGACCTTGATATTGACCTAAAATTATAAAATTGGACCACGTATTATATTACAGGGTGATAGCGTACCCTACCACGGAAAATAATTATAGGTCAATTAGGGGGTACACAGCGTGACCCTAAAGTTTACTATGTATGCCTACGCGAAATAAAGTGTTCTGAGAAGCTTAAAATGAAGAAATAAGCGTTCTAAAATGCTTTAAAAATTCAAAGACATCTTTCAATGGTTAACTAACGCAAGGCGCAATATCAGACCTTAATATTGACCCATAATATTTAAATTGGACCAGGTATTATATTACAGGGTAATAGTGTACCCTGCCACAGGAAATAATTATAGGTCAATTAGGGGGTACACTATGTATATTTCAAATGGTGCATTAAAACAAGGAATTTCGAAGACACTTTTCTATGTTAACTAACGGCAAGGTATCGGACCTTAATATTGACCTATAATTTTTAAATTGGACCACGTATTATATTACAGGGTGATAGTGTACCCTACCACGGAAAATAATTATAGGTCAAATAGGGGGTACACAGCGTCTCCCTAAATTTTACTATGTATGCCTATGCGAAATAAAATGTTTTGAGAAGTTTAAAATGAAGAAATAAGCGTTCTAAAATGCTTTAAAAATTCAAAGACATCTTTCATTGGTTAACCAATGCAAGGCGCGATATCAGACCTTAATATTGACCTATAATTTTTAAATTGGACCACGTAATATATTACAGGGTAATATTGTTCCCTACCACGGGAAATAATTATAGGTTACTTAGGGGGTACACAGCGTGACCCTAAAGTTTACTATGTATGCCTATGCGAAATAAAGTGTTCTGTGAAGCTTAACATGAAGAAATAAGCGTTCTAAAATGCTTTAAAAATTCAAAGACATATTTCAATGGTTAACTAACGCAAGGCGCAATATCAGACCTTAATATTGACCCATAATATTTAAATTGGCCCAGGTATTATATTGCAGGGTAATAGTATTCCCTACCACAGGAAATAATTATAGGTCAATTAGGGGGTACACTATGTATATTTTAAATAGTGCATTAAAACATGGAAATTCGAAGACACTTTTCTATGTTAACTAACGGCACGGTATCGGACCTTAATATTGACATACAATTTTTAAATTGGACCACGTATTATATTACAGGGTTATAGTGTACCCTACCAGAGGAAATAATTATATGTCAATTAGGGGGTACACAGCGTGACCCTAAAGTTTACTATGTATGCCTATGCGAAATTGAGTGTTCTGAGAAGCTTAAAATGATGAAATAAGCGTTCTAAAATGCTTTAAAAATTCAAAAACATCTTTCAATGGTTAACTAACGCAAAGAGTGATATCAGACATTAATATGGAACCATAATATTTAAATTGGACCAGGTATTATATTACAGGGTAATAGTGTACCTTACAACAGGAAATAATTATAGTTCAATTAGGGGGTACACTATGTATATTTTAAATAGTGCATTAAAACAAGGAAATTCGAAGACACTTTTCTATGTTAACTAACGGCACGGTATCGGACCTTAATATTTACCTATAATTTTTAAATTGGACCACGTATTATATTACAGGGTTATAGTGTACCATACCATAGGAAATAATTATAGGTCAATTAGGGGGTACACAGCGTGACCCTAAAGTTTACTATGTATGCCTATGCGAAATAAAGTGTTCTGAGAAGCTTAAAATGAGAAAATAAGCGTTCTAAAATGCTTTAAAAATTCAAAGACATTTTTCTATGTTAACTAACGGCACGGTATCGGACCTTGATATTGACCTAAAATTATAAAATTGGACCACGTATTATATTACAGGGTGATAGTGTACCCTACCACGGAAATTAATTATAGGTCAATTAGGGGGTACACAGCGTGACCCTAAAGTTTACTATGTATGCCTATGCGAAATAAAGTGTTCTGAGAAGCTTAAAATGAAGAAATAAGCGTTCTAAAATGCTTTAAAAATTCAAAGACATCTTTCAATGGTTAACTAACGCAAGGCGCAATATCAGACCTTAATATTGACCCATAATATTTAAATTGGACCAGGTATTATATTACAGGGTAATAGTGTACCCTGCCACAGGAAATAATTATAGGTCAATTAGGGGGTACACTATGTATATTTCCAATGGTGCATTAAAACAAGGAAATTCGAAGACACTTTTCTATGTTAACTAACGGCAAGGTATCGGACCTTAATATTGACCTATAATTTTTAAATTGGACCACGTATTATATTACAGGGTGATAGTGTACCCTTCCACGGAAAATAATTATAGGTCAAATAGGGGGTACACAGCGTCTCCCTAAATTTTACTATGTATGCCTATGCGAAATAAAATGTTTTGAGAAGCTTAAAATGAAGAAATAAGCGTTCTAAAATGCTTTAAAAATTCAAAGACATCTTTCATTGGTTAACCAATGCAAGGCGCGATATCAGACCTTAATATTGACCTATAATTTTTAAATTGGACCACGTAATATATTACAGGGTAATATTGTTCCCTACCACGGGAAATAATTATAGGTCACTTAGGGGGTACACAGCGTGACCCTAAAGTTTACTATGTATGCCTATGCGAAATAAAGTGTTCTGAGAAGCTTAACATGAAGAAATAAGCGTTCTAAATTGCTTTAAAAATTCAAAGACATATTTCAATGGTTAACTAACGCAAGGCGCAATATCAGACCTTAATATTGACCCATAATATTTAAATTGGCCCAGGTATTATATTACAGGGTAATAGTATTCCCTACCACAGGAAATAATTATAGGTCAATTAGGGGGTACACTATGTATATTTTAAATAGTGCATTAAAACATGGAAATTCGAAGACTCTTTTCTATGTTAACTAACGGCACGGTATCGGACCTTAATATTGACATACAATTTTTAAATTGGACCACGTATTATATTACAGGGTTATAGTGTACCCTACCAGAGGAAATAATTATATGTCAATTAGGGGGTACACAGCGTGACCCTAAAGTTTACTATGTACGCCTATGCGAAATAGAGTGTTCTGAGAAGCTTAAAATGATGAAATAAGCGTTCTAAAATGCTTTAAAAATTCAAAAACATCTTTCAATGGTTAACTAACGCAAAGAGTGATATCAGACCTTAATATTGACCAATAATATTTAAATTGGACCAGGTATTATATTACAGGGTAATAGTGTACCCTACCACAGGAAATAATTACAGGTCAATTAGGGGGTACACTATGTATATTTTAAATAGTGCATTAAAACAAGGAAATTCGAAGACTCTTTTCTATGTTAACTAACGGCACGTTATCGGATCTTAATATTGACCTAAAATTTTTAAATTGGACCACGTATTATATTACAGGGTGATAGTGTACCCTACCACGGAAAATAATTATAGGTCAAATAGGGGGTACACAGCGTGACCCTAAAGTTTACTATGTATGCCTATGCGAAATAAAGTGTTCTGAGAAGCTTAAAATGAAGAAATAAACGTTCTAAAATGCTTGAAAAATTCAAAGACATCTTTCAATGGTTAACTAACGCAAGGCGCAATATCAGACCTTAATATTGACCCATAATATTATATTATATTACAGGGTATTATATTACAGGTATTATATTACAGGGTAATAGTGTGCCCTTCCGCAGGAAATAATTATACGTCAATTAGAGGGTACACAGCGTGACCCTAAAGTTTACTATGTATGCCTATGCGAAATAAAGTGTTCTGAGAAGCTTAAAATGAGGAAATAAGCGTTCTAAAATGCTTTAAAAATTCAAAGACATTTTTCTATGTTAACTAACGGCACGGTATCGGTCCTTAATATTGACCTATAATTTTTAAATTGGACCACGTCATATATTACAGGGTAATA
Organism: Parasteatoda tepidariorum; assembly: GCF_982258835.1. Taxonomy (NCBI): domain Eukaryota; kingdom Metazoa; phylum Arthropoda; class Arachnida; order Araneae; family Theridiidae; genus Parasteatoda; species Parasteatoda tepidariorum. The sequence goes on from NC_141759.1 coordinate 114,064,248, forward strand.
GTGTACCTTATTACAGGAAGAAATTATAGGTCATTTAGGGGGTACACAGCGTGACCCTAAATTTTACTATGTATGCCTATGCGAAATAAAGTGTTCTGAGAAGCTTAAAATGAGGAAATAAGCGTTCTAAAATGCTTTAAAAATTCAAAGACATCTTTCAATGTTTAACTAACGCAAGGCGCAATATCAGACCTTAATATTGACCAATAATATTTAAATTGGACCAGGTATTATATTACAGGGTAATAGTGTACCCTACCACAGGAAATAATTATAGGTCAATTAGGGGGTACACAGCGTGACCCTAAAGTTTACTATGTATGCCTATGCGAAATAAAGTGTTTTGAGAAGCTTAAAATGAGGAAATAAGCGTTCTAAAATGCTTTAAAAATTCAAAGACATTTTTCTATGTTAACTAACGGTACGGTATCGGACCTTAATATTGACCTATAATTTTTAAATTGGTCCACGTATTATATTACAGGGTAATATTGTTCCCTACCACGGGAAATAATTATAGGTCACTTAGGGGGTACACAGCGTGACCCTAAAGTTAACTATGTATGCCTATGCGAAATAAAGTGTTCGGAGATGCTTAAAATGAAGAAATAAGCGTTCTAAAATGCTTTAAAAATTCAAAGACATCTTTCAATGGTTAACTAACGCAAGGCGCAATATCAGACCTTAATATTGACCCATAATATTTAAATTAGACCTGGTATTATATTACAGGATAATAGTGTACCCTACCACAGGAAATAATTATAGGTCAGTTAGGGGGTACACTATGTATATTTTAAATAGTGCATTAAAACAAGGAAATTCGAAGACACTTTTCTATGTTAACTAACGGCACGGTATCGGACCTTAATATTGACCTATAATTTTTAAATTGGACCACGTATTATATTACAGGGTAATAGTGTACCCTACAACAGGAAATAATTATAGCTCAGTTAGGGGGTACACTATGTATATTTTAAATAGTGCATTAAAACAAGGAAATTCGAAGACTCTTTTCTATGTTAACTAACGGCACGGTATCGGACCTTGATATTGACCTAAAATTATAAAATTGGACCACGTATTATATTACAGGGTGATAGTGTACCCTACCACGGAAAATAATTATAGGTCAATTAGGGGGTACACAGCGTGACCCTAAAGTTTACTATGTATGCCTATGCGAAATAAAGTGTTCTGAGAAGCTTAAAATGAAGAAATAAGCGTTCTAAAATGCTTTAAAAATTCAAAGACATCTTTCAATGGTTAACTAACGCAAGGCGCAATATCAGACCTTAATATTGACCCATAATATTTAAATTGGACCAGGTATTATATTACAGGGTAATAGTGTACCCTGCCACAGGAAATAATTATAGGTCAATTAGGGGGTACACTATGTATATTTCAAATGGTGCATTAAAACAAGGAAATTCGAAGACACTTTTCTATGTTAACTAACGGCAAGGTATCGGACCTTAATATTGACCTATAATTTTTAAATTGGACCACGTATTATATTACAGGGTGATAGTGTACCCTACCACGGAAAATAATTATAGGTCAAATAGGGGGTACACAGCGTCTCCCTAAATTTTTCTATGTATGCCTATGCGAAATAAAATGTTTTGAGAAGCTTAAAATGAAGAAATAAGCGTTCTAAAATGCTTTAAAAATTCAAAGACATCTTTCATTGGTTAACCAATGCAAGGCGCGATATCAGACCTTAATATTGACCTATAATTTTTAAATTGGACCACGTAATATATTACAGGGTAATATTGTTCCCTACCACGGGAAATAATTATAGGTCACTTAGGGGGTACACAGCGTGACCCTAAAGTTTACTATGTATGCCTATGCGAAATAAAGTGTTCTGAGAAGCTTAACATGAAGAAATAAGCGTTCTAAAATGCTTTAAAAATTCAAAGACATATTTCAATGGTTAACTAACGCAAGGCGCAATATCAGACCTTAATATTGACCCATAATATTTAAATTGGCCCAGGTATTATATTACAGGGTAATAGTATTCCCTACCACAGGAAATAATTATAGATCAATTAGGGGGTACACTATGTATATTTTAAATAGTGCATTAAAACATGGAAATTCGAAGACACTTTTCTATGTTAACTAACGGCACGGTATCGGACCTTAATATTGACATACAATTTTTAAATTGGACCACGTATTATATTACAGGGTTATAGTGTACCCTACCAGAGGAAATAATTATATGTCAATTAGGGGGTACACAGCGTGACCCTAAAGTTTTCTATGTATGCCTATGCGAAATAGAGTGTTCTGAGAAGCTTAAAATGATGAAATAAGCGTTCTAAAATGCTTTAAAAATTCAAAAACATCTTTCAATGGTTAACTAACGCAAAGAGTGATATCAGACATTAATATGGAACCATAATATTTAAATTGGACCAGGTATTATATTACAGGGTAATAGTGTACCTTACAACAGGAAATAATTATAGTTCAATTAGGGGGTACACTATGTATATTTTAAATAGTGCATTAAAACAAGGAAATTCGAAGACTCTTTTCTATGTTAACTAACGGCACGGTATCGGACCTTAATATTGACCTAAAATTTTTAAATTGGACCACGTATTATATTACAGGGTGATAGTGTACCCTACCACGGAAAATAATTATAGGTCAAATAGGGGGTACACAGCGTGACCCTAAAGTTTACTATGTATGCCTATGCGAAATAAAGTGGTCTGAGAAGCTTAAAATGAGGAAATAAGCGTTCTAAAATGCTTGAAAAATTCAAAGACATCTTTCAATGGTTAACTAACGCAAGGCGCAATATCAGACCTTAATATTGACCCATAATATTTTATTATATTACAGGGTATTATATTACAGGTATTATATTACAGGGTAATAGTGTGCCCTACCGCAGGAAAAAAATTATACGTCAATTAGAGGGTACACAGCGTGACCCTAAAGTTTACTATGCATGCCTATGCGAAATAAAGTGTTCTGAGAAGCTTAAAATGAGGAAATAAGCGTTCTAAAATGCTTTAAAAATTCAAAGACATTTTTCTATGTTAACTAACGGCACGGTATCGGTCCTTAATATTGACCTATAATTTTTAAATTGGACCACGTATTATATTACAGGGTTATAGTGTACCATACCATAGGAAATATTTATAGGTCAATTAGGGGGTACACAGCGTGACCCTAAAGTTTACTATGTATGCCTATGCGAAATAAAGTGTTCTGAGAAGCTTAAAATAAGGAAATAAGCGTTCTAAAATGCTTTAAAAATTCAAAGACATTTTTCTATGTTAACTAACGGTACGGTATCGGGCCTTAATATTGACCTATAATTTTTAAATTGGACCACGTAATATATTACTGGGTAATATTGTTCCCTACCACGGGAAATAATTATAGGTCACTTAGGGGGTACACAGCGTGACCCTAAAGTTTACTATGTATGCCTATGCGAAATAAAGTGTTCGGAGAAGCTTAAAATGAAGAAATAAGCGTTCTAAAATGCTTTAAAAATTCAAAGACATCTTTCAATGGTTAACTAACGCAAGGCGCAATATCAGACCTTAATATTGACCCATAATATTTAAATTGGACCAGGTATTATATTACAGGGTAATAGTGTACCCTACCACAGGAAATAATTATAGGTCAATTAGGGGGTACACTATGTATATTTTAAATAGTGCATTAAAACAAGGAAATTCGAAGACACTTTTCTATGTTAACTAACGGCACGGTATCGGACCTTAATATTGACCTATAATTTTTAAATTGGACCACGTATTATATTACAGGGTAATAGTGTACCCTACCGCAGGAAATAATTATAGGTCAATTAGGGGGTACACAGCGGGACCCTAAAGTTTACTATGTATTTCTATGCAAAATAAAGTGCTCTGAGAAGCTTAAAATAAAGAAATAAGCGTTGTAAAATGCTTTAAAAATTCAAAGACATTTTTCTATGTTAACTAACGGTACGGTATCGGGCTTTAATATTGACCTATAATTTTTAAATTGGACCACGTAATATATTACAGGGTAATATTGTTCTCTACCACGGGAAATAATTATAGGTCACTTAGGGGGTACACTATGTATATTTTAAATAGTGCATTAAAACAAGGAAATTCGAAGACACTTTTCTATGTTAACTAACGGCACGGTATCGGACCTTAATATTGACCTAAAATTATAAAATTGGACCACGTATTATATTACAGAGTGATAGTGTACCCTACCACGGAAAATAATTATAGGTCAATTAGGGGGTACACAGCGTGACCCTAAAGTTTACTATGTATGCCTATGCGAAATAAAGTGTTCTGAGAAGCTTAAAATGAAGAAATAAGCGTTCTAAAATGCTTTAAAAATTCAAAGACATCTTTCAATGGTTAACTAACGCAAGGCGCAATATCAGACCTTAATATTGACCCATAATATTTAAATTGGACCAGGTATTATATTACAGGGTAATAGTGTACCCTGCCACAGGAAATAATTATAGGTCAATTAGGGGGTACACTATGTATATTTCAAATGGTGCATTAAAGCAAGGAAATTCGAAGACACTTTTCTATGTTAACTAACGGCAAGGTATCGGACCTTAATATTGACGTATAATTTTTAAATTGGACCACGTATTATATTACAGGGTAATAGTGTACCCTACCACAGGAAATAATTATAGGTCATTTAGGGGGTACACAGCGTCTCGATAAATTTTACTATGTATGCCTATGCGAAATAAAGTGTTCGGAGAAGCTTAAAATGAAGAAATAAGCGTTCTAAAATGCTTTAAAAATTCAAAGACATCTTTCAATGGTTAACTAACGCAAGGCGCAATATCAGACCTTAATATTGACCCATAATATTTAAATTGGACCAGGTATTATATTACAGGGTAATAGTGTACCCTGCCACAGGAAATAATTATAGGTTAATTAGGGGGTACACTATGTATATTTCAAATGGTGCATTAAAACAAGGAAATTCGAAGACACTTTTCTATGTTAACTAACGGCAAGGTATCGGACCTTAATATTGACCTATAATTTTTAAATTGGACCACGTATTATATTACAGGGTGATAGTGTACCCTACCACGGAAAATAATTATAGGTCAAATAGGGGGTACACAGCGTCTCCCTAAATTTTTCTATGTATGCCTATGCGAAATAAAATGTTTTGAGAAGCTTAAAATGAAGAAATAAGCGTTCTAAAATGCTTTAAAAATTCAAAGACATCTTTCATTGGTTAACCAATGCAAGGCGCGATATCAGACCTTAATATTGACCTATAATTTTTAAATTGGACCACGTAATATATTACAGGGTAATATTGTTCCCTACCACGGGAAATAATTATAGGTCACTTAGGGGGTACACAGCGTGACCCTAAAGTTTACTGTGTATGCCTATGCGAAATAGAGTGTTCTGAGAAGCTTAAAATGATGAAATAAGCGTTCTAAAATGCTTTAAAAATTCAAAAACATCTTTCAATGGTTAACTAACGCAAAGAGTGATATCAGACATTAATATGGAACCATAATATTTAAATTGGACCAGGTATTATATTACAGGGTAATAGTGTACCTTACAACAGGAAATAATTATAGTTCAATTAGGGGGTACACTATGTATATTTTAAATAGTGCATTAAAACAAGGAAATTCGAAGACTCTTTTCTATGTTAACTAACGGCACGGTATCGGACCTTAATATTGACCTAAAATTTTTAAATTGGACCACGTATTATATTACAGGGTGATAGTGTACCCTACCACGGAAAATAATTATAGGTCAAATAGGGGGTACACAGCGTGACCCTAAAGTTTACTATGTATGCCTATGCGAAATAAAGTGGTCTGAGAAGCTTAAAATGAAGAAATAAGCGTTCTAAAATGCTTGAAAAATTCAAAGACATCTTTCAATGGTTAACTAACGCAAGGCGCAATATCAGACCTTAATATTGACCCATAATATTATATTATATTACAGGGTATTATATTACAGGTATTATATTACAGGGTAATAGTGTGCCCTACCGCAGGAAATAATTATACGTCAATTAGAGGGTACACAGCGTGACCCTAAAGTTTACTATGCATGCCTATGCGAAATAAAGTGTTCTGAGAAGCTTAAAATGAGGAAATAAGCGTTCTAAAATGCTTTAAAAATTCAAAGACATTTTTCTATGTTAACTAACGGCACGGTATCGGTCCTTAATATTGACCTATAATTTTTAAATTGGTCCACGTATTATATTACAGGGTTATAGTGTACCATACCATAGGAAATATTTATAGGTCAATTAGGGGGTACACAGCGTGACCCTAAAGTTTACTATGTATGCCTATGCGAAATAAAGTGTTCTGAGAAGCTTAAAATAAGGAAATAAGCGTTCTAAAATGCTTTAAAAATTCAAAGACATTTTTCTATGTTAACTAACGGTACGGTATCGGGCCTTAATATTGACCTATAATTTTTAAATTGGACCACGTAATATATTACTGGGTAATATTGTTCCCTACCACGGGAAATAATTATAGGTCACTTAGGGGGTACACAGCGTGACCCTAAAGTTTACTATGTATGCCTATGCGAAATAAAGTGTTCGGAGAAGCTTAAAATGAAGAAATAAGCGTTCTAAAATGCTTTAAAAATTCAAAGACATCTTTCAATGGTTAACTAACGCAAGGCGCAATATCAGACCTTAATATTGACCCATAATATTTAAATTGGACCAGGTATTATATTAAAGGGTAATAGTGTACCCTGCCACAGGAAATAATTATAGGTCAATTAGGGGGTACACTATGTATATTTCAAATGGTGCATTAAAACAAGGAAATTCGAAGACACTTTTCTATGTTAACTAACGGCAAGGTATCGGACCTTAATATTGACCTATAATTTTTAAATTGGACCACGTATTATATTACAGGGTGATAGTGTACCCTACCACGGAAAATAATTATAGGTCAAATAGGGGGTACACAGCGTCTCCCTAAATTTTTCTATGTATGCCTATGCGAAATAAAATGTTTTGAGAAGCTTAAAATGAAGAAATAAGCGTTCTAAAATGCTTTAAAAATTCAAAGACATCTTTCATTGGTTAACCAATGCAAGGCGCGATATCAGACCTTAATATTGACCTATAATTTTTAAATTGGACCACGTAATATATTACAGGGTAATATTGTTCCCTACCACGGGAAATAATTATAGGTCACTTAGGGGGTACACAGCGTGACCCTAAAGTTTACTATGTATGCCTATGCGAAATAAAGTGTTCTGAGAAGCTTAACATGAAGAAATAAGCGTTCTAAAATGCTTTAAAAATTCAAAGACATATTTCAATGGTTAACTAACGCAAGGCGCAATATCAGACCTTAATATTGACCCATAATATTTAAATTGGCCCAGGTATTATATTACAGGGTAATAGTATTCCCTACCACAGGAAATAATTATAGATCAATTAGGGGGTACACTATGTATATTTTAAATAGTGCATTAAAACATGGAAATTCGAAGACACTTTTCTATGTTAACTAACGGCACGGTATCGGACCTTAATATTGACATACAATTTTTAAATTGGACCACGTATTATATTACAGGGTTATAGTGTACCCTACCAGAGGAAATAATTATATGTCAATTAGGGGGTACACAGCGTGACCCTAAAGTTTTCTATGTATGCCTATGCGAAATAGAGTGTTCTGAGAAGCTTAAAATGATGAAATAAGCGTTCTAAAATGCTTTAAAAATTCAAAAACATCTTTCAATGGTTAACTAACGCAAAGAGTGATATCAGACATTAATATGGAACCATAATATTTAAATTGGACCAGGTATTATATTACAGGGTAATAGTGTACCTTACAACAGGAAATAATTATAGTTCAATTAGGGGGTACACTATGTATATTTTAAATAGTGCATTAAAACAAGGAAATTCGAAGACTCTTTTCTATGTTAACTAACGGCACGGTATCGGACCTTAATATTGACCTAAAATTTTTAAATTGGACCACGTATTATATTACAGGGTGATAGTGTACCCTACCACGGAAAATAATTATAGGTCAAATAGGGGGTACACAGCGTGACCCTAAAGTTTACTATGTATGCCTATGCGAAATAAAGTGGTCTGAGAAGCTTAAAATGAGGAAATAAGCGTTCTAAAATGCTTGAAAAATTCAAAGACATCTTTCAATGGTTAACTAACGCAAGGCGCAATATCAGACCTTAATATTGACCCATAATATTATATTATATTACAGGGTATTATATTACAGGTATTATATTACAGGGTAATAGTGTGCCCTACCGCAGGAAAAAAATTATACGTCAATTAGAGGGTACACAGCGTGACCCTAAAGTTTACTATGCATGCCTATGCGAAATAAAGTGTTCTGAGAAGCTTAAAATGAGGAAATAAGCGTTCTAAAATGCTTTAAAAATTCAAAGACATTTTTCTATGTTAACTAACGGCACGGTATCGGTCCTTAATATTGACCTATAATTTTTAAATTGGACCACGTATTATATTACAGGGTTATAGTGTACCATACCATAGGAAATATTTATAGGTCAATTAGGGGGTACACAGCGTGACCCTAAAGTTTACTATGTATGCCTATGCGAAATAAAGTGTTCTGAGAAGCTTAAAATAAGGAAATAAGCGTTCTAAAATGCTTTAAAAATTCAAAGACATTTTTCTATGTTAACTAACGGTACGGTATCGGGCCTTAATATTGACCTATAATTTTTAAATTGGACCACGTAATATATTACTGGGTAATATTGTTCCCTACCACGGGAAATAATTATAGGTCACTTAGGGGGTACACAGCGTGACCCTAAAGTTTACTATGTATGCCTATGCGAAATAAAGTGTTCGGAGAAGCTTAAAATGAAGAAATAAGCGTTCTAAAATGCTTTAAAAATTCAAAGACATCTTTCAATGGTTAACTAACGCAAGGCGCAATATCAGACCTTAATATTGACCCATAATATTTAAATTGGACCAGGTATTATATTACAGGGTAATAGTGTACCCTACCACAGGAAATAATTATAGGTCAATTAGGGGGTACACTATGTATATTTTAAATAGTGCATTAAAACAAGGAAATTCGAAGACACTTTTCTATGTTAACTAACGGCACGGTATCGGACCTTAATATTGACCTATAATTTTTAAATTGGACCACGTATTATATTACAGGGTAATAGTGTACCCTACCGCAGGAAATAATTATAGGTCAATTAGGGGGTACACAGCGGGACCCTAAAGTTTACTATGTATTTCTATGCAAAATAAAGTGCTCTGAGAAGCTTAAAATAAAGAAATAAGCGTTGTAAAATGCTTTAAAAATTCAAAGACATTTTTCTATGTTAACTAACGGTACTGTATCGGGCTTTAATATTGACCTATAATTTTTAAATTGGACCACGTAATATATTACAGGGTAATATTGTTCTCTACCACGGGAAATAATTATAGGTCACTTAGGGGGTACACTATGTATATTTTAAATAGTGCATTAAAACAAGGAAATTCGAAGACACTTTTCTATGTTAACTAACGGCACGGTATCGGACCTTAATATTGACCTAAAATTATAAAATTGGACCACGTATTATATTACAGAGTGATAGTGTACCCTACCACGGAAAATAATTATAGGTCAATTAGGGGGTACACAGCGTGACCCTAAAGTTTACTATGTATGCCTATGCGAAATAAAGTGTTCTGAGAAGCTTAAAATGAAGAAATAAGCGTTCTAAAATGCTTTAAAAATTCAAAGACATCTTTCAATGGTTAACTAACGCAAGGCGCAATATCAGACCTTAATATTGACCCATAATATTTAAATTGGACCAGGTATTATATTACAGGGTAATAGTGTACCCTGCCACAGGAAATAATTATAGGTCAATTAGGGGGTACACTATGTATATTTCAAATGGTGCATTAAAGCAAGGAAATTCGAAGACACTTTTCTATGTTAACTAACGGCAAGGTATCGGACCTTAATATTGACGTATAATTTTTAAATTGGACCACGTATTATATTACAGGGTAATAGTGTACCCTACCACAGGAAATAATTATAGGTCATTTAGGGGGTACACAGCGTCTCGATAAATTTTACTATGTATGCCTATGCGAAATAAAGTGTTCGGAGAAGCTTAAAATGAAGAAATAAGCGTTCTAAAATGCTTTAAAAATTCAAAGACATCTTTCAATGGTTAACTAACGCAAGGCGCAATATCAGACCTTAATATTGACCCATAATATTTAAATTGGACCAGGTATTATATTACAGGGTAATAGTGTACCCTGCCACAGGAAATAATTATAGGTCAATTAGGGGGTACACTATGTATATTTCAAATGGTGCATTAAAACAAGGAAATTCGAAGACACTTTTCTATGTTAACTAACGGCAAGGTATCGGACCTTAATATTGACCTATAATTTTTAAATTGGACCACGTATTATATTACAGGGTGATAGTGTACCCTACCACGGAAAATAATTATAGGTCAAATAGGGGGTACACAGCGTCTCCCTAAATTTTTCTATGTATGCCTATGCGAAATAAAATGTTTTGAGAAGCTTAAAATGAAGAAATAAGCGTTCTAAAATGCTTTAAAAATTCAAAGACATCTTTCATTGGTTAACCAATGCAAGGCGCGATATCAGACCTTAATATTGACCTATAATTTTTAAATTGGACCACGTAATATATTACAGGGTAATATTGTTCCCTACCACGGGAAATAATTATAGGTCACTTAGGGGGTACACAGCGTGACCCTAAAGTTTACTGTGTATGCCTATGCGAAATAGAGTGTTCTGAGAAGCTTAAAATGATGAAATAAGCGTTCTAAAATGCTTTAAAAATTCAAAAACATCTTTCAATGGTTAACTAACGCAAAGAGTGATATCAGACATTAATATGGAACCATAATATTTAAATTGGACCAGGTATTATATTACAGGGTAATAGTGTACCTTACAACAGGAAATAATTATAGTTCAATTAGGGGGTACACTATGTATATTTTAAATAGTGCATTAAAACAAGGAAATTCGAAGACTCTTTTCTATGTTAACTAACGGCACGGTATCGGACCTTAATATTGACCTAAAATTTTTAAATTGGACCACGTATTATATTACAGGGTGATAGTGTACCCTACCACGGAAAATAATTATAGGTCAAATAGGGGGTACACAGCGTGACCCTAAAGTTTACTATGTATGCCTATGCGAAATAAAGTGGTCTGAGAAGCTTAAAATGAAGAAATAAGCGTTCTAAAATGCTTGAAAAATTCAAAGACATCTTTCAATGGTTAACTAACGCAAGGCGCAATATCAGACCTTAATATTGACCCATAATATTATATTATATTACAGGGTATTATATTACAGGTATTATATTACAGGGTAATAGTGTGCCCTACCGCAGGAAATAATTATACGTCAATTAGAGGGTACACAGCGTGACCCTAAAGTTTACTATGCATGCCTATGCGAAATAAAGTGTTCTGAGAAGCTTAAAATGAGGAAATAAGCGTTCTAAAATGCTTTAAAAATTCAAAGACATTTTTCTATGTTAACTAACGGCACGGTATCGGTCCTTAATATTGACCTATAATTTTTAAATTGGTCCACGTATTATATTACAGGGTTATAGTGTACCATACCATAGGAAATATTTATAGGTCAATTAGGGGGTACACAGCGTGACCCTAAAGTTTACTATGTATGCCTATGCGAAATAAAGTGTTCTGAGAAGCTTAAAATAAGGAAATAAGCGTTCTAAAATGCTTTAAAAATTCAAAGACATTTTTCTATGTTAACTAACGGTACGGTATCGGGCCTTAATATTGACCTATAATTTTTAAATTGGACCACGTAATATATTACTGGGTAATATTGTTCCCTACCACGGGAAATAATTATAGGTCACTTAGGGGGTACACAGCGTGACCCTAAAGTTTACTATGTATGCCTATGCGAAATAAAGTGTTCGGAGAAGCTTAAAATGAAGAAATAAGCGTTCTAAAATGCTTTAAAAATTCAAAGACATCTTTCAATGGTTAACTAACGCAAGGCGCAATATCAGACCTTAATATTGACCCATAATATTTAAATTGGACCAGGTATTATATTACAGGGTAATAGTGTACCCTACCACAGGAAATAATTATAGGTCAATTAGGGGGTACACTATGTATATTTTAAATAGTGCATTAAAACAAGGAAATTCGAAGACACTTTTCTATGTTAACTAACGGCACGGTATCGGACCTTAATATTGACCTATAATTTTTAAATTGGACCACGTATTATATTACAGGGTAATAGTGTACCCTACCACGGAAAATAATTATAGGTCATTTAGGGGGTACACAGCGTGACCCTAAAGTTTACTATGTATGCCTATGCGAAATAAAGTGTTCTGAGAAGCTTAAAATGAAGAAATAAGCGTTCTAAAATGCTTTAAAAATTCAAAGACATCTTTCAATGGTTAACTAACGCAAGGCGCAATATCAGACCTTAATATTGACCCATAATATTTAAATTGGACCAGGTATTATATTACAGGGTAATAGTGTACCCTGAAACAGGAAATAATTATAGGTCAATAAGGGGGTACACTATGTATATTTCAAATGGTGCATTAAAACAAGGAAATTCGAAGACACTTTTCTATTAACTAACGGCACGGTATCGGACCTTAATATTGACCTAAAATTATAAAATTGGACCACGTATTATATTACAGGGTAATAGTGTACCCTACCGCAGGAAATAATTATAGGTCAATTAGGGGGTACACAGCGGGACCCTAAAGTTTACTATGTATTTCTATGCAAAATAAAGTGCTCTGAGAAGCTTAAAATAAAGAAATAAGCGTTGTAAAATGCTTTAAAAATTCAAAGACATTTTTCTATGTTAACTAACGGTACGGTATCGGGCTTTAATATTGACCTATAATTTTTAAATTGGACCACGTAATATATTACAGGGTAATATTGTTCTCTACCACGGGAAATAATTATAGGTCACTTAGGGGGTACACTATGTATATTTTAAATAGTGCATTAAAACAAGGAAATTCGAAGACACTTTTCTATGTTAACTAACGGCACGGTATCGGACCTTAATATTGACCTAAAATTATAAAATTGGACCACGTATTATATTACAGAGTGATAGTGTACCCTACCACGGAAAATAATTATAGGTCAATTAGGGGGTACACAGCGTGACCCTAAAGTTTACTATGTATGCCTATGCGAAATAAAGTGTTCTGAGAAGCTTAAAATGAAGAAATAAGCGTTCTAAAATGCTTTAAAAATTCAAAGACATCTTTCAATGGTTAACTAACGCAAGGCGAAATATCAGACCTTAATATTGACCCATAATATTTAAATTGGACCAGGTATTATATTACAGGGTAATAGTGTACCCTGCCACAGGAAATAATTATAGGTCAATTAGGGGGTACACTATGTATATTTCAAATGGTGCATTAAAGCAAGGAAATTCGAAGACACTTTTCTATGTTAACTAACGGCAAGGTATCGGACCTTAATATTGACGTATAATTTTTAAATTGGACCACGTATTATATTACAGGGTAATAGTGTACCCTACCACAGGAAATAATTATAGGTCATTTAGGGGGTACACAGCGTCTCGATAAATTTTACTATGTATGCCTATGCGAAATAAAGTGTTCGGAGAAGCTTAAAATGAAGAAATAAGCGTTCTAAAATGCTTTAAAAATTCAAAGACATCTTTCAATGGTTAACTAACACAAGGCGCAATATCAGACCTTAATATTGACCTAAAATTTTTAAATTGGACCACGTATTATATTACAGGGTGATAGTGTACCCTACCACGGAAAATAATTATAGGTCAAATAGGGGGTACACAGCGTGACCCTAAAGTTTACTATGTATGCCTATGCGAAATAAAGTGGTCTGAGAAGCTTAAAATGAAGAAATAAGCGTTCTAAAATGCTTGAAAAATTCAAAGACATCTTTCAATGGTTAACTAACGCAAGGCGCAATATCAGACCTTAATATTGACCCATAATATTATATTATATTACAGGGTATTATATTACAGGTATTATATTACAGGGTAATAGTGTGCCCTACCGCAGGAAATAATTATACGTCAATTAGAGGGTACACAGCGTGACCCTAAAGTTTACTATGCATGCCTATGCGAAATAAAGTGTTCTGAGAAGCTTAAAATGAGGAAATAAGCGTTCTAAAATGCTTTAAAAATTCAAAGACATTTTTCTATGTTAACTAACGGCACGGTATCGGTCCTTAATATTGACCTATAATTTTTAAATTGGACCACGTATTATATTACAGGGTTATAGTGTACCTTATTACAGGAAGAAATTATAGGTCATTTAGGGGGAACACAGCGTGACCCTAAAGTTTACTATGTATACCTATGCGAAATAAAGTGTTTTGAGAAGCTTAAAATGAGGAAATAAGCGTTCTAAAATGCTTTAAAAATTCAAAGACATTTTTCTATGTTAACTAACGGTACGGTATCGGACCTTAATATTGACCTACAATTTTTAAATTGGACCAGGTATTATATTACAGGGTAATAGTGTACCCTACCACAGGAAATAATTATAGGTCAATTAGGGGGTACACTATGTATATTTTAAATAGTGCATTAAAACAAGGAAATTCGAAGACACTTTTCTATGTTAACTAACGGCACGGTATCGGACCTTAATATTGACCTATAATTTTTAAATTGGACCACGTATTATATTACAGGGTAATAGTGTACCCTACCACGGAAAATAATTATAGGTCATTTAGGGGGTACACAGCGTGACCCTAAAGTTTACTATGTATGCCTATGCGAAATAAAGTGTTCTGAGAAGCTTAAAATGAAGAAATAAGCGTTCTAAAATGCTTTAAAAATTCAAAGACATCTTTCAATGGTTAACTAACGCAAGGCGCAATATCAGACCTTAATATTGACCCATAATATTTAAATTGGACCAGGTATTATATTACAGGGTAATAGTGTACCCTGAAACAGGAAATAATTATAGGTCAATTAGGGGGTACACTATGTATATTTCAAATGGTGCATTAAAACAAGGAAATTCGAAGACACTTTTCTATGTTAACTAACGGCACGGTATCGGACCTTAATATTGACCTAAAATTATAAAATTGGACCACGTATTATATTACAGGGTAATAGTGTACCCTACCGCAGGAAATAATTATAGGTCAATTAGGGGGTACACAGCGGGACCCTAAAGTTTACTATGTATTTCTATGCAAAATAAAGTGCTCTGAGAAGCTTAAAATAAAGAAATAAGCGTTGTAAAATGCTTTAAAAATTCAAAGACATTTTTCTATGTTAACTAACGGTACGGTATCGGGCTTTAATATTGACCTATAATTTTTAAATTGGACCACGTAATATATTACAGGGTAATATTGTTCTCTACCACGGGAAATAATTATAGGTCACTTAGGGGGTACACTATGTATATTTTAAATAGTGCATTAAAACAAGGAAATTCGAAGACACTTTTCTATGTTAACTAACGGCACGGTATCGGACCTTAATATTGACCTAAAATTATAAAATTGGACCACGTATTATATTACAGAGTGATAGTGTACCCTACCACGGAAAATAATTATAGGTCAATTAGGGGGTACACAGCGTGACCCTAAAGTTTACTATGTATGCCTATGTGAAATAAAGTGTTCTGAGAAGCTTTAAATGAAGAAATAAGCGTTCTAAAATGCTTTAAAAATTCAAAGACATCTTTCAATGGTTAACTAACGCAAGGCGAAATATCAGACCTTAATATTGACCCATAATATTTAAATTGGACCAGGTATTATATTACAGGGTAATAGTGTACCCTGCCACAGGAAATAATTATAGGTCAATTAGGGGGTACACTATGTATATTTCAAATGGTGCATTAAAGCAAGGAAATTCGAAGACACTTTTCTATGTTAACTAACGGCAAGGTATCGGACCTTAATATTGACGTATAATTTTTAAATTGGACCACGTATTATATTACAGGGTAATAGTGTACCCTACCACAGGAAATAATTATAGGTCATTTAGGGGGTACACAGCGTCTCGATAAATTTTACTATGTATGCCTATGCGAAATAAAGTGTTCGGAGAAGCTTAAAATGAAGAAATAAGCGTTCTAAAATGCTTTAAAAATTCAAAGACATCTTTCAATGGTTAACTAACACAAGGCGCAATATCAGACCTTAATATTGACCTAAAATTTTTAAATTGGACCACGTATTATATTACAGGGTGATAGTGTACCCTACCACGGAAAATAATTATAGGTCAAATAGGGGGTACACAGCGTGACCCTAAAGTTTACTATGTATGCCTATGCGAAATAAAGTGGTCTGAGAAGCTTAAAATGAAGAAATAAGCGTTCTAAAATGCTTGAAAAATTCAAAGACATCTTTCAATGGTTAACTAACGCAAGGCGCAATATCAGACCTTAATATTGACCCATAATATTATATTATATTACAGGGTATTATATTACAGGTATTATATTACAGGGTAATAGTGTGCCCTACCGCAGGAAATAATTATACGTCAATTAGAGGGTACACAGCGTGACCCTAAAGTTTACTATGCATGCCTATGCGAAATAAAGTGTTCTGAGAAGCTTAAAATGAGGAAATAAGCGTTCTAAAATGCTTTAAAAATTCAAAGACATTTTTCTATGTTAACTAACGGCACGGTATCGGTCCTTAATATTGACCTATAATTTTTAAATTGGACCACGTATTATATTACAGGGTTATAGTGTACCATACCATAGGAAATATTTATAGGTCAATTAGGGGGTACACAGCGTGACCCTAAAGTTTACTATGTATGCCTATGCGAAATAAAGTGTTCTGAGAAGCTTAAAATAAGGAAATAAGCGTTCTAAAATGCTTTAAAAATTCAAAGACATTTTTCTATGTTAACTAACGGTACGGTATCGGGCCTTAATATTGACCTATAATTTTTAAATTGGACCACGTAATATATTACTGGGTAATAGTGTACCCTGAAACAGGAAATAATTATAGGTCAATTAGGGGGTACACTATGTATATTTCAAATGGTGCATTAAAACAAGGAAATTCGAAGACACTTTTCTATGTTAACTAACGGCACGGTATCGGACCTTAATATTGACCTAAAATTATAAAATTGGACCACGTATTATATTACAGGGTAATAGTGTACCCTACCGCAGGAAATAATTATAGGTCAATTAGGGGGTACACAGCGGGACCCTAAAGTTTACTATGTATTTCTATGCAAAATAAAGTGCTCTGAGAAGCTTAAAATAAAGAAATAAGCGTTGTAAAATGCTTTAAAAATTCAAAGACATTTTTCTATGTTAACTAACGGTACGGTATCGGGCTTTAATATTGACCTATAATTTTTAAATTGAACCACGTAATATATTACAGGGTAATATTGTTCCCTACCACGGGAAATAATTATAGGTCACTTAGGGGGTACACTATGTATATTTTAAATAGTGCATTAAAACAAGGAAATTCGAAGACACTTTTCTATGTTAACTAACGGCACGGTATCGGACCTTAATATTGACCTATAATTTTTAAATTGGACCACGTATTATATTACAGGGTAATAGTGTACCCTACCACGGAAAATAATTATAGGTCATTTAGGGGGTACACAGCGTGACCCTAAAGTTTACTATGTATGCCTATGCGAAATAAAGTGTTCTGAGAAGCTTAAAATGAAGAAATAAGCGTTCTAAAATGCTTTAAAAATTCAAAGACATCTTTCAATGGTTAACTAACGCAAGGCGCAATATCAGACCTTAATATTGACCCATAATATTTAAATTGGACCAGGTATTATATTACAGGGTAATAGTGTACCCTGAAACAGGAAATAGTTATAGGTCAATTAGGGGGTACACTATGTATATTTCAAATGGTGCATTAAAACAAGGAAATTCGAAGACACTTTTCTATGTTAACTAACGGCACGGTATCGGACCTTAATATTGACCTAAAATTATAAAATTGGACCACGTATTATATTACAGGGTAATAGTGTACCCTACCGCAGGAAATAATTATAGGTCAATTAGGGGGTACACAGCGGGACCCTAAAGTTTACTATGTATTTCTATGCAAAATAAAGTGCTCTGAGAAGCTTAAAATAAAGAAATAAGCGTTGTAAAATGCTTTAAAAATTCAAAGACATTTTTCTATGTTAACTAACGGTACGGTATCGGGCTTTAATATTGACCTATAATTTTTAAATTGGACCACGTAATATATTACAGGGTAATATTGTTCTCTACCACGGGAAATAATTATAGGTCACTTAGGGGGTACACTATGTATATTTTAAATAGTGCATTAAAACAAGGAAATTCGAAGACACTTTTCTATGTTAACTAACGGCACGGTATCGGACCTTAATATTGACCTAAAATTATAAAATTGGACCACGTATTATATTACAGAGTGATAGTGTACCCTACCACGGAAAATAATTATAGGTCAATTAGGGGGTACACAGCGTGACCCTAAAGTTTACTATGTATGCCTATGTGAAATAAAGTGTTCTGAGAAGCTTTAAATGAAGAAATAAGCGTTCTAAAATGCTTTAAAAATTCAAAGACATCTTTCAATGGTTAACTAACGCAAGGCGAAATATCAGACCTTAATATTGACCCATAATATTTAAATTGGACCAGGTATTATATTACAGGGTAATAGTGTACCCTGCCACAGGAAATAATTATAGGTCAATTAGGGGGTACACTATGTATATTTCAAATGGTGCATTAAAGCAAGGAAATTCGAAGACACTTTTCTATGTTAACTAACGGCAAGGTATCGGACCTTAATATTGACGTATAATTTTTAAATTGGACCACGTATTATATTACAGGGTAATAGTGTACCCTACCACAGGAAATAATTATAGGTCATTTAGGGGGTACACAGCGTCTCGATAAATTTTACTATGTATGCCTATGCGAAATAAAGTGTTCGGAGAAGCTTAAAATGAAGAAATAAGCGTTCTAAAATGCTTTAAAAATTCAAAGACATCTTTCAATGGTTAACTAACACAAGGCGCAATATCAGACCTTAATATTGACCTAAAATTTTTAAATTGGACCACGTATTATATTACAGGGTGATAGTGTACCCTACCACGGAAAATAATTATAGGTCAAATAGGGGGTACACAGCGTGACCCTAAAGTTTACTATGTATGCCTATGCGAAATAAAGTGGTCTGAGAAGCTTAAAATGAAGAAATAAGCGTTCTAAAATGCTTGAAAAATTCAAAGACATCTTTCAATGGTTAACTAACGCAAGGCGCAATATCAGACCTTAATATTGACCCATAATATTATATTATATTACAGGGTATTATATTACAGGTATTATATTACAGGGTAATAGTGTGCCCTACCGCAGGAAATAATTATACGTCAATTAGAGGGTACACAGCGTGACCCTAAAGTTTACTATGCATGCCTATGCGAAATAAAGTGTTCTGAGAAGCTTAAAATGAGGAAATAAGCGTTCTAAAATGCTTTAAAAATTCAAAGACATTTTTCTATGTTAACTAACGGCACGGTATCGGTCCTTAATATTGACCTATAATTTTTAAATTGGACCACGTATTATATTACAGGGTTATAGTGTACCATACCATAGGAAATATTTATAGGTCAATTAGGGGGTACACAGCGTGACCCTAAAGTTTACTATGTATGCCTATGCGAAATAAAGTGTTCTGAGAAGCTTAAAATAAGGAAATAAGCGTTCTAAAATGCTTTAAAAATTCAAAGACATTTTTCTATGTTAACTAACGGTACGGTATCGGGCCTTAATATTGACCTATAATTTTTAAATTGGACCACGTAATATATTACTGGGTAATAGTGTACCCTGAAACAGGAAATAATTATAGGTCAATTAGGGGGTACACTATGTATATTTCAAATGGTGCATTAAAACAAGGAAATTCGAAGACACTTTTCTATGTTAACTAACGGCACGGTATCGGACCTTAATATTGACCTAAAATTATAAAATTGGACCACGTATTATATTACAGGGTAATAGTGTACCCTACCGCAGGAAATAATTATAGGTCAATTAGGGGGTACACAGCGGGACCCTAAAGTTTACTATGTATTTCTATGCAAAATAAAGTGCTCTGAGAAGCTTAAAATAAAGAAATAAGCGTTGTAAAATGCTTTAAAAATTCAAAGACATTTTTCTATGTTAACTAACGGTACGGTATCGGGCTTTAATATTGACCTATAATTTTTAAATTGAACCACGTAATATATTACAGGGTAATATTGTTCCCTACCACGGGAAATAATTATAGGTCACTTAGGGGGTACACTATGTATATTTTAAATAGTGCATTAAAACAAGGAAATTCGAAGACACTTTTCTATGTTAACTAACGGCACGGTATCGGACCTTAATATTGACCTAAAATTATAAAATTGGACCACGTATTATATTACAGAGTGATAGTGTACCCTACCACGGAAAATAATTATAGGTCAATTAGGGGGTACACAGCGTGACCCTAAAGTTTACTATGTATGCCTATGCGAAATAAAGTGTTCTGAGAAGCTTAAAATGAAGAAATAAGCGTTCTAAAATGCTTTAAAAATTCAAAGACATTTTTCTATGTTAACTAACGGTACGGTATCGGGCCTTAATATTGACCTATAATTTTTAAATTGGACCACGTAATATATTACTGGGTAATAGTGTACCCTGAAACAGGAAATAATTATAGGTCAATTAGGGGGTACACTATGTATATTTCAAATGGTGCATTAAAACAAGGAAATTCGAAGACACTTTTCTATGTTAACTAACGGCACGGTATCGGACCTTAATATTGACCTAAAATTATAAAATTGGACCACGTATTATATTACAGGGTAATAGTGTACCCTACCGCAGGAAATAATTATAGGTCAATTAGGGGGTACACAGCGGGACCCTAAAGTTTACTATGTATTTCTATGCAAAATAAAGTGCTCTGAGAAGCTTAAAATAAAGAAATAAGCGTTGTAAAATGCTTTAAAAATTCAAAGACATTTTTCTATGTTAACTAACGGTACGGTATCGGGCTTTAATATTGACCTATAATTTTTAAATTGAACCACGTAATATATTACAGGGTAATATTGTTCCCTACCACGGGAAATAATTATAGGTCACTTAGGGGGTACACTATGTATATTTTAAATAGTGCATTAAAACAAGGAAATTCGAAGACACTTTTCTATGTTAACTAACGGCACGGTATCGGACCTTAATATTGACCTAAAATTATAAAATTGGACCACGTATTATATTACAGAGTGATAGTGTACCCTACCACGGAAAATAATTATAGGTCAATTAGGGGGTACACTGCGTGACCCTAAAGTTTACTATGTATGCCTATGCGAAATAAAGTGTTCTGAGAAGCTTAAAATGAAGAAATAAGCGTTCTAAAATGCTTTAAAAATTCAAAGACATCTTTCAATGGTTAACTAACGCAAGGCGCAATATCAGACCTTAATATTGACCCATAATATTTAAATTGGACCAGGTATTATATTACAGGGTAATAGTGTACCCTGCCACAGGAAATAATTATAGGTCAATTAGGGGGTACACTATGTATATTTCAAATGGTGCATTAAAACAAGGAAATTCGAAGACACTTTTCTATGTTAACTAACGGCACGGTATCGGACCTTAATATTGAGCTATAATTTTTAAATTGGACCACGTATTATATTACAGGGTAATAGTGTACCCTACCACAGGAAATAATTATAGGTCATTTAGGGGGTACACAGCGTCTCGATAAATTTTACTATGTATGCCTATGCGAAATAAAGTGTTCGGAGAAGCTTAAAATGAAGAAATAAGCGTTCTAAAATGCTTTAAAAATTCAAAGACATCTTTCAATGGTTAACTAACGCAAGGCGCAATATCAGACCTTAATATTGACCCATAATATTTAAATTGGACCAGGTATTATATTACAGGATAATAGTGTACCCTACCACAGGAAATAATTATAGGTCAATTCGGGGGTACACTATGTATATTTTAAATAGTGCATTAAAACAAGGAAATTCGAAGACACTTTTCTATGTTAACTAACGGCACGGTATCGGACCTTAATATTGACCTATAATTTTTAAATTGGACCACGTAATATATTACAGGGTAATATTGTTCCCTACCACGGGAAATAATTATAGGTCACTTAGGGGGTACACAGCGTGACCCTAAGGTTTACTATGTATGCCTATGCGAAATAAAGTGTTCGGAGAAGCTTAAAATGAAGAAATAAGCGTTCTAAAATGCTTTAAAAATTCAAAGACATCTTTCAATGGTTAACTAACGCAAGGCGCAATATCAGACCTTAATATTGACCCATAATATTTAAATTGGACCAGGTATTATATTACAGGGTAATAGTGTACCCTTCCACAGGAAATAATTATAGGTCAATTAGGGGGTACACTATGTATATTTTAAATGGTGCATTAAAACAAGGAAATTCGAAGACACTTTTCTATGTTAACTAACGGCACGGTATCGGACCTTAATATTGACCTATAATTTTTAAATTGGACTAGGTATTATATTACAGGGTAATAGTGTACCCTACCACAGGAAATAATTATAGGTCAATTAGGGGGTACACTATGTATATTTTAAATAGTGCATTAAAACAAGGAAATTCGAAGACACTTTTCTATGTTAACTAACGGCACGGTATCGGACCTTAATATTGAGCTATAATTTTTAAATTGGACCACGTATTATATTACAGGGTTATAGTGTACCCTACCACAGGAAATAATTATAGGTCAATTAGGGGGTTCACAGCGTGACCCTAAAGTTTACTATGTATGCCTATGCGAAACAAAGTGTTCTGAGAAGCTTAAAATGAGGAAATAAGCGTTGTAAAATGCTTTAAAAATTCAAAGACATTTTTCTATGTTAACTAACGGCACGGTATCGGAACTTAATATTGACCTATAATTTTTAAATTGGACCACGTATTATATTACAGGGTAATAGTGTACCCTACACCAGGAAATAATTATAGGTCATTTAGGGGGTACACAGCGTCTCCCTAAATTTTACTATGTTTGCCTATGCGAAATAAAATGTTTTGAGAAGCTTAAAATGAAGAAATAAGCGTTCTAAAATGCTTTAAAAATTCAAAGACATCTTTCAATGGTTAACCAACGCAAGGCGCGATATCAGACTTTAATATTGACCTATAATTTTTAAATTGGACCACGTAATATATTACAGGGTAATATTGTTCCCTACCACGGGAAATAATTATAGGTCACTTAGGGGGTACACAGCGTGACCCTAAAGTTTACTATGTATGCCTATGCGAAATAAAGTGTTCGGAGAAGCTTAAAATGAAGAAATAAGCGTTCTAAAATGCTTTAAAAATTCAAAGACATCTTTCGATGGTTAACTAACGCAAGGCGCAATATCAGACCTTAATATTGACCCATAATATTTAAATTGGACCAGGTATTATATTACAGGGTAATAGTGTACCCTACCACAGGAAATAATTATAGGTCAATTAGGGGGTACACTATGTATATTTTAAATAGTGCATTAAAACAAGGAAATTCGAAGACTCTTTTCTATGTTAACTAACGGCACGGTATCGGACCTTAATATTGACCTAAAATTATAAAATTGGACCACGTATTATATTACAGGGTGATAGTGTACCCTACCACTTAAAATAATTATAGGTCAAATAGGGGGTACACAGCGTGACCCTAAAGTTTACTATGTATGCCTATGCGAAATAAAGTGTTCTGAGAAGCTTAAAATGAAGAAATAAACGTTCTAAAATGCTTTAAAAATTCAAAGACATCTTTCAATGGTTAACTAACGCAAGGCGCAATATCAGACCTTAATATTGACCCATAATATTTAAATTGGACCAGGTATTATATTACAGGGTAATAGTGTACCCTACCACAGGAAATAATTACAGGTCAATTAGGGGGTACACTATGTATATTTTAAATAGTGCATTAAAACAAGGAAATTCGAAGACACTTTTCTATGTTAACTAACGGCACGGTATCGGACCTTAATATTGAGCTATAATTTTTAAATTGGACCACGTATTATATTACAGGGTTATAGTGTACCCTACCACAGGAAATAATTATAGGTCAATTAGGGGGTTCACAGCGTGACCCTAAAGTTTACTATGTATGCCTATGCGAAATAAAGTGTTCTGAGAAGCTTAAAATGAGGAAATAAGCGTTGTAAAATGCTTTAAAAATTCAAAGACATTTTTCTATGTTAACTAACGGCACGGTATCGGAACTTAATATTGACCTATAATTTTTAAATTGGACCACGTATTATATTACAGGGTAATAGTGTACCCTACACCAGGAAATAATTATAGGTCATTTAGGGGGTACACAGCGTCTCCCTAAATTTTACTATGTTTGCCTATGCGAAATAAAATGTTTTGAGAAGCTTAAAATGAAGAAATAAGCGTTCTAAAATGCTTTAAAAATTCAAAGATATCTTTCAATGGTTAACCAACGCAAGGCGCGATATCAGACCTTAATATTGACCTATAATTTTTAAATTGGACCACGTAATATATTACAGGGTAATATTGTTCCCTACCACGGGAAATAATTATAGGTCACTTAGGGGGTACACAGCGTGACCCTAAAGTTTACTATGTATGCCTATGCGAAATAAAGTGTTCGGAGAAGCTTAAAATGAAGAAATAAGCGTTCTAAAATGCTTTAAAAATTCAAAGACATCTTTCGATGGTTAACTAACGCAAGGCGCAATATCAGACCTTAATATTGACCCATAATATTTAAATTAGACCAGGTATTATATTACAGGGTAATAGTGTATCCTACCACAGGAAATAATTATAGGTCAATTAGGGGGTACACTATGTATATTTAAAATAGTGCATTAAAACAAGGAAATTCGAAGACACTTTTCTATGTTAACTAACGGCACGGTATCGGACCTTAATATTGACCTATAATTTTTAAATTGGACCACGTATTATATTACGGGGTAATAGTGTACCCTACAACAGGAAATATTTATAGGTCAATTAGGGGGTACACTATGTATATTTTAAATAGTGCATTAAAACATGGAAATTCGAAGACACTTTTCTATGTTAACTAACGGCACGGTATCGGAAATTAATATTGACCTACAATTTTTAAATTGGACCACGTATTATATTACAGGGTTATAGTGTACCCTACCAGAGGAAATAATTATATGTCAATTAGGGGGTACACAGCGTGACCCTAAAGTTTACTATGTATGCCTATGCGAAATAGAGTGTTCTGAGAAGCTTAAAATGATGAAATAAGCGTTCTAAAATGCTTTAAAAATTCAAAGACATCTTTCAATGGTTAACTAACGCAAAGTGCGATATCAGACCTTAATATGGAACCATAATATTTAAATTGAACCAGGTATTATATTACAGGGTAATAGTGTACCTTACAGCAGGAAATAATTATAGGTCAATTAGGGGGTACACTATGTATATTTTAAATAGTGCATTAAAACAAGGAAATTCGAAGACTCTTTTCTATGTTAACTAACGGCACGGTATCGGACCTTAATATTGACCTAAAATTTTTCAATTGGACCACGTATTATATTACAGGGTGATAGTGTACCCTACCACGGAAAATAATTATAGGTCAAATAGGGGGTACACAGCGTGACCCTAAAGTTTACTATGTATGCCTATGCGAAATAAAGTGTTCTGAGAAGCTTAAAATGAAGAAATAAGCGTTCTAAAATGCTTGAAAAATTCAAAGACATCTTTCAATGGTTAACTAACGCAAGGCGCAATATCAGACCTTAATATTGAACCATAATATTATATTATATTACAGGGTATTATATTACAGGTATTATGTTACATGGTAATAGTGTGCCCTACCGCAGGAAATAATTATAGGTCATTTAGGGGGTACACAGCGTGACCCTAAAGTTTACTATGTACGCCTATGCGAAATAAAGTGTTCTGAGAAGCTTAAAATGAAGAAATAAGCGTTCTAAAATGCTTTAAAAATTCAATGACATCTTTCAATGGTTAACTAACGCAAGGCGCAATATCAGACCTTAATATTGACCCATAATATTTAAATTGGACCAGATATCATATTACAGGGTAATAGTGTACCCTACAACAGGAAATATTTATAGCTCAATTAGGGGGTACACTATGTATATTTCAAATGGTGCATTAAAACAAGGAAATTCGAAGACACTTTTCTATGTTAACTAACGGCAAGGTATCGGACCTTAATATTGACCTACAATTTTTAAATTGGACCACGTATTATATTACAGGGTGATAGTGTACCCTACCACTTAAAATAATTATAGGTCAAATAGGGGGTACACAGCGTGACCCTAAAGTTTACTATGTATGCCTATGCGAAATAAAGTGTTCTGAGAAGCTTAAAATGAAGAAATAAGCGTTCTAAAATGCTTTAAAAATTCAAAGACATCTTTCAATGGTTAACTAACGCAAGGCGCAATATCAGACCTTAATATTGACCCATAATATTTAAATTGGACCAGGTATTATATTACAGGGTAATAGTGTACCCTACCACAGGAAATAATTACAGGTCAATTAGGGGGTACACTATGTATATTTTAAATAGTGCATTAAAACAAGGAAATTCGAAGACACTTTTATATGTTAACTAACGGCACGGTATCGGACCTTAATATTGACCTATAATTTTTAAATTGGACCACGTATTATATTACAGGGTAATAGTGTACCCTACCGCAGGAAATAATTATAGGTCATTTAGGGGGTACACAGCGTGACCCTAAAGTTTACTATGTACGCCTATGCGAAATAAAGTGTTCTGAGAAGCTTAAAATGAAGAAATAAGCGTTCTAAAATGCTTTAAAAATTCAATGACATCTTTCAATGGTTAACTAACGCAAGGCGCAATATCAGACCTTAATATTGACCCATAATATTTAAATTGGACCAGATATCATATTACAGGGTAATAGTGTACCCTACAACAGGAAATATTTATAGCTCAATTAGGGGGTACACTATGTATATTTCAAATGGTGCATTAAAACAAGGAAATTCGAAGACACTTTTCTATGTTAACTAACGGCAAGGTATCGGACCTTAATATTGACCTACAATTTTTAAATTGGACCACGTATTATATTACAGGGTGATAGTGTACCCTACCACTTAAAATAATTATAGGTCAAATAGGGGGTACACAGCGTGACCCTAAAGTTTACTATGTATGCCTATGCGAAATAAAGTGTTCTGAGAAGCTTAAAATGAAGAAATAAGCGTTCTAAAATGCTTTAAAAATTCAAAGACATCTTTCAATGGTTAACTAACGCAAGGCGCAATATCAGACCTTAATATTGACCCATAATATTTAAATTGGACCAGGTATTATATTACTGGGTAATAGTGTACCCTACCGCAGGAAATAATTATAGGTCAATTAGGGGGTACACAGCGTGACCCTAAAGTTTACTATGTATGCCTATGCGAAATAAAGTGTTCTGAGAAGCTTAAAATGAAGAAATAAGCGTTCTAAAATGCTTTAAAAATTCAAAGACATCTTTCAATGGTTAACTAACGCAAGGCGCAATATCAGACCTTAATATTGACCCATAATATTTAAATTGGCCCAGGTATTATATTACAGGGTAATAGTGTACCCTACCGCAGGAAATATTTATAGGTCAATTAGGGGGTACACTATGTATATTTTAAATAGTGCATTAAAACATGGAAATTCGAAGACACTTTTCTATGTTAACTAACGGCACGGTATCGGACCTTAATATTGACCTACAATTTTTAAATTGGACCACGTATTATATTACAGGGTTATAGTGTACCCTACCAGAGGAAATAATTATATGTCAATTAGGGGGTACACAGCGTGACCCTAAAGTTTACTATGTATGCCTATGCGAAATAGAGTGTTCTGAGAAGCTTAAAATGATGAAATAAGCGTTCTAAAATGCTTTAAAAATTCAAAGACATCTTTCAATGGTTAACTAACGCAAAGTGCGATATCAGACCTTAATATGGAACCATAATATTTAAATTGGACCAGGTATTATATTACAGGGTAATAGTGTACCTTACAGCAGGAAATAATTATAGGTCAATTAGGGGGTACACAGCGTGACCCTAAAGTTTACTATGTATGCCTATGCGAAATAAAGTGTTCTGAGAAGCTTAAAATGAAGAAATAAGCGTTCTAAAATGCTTGAAAAATTCAAAGACATCTTTCAATGGTTAACTAACGCAAGGCGCAATATCAGACCTTAATATTGACCCATAATATTATATTATATTACAAGGTATTATATTACAGGTATTATATTACATGGTAATAGTGTGCCCTACCGCAGGAAATAATTATAGGTCAATTAGAGGGTACACAGCGTGACCCTAAAGTTTAGTATGTATGCCTATGCGAAATAAAGTGTTCTGAGAAGCTTAAAATGAGGAAATAAGCGTTCTAAAATGCTTTAAAAATTCAAAGACATTTTTCTATGTTAACTAACGGCACGGTATCGGACCTTAATATTGACCTATAATTTTTAAATTGGACCACGTAATATATTACAGGGTAACAGTGTACCTTATTACAGGAAGAAATTATAGGTCAATTAGGGGGTACACAGCGTGACCCTAAAGTTTACTATGTGTTCCTATGCGAAATAATGTGTTCTGAGAAGCTTAAAATGAGGAATTAAGCGTTCTAAAATGCTTTAAAAATTCTAAGAAATTTTTCTATGTTAACTAACGGTACGGTATCGGACCTTAATATTGACCTATAATTTTTAAATTGGACCACGTATTATATTACAGGGTAATATTGTTCCCTACCACGGGAAATAATTATAGGTCACTTAGGGGGTACACAGCGTGACCCTAAAGTTTAATATGTATGCCTATGCGAAATAAAGTGTTCGGAGAAGCTTAAAATGAAGAAATAAGCGTTCTAAAATGCTTTAAAAATTCAAAGACATCTTTCAATGGTTAACTAACGCAAGGCGCAATATCAGACCATAATATTGACCCATAATATTTAAATTGGACCAGGTATTATATTACAGGGTAATAGTGTACCCTACCACAGGAAATAATTACAGGTCAATTAGGGGGTACACTATGTATATTTTAAATAGTGCATTAAAACAAGGAAATTCGAAGACACTTTTCTATGTTAACTAACGGCACGGTATCGGACCTTAATATTGACCTATAATTTTTAAATTGGACCACGTATTATATTACAGGGTAATAGTGTACCCTACAACAGGAAATAATTATAGCTCAATTAGGGGGTACACTATGTATATTTCAAATGGTGCATTAAAACAAGGAAATTCGAAGACACTTTTCTATGTTAACTAACGGCAAGGTATCGGACCTTAATATTGACCTATAATTTTTAAATTGGACCACGTATTATATTACAGGGTAATAGTGTACCCTACCACAGGAAATAATTATAGGTCATTTAGGGGGTACACAGCGTGACCCTAAAGTTTACTATGTACGCCTATGCGAAATAAAGTGTTCTGAGAAGCTTAAAATGAAGAAATAAGCGTTCTAAAATGCTTTAAAAATTCAATGACATCTTTCAATGGTTAACTAACGCAAGGCGCAATATCAGACCTTAATATTGACCCATAATATTTAAATTGAACCAGATATTATATTACAGGGTAATAGTGTACCCTGCCACAGGAAATAATTATAGGTCAATTAGGGGGTACACTATGTATATTTCAAATGGTGCATTAAAACAAGGAAATTCGAAGACACTTTTCTATGTTAACTAACGGCAAGGTATCGGACCTTAATATTGACCTATAATTTTTAAATTGGACCACGTATTTTATTACAGGGTGATAGTGTACCCTACCACGGAAAATAATTATAGGTCAATTAGGGGGTACACAGCGTGACCCTAAAGTTTACTATGTACGCCTATGCGAAATAAAGTGTTCTGAGAAGCTTAAAATGAAGAAATAAGCGTTCTAAAATGCTTTAAAAATTCAAAGACATCTTTCAATGGTTAACCAACGCAAGGCGCGATATCAGACCTTAATATTGACCTACAATTTTTAAATTGGACCACGTATTATATTACAGGGTGATAGTGTACCCTACCACGGAAAATAATTATAGGTCAATTAGGGGGTACACAGAGTGACCCTAAAGTTTACTATGTACGCCTATGCGAAATAAAGTGTTCTGAGAAGCTTAAAATGAAGAAATAAGCGTTCTAAAATGCTTTAAAAATTCAAAGACATCTTTCAATGGTTAACCAACGCAAGGCGCGATATCAGACCTTAATATTGACCTACAATTTTTAAATTGGACCACGTATTATATTACAGGGTGATAGTGTACCCTACCACGGAAAATAATTATAGGTCAAATAGGGGGTACACAGCGTGACCCTAAAGTTTACTATGTATGCCTATGCGAAATAAAGTGTTCTGAGAAGCTTAAAATGAAGAAATAAGCGTTCTAAAAAGCTTTAAAAATTCAAAGACATCTTTCAATGGTTAACTAACGCAAGGCGCAATATCAGACCTTAATATTGACCCATAATATTTAAATTGGACCAGGTATTATATTACAGGGTAATAGTGTACCCTACCGCAGGAAATAATTATAGGTCAATTAGGGGGTACACAGCGTGACCCTAAAGTTTACTATGTATGCCTTTGCGAAATAAAGTGTTCTGAGAAGCTTAAAATGAGAAAATAAGCGTTCTAAAATGCTTTAAAAATTCAAAGACATTTTTCTATGTTAATTAACGGCACGGTATCGGACCTTAATATTGACCTATAATTTTTAAATTGGACCACGTAATATATTACAGGGTAATAGTGTACCTTATTACAGGAAGAAATTATAGGTCATTTAGGGGGTACACAGCGTGACCCTAAATTTTACTATGTATGCCTATGCGAAATAGAGTGTTCTGAGAAGCTTAAAATGAAGAAATAAGCGTTCTAAAATGCTTTAAAAATTCAAAGACATCTTTCAATGGTTAACTAACGCAAAGCGCGATATCAGACCTTAATATGGAACCATAATATTTAAATTGGACCAGGTATTATATTACAGGGTAATAGTGTACCTTACAGCAGGAAATAATTA
This sequence comes from Parasteatoda tepidariorum, assembly GCF_982258835.1. Taxonomy (NCBI): domain Eukaryota; kingdom Metazoa; phylum Arthropoda; class Arachnida; order Araneae; family Theridiidae; genus Parasteatoda; species Parasteatoda tepidariorum. The sequence goes on from NC_141759.1 coordinate 114,095,678, forward strand.
TAGGTCAATTAGGGGGTACACTATGTATATTTTAAATAGTGCATTAAAACAAGGAAATTCGAAGACTCTTTTCTATGTTAACTAACGGCACGGTATCGGACCTTAATATTGACCTATAATTTTTAAATTGGACCACGTATTTTATTACAGGGTGATAGTGTACCCTACCACGGAAAATAATTATAGGTCAATTAGGGGGTACACAGCGTGACCCTAAAGTTTACTATGTACGCCTATGCGAAATAAAGTGTTCTGAGAAGCTTAAAATGAAGAAATAAGCGTTCTAAAATGCTTTAAAAATTCAAAGACATCTTTCAATGGTTAACCAACGCAAGGCGCGATATCAGACCTTAATATTGACCTACAATTTTTAAATTGGACCACGTATTATATTACAGGGTGATAGTGTTCCCTACCACGGAAAATAATTATAGGTCAATTAGGGGGTACACAGAGTGACCCTAAAGTTTACTATGTACGCCTATGCGAAATAAAGTGTTCTGAGAAGCTTAAAATGAAGAAATAAGCGTTCTAAAATGCTTTAAAAATTCAAAGACATCTTTCAATGGTTAACCAACGCAAGGCGCGATATCAGACCTTAATATTGACCTACAATTTTTAAATTGGACCACGTATTATATTACAGGGTGATAGTGTACCCTACCACGGAAAATAATTATAGGTCAAATAGGGGGTACACAGCGTGACCCTAAAGTTTACTATGTATGCCTATGCGAAATAAAGTGTTCTGAGAAGCTTAAAATGAAGAAATAAGCGTTCTAAAATGCTTTAAAAATTCAAAGACATCTTTCAATGGTTAACTAACGCAAGGCGCAATATCAGACCTTAATATTGACCCATAATATTTAAATTGGACCAGGTATTATATTACAGGGTAATAGTGTACCCTACCGCAGGAAATAATTATAGGTCAATTAGGGGGTACACAGCGTGACCCTAAAGTTTACTATGTATGCCTATGCGAAATAAAGTGTTCTGAGAAGCTTAAAATGAGAAAATAAGCGTTCTAAAATGCTTTAAAAATTCAAAGACATTTTTCTATGTTAATTAACGGCACGGTATCGGACCTTAATATTGACCTATAATTTTTAAATTGGACCACGTAATATATTACAGGGTAATAGTGTACCTTATTACAGGAAGAAATTATAGGTCATTTAGGGGGTACACAGCGTGACCCTAAATTTTACTATGTATGCCTATGCGAAATAGAGTGTTCTGAGAAGCTTAAAATGAAGAAATAAGCGTTCTAAAATGCTTTAAAAATTCAAAGACATCTTTCAATGGTTAACTAACGCAAAGCGCGATATCAGACCTTAATATGGAACCATAATATTTAAATTGGACCAGGTATTATATTACAGGGTAATAGTGTACCTTACAGCAGGAAATAATTATAGGTCAATTAGGGGGTACACTATGTATATTTTAAATAGTGCATTAAAACAAGGAAATTCGAAGACTCTTTTCTATGTTAACTAACGGCACGGTATCGGACCTTAATATTGACCTAAAATTTTTAAATTGAACCACGTATTATATTACAGGGTGATAGTGTACCCTACCACGGAAAATAATTATAGGTCAAATAGGGGGTACACAGCGTGACCCTAAAGTTTACTATGTATGCCTATGCGAAATAAAGTGTTCTGAGAAGCTTAAAATGAGGAAATAAGCGTTCTAAAATGCTTTAAAAATTCAAAGACATTTTTCTATGTTAACTAACGGCACGGTATCGGTCCTTAATATTGACCTATAATTTTTAAATTGGACCACGTCATATATTACAGGGTAATAGTGTACCTTATTACAGGAAGAAATTATAGGTCATTTAGGGGGTACACAGCGTGACCCTAAATTTTACTATGTATGCCTATGCGAAATAAAGTGTTCTGAGAAGCTTAAAATGAGGAAATAAGCGTTCTAAAATGCTTTAAAAATTCAAAGACATCTTTCAATGTTTAACTAACGCAAGGCGCAATATCAGACCTTAATATTGACCAATAATATTTAAATTGGACCAGGTATTATATTACAGGGTAATAGTGTACCCTACCACAGGAAATAATTATAGGTCAATTAGGGGGTACACAGCGTGACCCTAAAGTTTACTATGTATGCCTATGCGAAATAAAGTGTTTTGAGAAGCTTAAAATGAGGAAATAAGCGTTCTAAAATGCTTTAAAAATTCAAAGACATTTTTCAATGGTTAACTAAAGCAAGGCGCAATATCAGACCTTAATATTGACCCATAATATTTAAATTGGACCAGATATTATATTACAGGGTAATAGTGTACCCTGCCACAGGAAATAATTATAGGTCAATTAGGGGGTACACTATGTATATTTCAAATGGTGCATTAAAACAAGGAAATTCGAAAACACTTTTCTATGTTAACTAACGGCAAGGTATCGGACCTTAATATTGACCTATAATTTTTAAATTGGACCACGTATTATATTACAGGGTGATAGTGTACCCTACCACGGAAAATAATTATAGGTCAATTAGGAGGTACACAGCGTGACCCTAAAGTTTACTATGTATGCCTATGCGAAATAAAGTGTTCTGAGAAGCTTAAAATGAAGAAATAAGCGTTCTAAAATGCTTTAAAAATTCAAAGACATCTTTCAATGGTTAACTAACGCAAGGCGCAATATCAGACCTTAATATTGACCCATAATATTTAAATTGGACCAGATATTATATTGCAGGGTAATAGTGTACCCTGCCACAGGAAATAATTATAGGTCAATTAGGGGGTAAACTATGTATATTTCAAATGGTGCATTAAAACAAGGAAATTCGAAGACACTTTTCTATGTTAACTAACGGCAAGGTATCGGACCTTAATATTGAACTATAATTTTTAAATTGGACCACGTATTATATTACAGGGTAATAGTGTACCCTACCACAGGAAATAATTATAGGTCATTTAGGGGGTACACAGCGTCTCCCTAAATTTTACTATGTATGCCTATGCGAAATAAAATGTTTTGAGAAGCTTAAAATGAAGAAATAAGCGTTCTAAAATGCTTTAAAAATTCAAAGACATCTTTCAATGGTTAACCAACGCAAGGCGCGATATCAGACCTTAATATTGACCTACAATTTTTAAATTGGACCACGTATTATATTACAGGGTGATAGTGTACCCTACCACGGAAAATAATCATAGGTCAAATAGGGGGTACACAGCGTGACCCTAAAGTTTACTATGTATGCCTATGCGAAATAAAGTGTTCTGAGAAGCTTAAAATGAAGAAATAAGCGTTCTAAAATGCTTTAAAAATTCAAAGACATCTTTCAATGGTTAACTAACGCAAGGCGCAATATCAGACCTTAATATTGACCCATAATATTTAAATTGGCCCAGGTATTATATTACAGGGTAATAGTGTAGGACAGGATATTACCACAGGAAATATTTATAGGTTAATTAGGGGGTACACTATGTATATTTTAAATAGTGCATTAAAACATGGAAATTCGAAGACACTTTTCTATGTTAACTAACGGCACGGTATCGGACATTAATATTGACCTACAATTTTTAAATTGGACCACGTATTATATTACAGGGTTATAGTGTACCCTACCAGAGGAAATAATTATATGTCAATTAGGGGGTACACAGCGTGACCCTAAAGTTTACTATGTATGCCTATGCGAAATAGAGTGTTCTGAGAAGCTTAAAATGATGAAATAAGCGTTCTAAAATGCTTTAAAAATTCAAAGACATCTTTCAATGGTTAACTAACGCAAAGCGCGATATCAGACCTTAATATGGAACCATAATATTTAAATTGGACCAGGTATTATATTACAGGGTAATAGTGTACCTTACAGCAGGAAATAATTATAGGTCAATTAGGGGGTACACTATGTATATTTTAAATAGTGCATTAAAACAAGGAAATTCGAAGACTCTTTTCTATGTTAACTAACGGCACGGTATCGGACCTTAATATTGACCTAAAATTTTTAAATTGGACCACGTATTATATTACAGGGTGATAGTGTACCCTACCACGGAAAATAATTATAGGTCAAATAGGGGGAACACAGCGTGACCCTAAAGTTTACTATGTATGCCTATGCGAAATAAAGTGTTCTGAGAAGCTTAAAATGAAGAAATAAGCGTTCTAAAATGCTTGAAAAATTCAAAGACATCTTTCAATGGTTAACTAACGCAAGGCGCAATATCAGACCTTAATATTGACCCATAATATTATATTATATTACAGGGTATTATATTACAGGTATTATATTACAGGGTAATAGTGTGCCCTACCGCAGGAAATAATTATACGTCAATTAGAGGGTACAAAGCGTGACCCTAAAGTTTACTATGTATGCCTATGCGAAATAAAGTGTTCTGAGAAGCTTAAAATGAGGAAATAAGCGTTCTAAAATGCTTTAAAAATTCAAAGACATTTTTCTATGTTAACAAACGGCACGGTATCGGTCCTTAATATTGACCTATAATTTTTAAATTGGACCACGTCATATATTACAGGGTAATAGTGTACCTTATTACAGGAAGAAATTATAGGTCATTTAGGGGGAACACAGCGTGACCCTAAATTTTACTATGTATGCCTATGCGAAATAAAGTGTTCTGAGAAGCTTAAAATGAGGAAATAAGCGTTCTAAAATGCTTTAAAAATTCAAAGACATCTTTCAATGTTTAACTAACGCAAGGCGCAATATCAGACCTTAATATTGACCCATAATATTTAAATTGGACCAGGTATTATATTACAGGATAATAGTGTACCCTACCGCAGGAAATAATTATAGGTCAATTAGGGGGTACACAGCGTGACCCTAAAGTTTACTATGTATGCCTATGCGAAATAAAGTGTTCTGAGAAGCTTAAAATGAGAAAATAAGCGTTCTAAAATGCTTTAAAAATTCAAAGACATTTTTCTATGTTAACTAACGCCACGGTATCGGACCTTAATATTGACCTATAATTTTTAAATTGGACCAAGTAATATATTACAGGGTAATAGTGTACCTTATTACAGGAAGAAATTATAGGTCACTTAGGGGGTACACAGCGTGACCCTAAATTTTACTATGTATGCCTATGCGAAATAGAGTGTTCTGAGAATGTTAAAATGAAGAAATAAGCGTTCTAAAATGCTTTAAAAATTCAAAGACATCTTTCAATGGTTAACTAACGCAAGGCGCAATATCAGACCTTAATATTGACCCATAATATTTAAATTGGCCCAGGTATTATATTACAGGGTAATAGTGTACCCTACCACAGGAAATATTTATAGGTCAATTAGGGGGTACACTATGTATATTTTAAATAGTGCATTAAAACATGGAAATTCGAAGACACTTTTCTATGTTAACTAACGGCACGGTATCGGACCTTAATATAGACCTACAATTTTTAAATTGGACCACGTATTATATTACAGGGTTATAGTGTACCCTACCAGAGGTAATAATTATATGTCAATTAGGGGGTACACAGCGTGACCCTAAAGTTTACTATGTATGCCTATGCGAAATAGAGTGTTCTGAGAAGCTTAAAATGATGAAATAAGCGTTCTAAAATGCTTTAAAAATTCAAAGACATCTTTCAAAGGTTAACTAACGCAAAGCGCGATATCAGACTTTAATATGGAACCATAATATTTAAATTGGACCAGGTATTGTATTACAGGTTAATAGTGTACCTTACAGCAGGAAATAATTATAGGTCAATTAGGGGGTACACTATGTATATTTTAAATAGTGCATTAAAACAAGGAAATTCGAAAACTCTTTTCTATGTTAACTAACGGCACGGTATCGGACCTTAATATTGACCTAAAATTTTTAAATTGGACCACGTATTATATTACAAGGTGATAGTGTACCCTACCACGGAAAATAATTATAGGTCAAATAGGGGGTACACAGCGTGACCCTAAAGTTTACTATGTATGCCTATGCGAAATAAAGTGTTCTGAGAAGCTTAAAATGAAGAAATAAGCGTTCTAAAATGCTTGAAAAATTCAAAGACATCTTTCAATGGTTAACTAACGCAAGGCGCAATATCAGACCTTAATATTGACCCATAATATTATATTATATTACAGGGTATTATATTACAGGTATTATATTACAGGGTAATAGTGTGCCCTACCGCAGGAAATAATTATACGTCAATTAGAGGGTACACAGCGTGACCCTAAAGTTTACTATGTATGCCTATGCGAAATAAAGTGTTCTGAGAAGCTTAAAATGAGGAAATAAGCGTTCTAAAATGCTTTAAAAATTCAAAGACATTTTTCTATGTTAACTAACGGCACGGTATCGGTCCTTAATATTGACCTATAATTTTTAAATTGGACCACGTCATATATTACAGGGTAATAGTGTACCTTATTACAGGAAGAAATTATAGGTCATTTAGGGGGAACACAGCGTGACCCTAAAGTTTACTATGTATACCTATGCGAAATAAAGTGTTTTGAGAAGCTTAAAATGAGGAAATAAGCGTTCTAAAATGCTTTAAAAATTCAAAGACATTTTTCTATGTTAACTAACGGTACGGTATCGGACCTTAATATTGACCTATAATTTTTAAATTGGACCACGTATTATATTACAGGGTGATAGTGTACCCTACCACGGAAAATAATTATAGGTCAAATAGGGGGTACACAGCGTGACCCTAAATTTTACTATGTATGCCTATGCGAAATAGAGTGTTCTGAGAAGCTTAAAATGAAGAAATAAGCGTTCTAAAATGCTTTAAAAATTCAAAGACATCTTTCAATGGTTAACTAACGCAAGGCGCAATATCAGACCTTAATATTGACCCATAATATTTAAATTGGTCCAGGTATTATATTACAGGGTAATAGTGTACCCTACCACAGGAAATATTTATAGGTCAATTAGGGGGTACACTATGTATATTTTAAATAGTGCATTAAAACATGGAAATTCGAAGACACTTTTCTATGTTAACTAACGGCACGGTATCGGACCTTAATATTGACCTACAATTTTTAAATTGGACCACGTATTATATTACAGGGTTATAGTGTACCCTACCAGAGGAAATAATTATATGTCAATTAGGGGGTACACAGCGTGACCCTAAAGTTTACTATGTATGCCTATGCGAAATAGAGTGTTCTGAGAAGCTTAAAATGATGAAATAAGCGTTCTAAAATGCTTTAAAAATTCAAAGACATCTTTCAATGGTTAAGTAACGCAAAGCGCGATATCAGACCTTAATATGGAACCATAATATTTAAATTGGACCAGGTATTATATTACAGGGTAATAGTGTACCTTACAGCAGGAAATAATTATAGGTCAATTAGGGGGTACACTATGTATATTTTAAATAGTACATTAAAACAAGGAAATTCGAAGACTCTTTTCTATGTTAACTAACGGCGCGGTATCGGACCTTAATATTGACCTATAATTTTTAAATTGGACCACGTATTATATTACAGGGTAATAGTGTACCCTACTACAGGAAATAATTATAGCTCAATTAGGGGGTACACTATGTATATTTTAAATAGTGCATTAAAACAAGGAAATTCGAAGACTCTTTTCTATGTTAACTAACGGCGCGGTATCGGACCTTAATATTGACCTAAAATTATAAAATTGGACCACGTATTATATTACAGGGTGATAGTGTACCCTACCGCGGAAAATAATTATAGGTCATTTAGGGGGTACACAGCGTGACCCTAAAGTTTACTATGTATGCCTATGCGAAATAAAGTGTTTTGAGAAGCTTAAAATGAGGAAATAAGCGTTCTAAAATGCTTTAAAAATTCAAAGACATTTTTCTATGTTAACTAACGGTACGGTATCGGACCTTAATATTGACCTATAATTTTTAAATTGGACCACGTATTATATTACAGGGTAATATTGTTCCCTACCACGGGAAATAATTATAGGTCACTTAGGGGGTACACAGCGTGACCCTAAAGTTTACTATGTATGCCTATGCGAAATAAAGTGTTCGGAGAAGCTTAAAATGAAGAAATAAGCGTTCTGAAATGCTTTAAAAATTCAAAGACATCTTTCAATGGTTAACTAACGCAAGGCGCAATATCAGACCTTAATATTGACCCATAATATTTAAATTGGACCAGGTATTATATTACAGGGTAATAGTGTACCCTACCACAGGAAATAATTATAGGTCAATTAGGGGGTACACTATGTATATTTTAAATGGTGCATTAAAACAAGGAAATTCGAAGACACTTTTCTATGTTAACTAACGGCACGGTATTGCACCTTAATATTGACCTATAATTTTTAAATTGGACCACGTATTATATTACAGGGTTATAGTGTTCCCTACCACAGGAAATAATTATAGGTCAATTAGGGGGTACACAGCGTCTCCCTAAATTCTACTATGTATGCCTATGCGAAATAAAATGTTTTGAGAAGCTTAAAATGAAGAAATAAGCGTTCTAAAATGCTTTAAAAATTCAAAGACATCTTTCAATGGTTAACCAACGCAAGGCGCGATATCAGACCTTAATATTGACCTATAATTTTTAAATTGGACCACGTAATATATTACAGGGTAATATTGTTCCCTACCACGGGAAATAATTATAGGTCACTTAGGGGGTACACAGCGTGACCCTAAAGTTTACTATGTATGCCTATGCGAAATAAAGTGTTCTGAGAAGCTTAAAATGAAGAAAAAAGCGTTCTAAAATGCTTTAAAAATTCAAAGACATCTTTCAATGGTGAACTAACGCAAGGCGCAATATCAGACCTTAATATTGACCCATAATATTTAAATTGGCCCAGGTATTATATTACAGGGTAATAGTGTACCCTACCACAGGAAATAATTATAGGTCAATTAGGGGGTACAGTATGTATATTTTAAATAGTGCATTAAAACATGGAAATTCGAAGACACTTTTCTATGTTAACTAACGGCACGGTATCGGACCTTAATATTGACCTACAATTTTTAAATTGGACCACGTATTATATTACAGGGTGATAGTGTACCCTACCACGGAAAATAATTATAGGTCAAATAGGGGGTACAGAGCGTGACCCTAAAGTTTACTATGTATGCCTATGCGAAATAAAGTGTTCTGAGAAGCTTAAAATGAAGAAATAAGAGTTCTAAAATGCTTTAAAAATTCAAAGACATCTTTCAATGGTTAACTAACGCAAGGCGCAATATCAGACCTTAATATTGACCCATAATATTTAAATTGGACCAGGTATTATATTACAGGGTAATAGTGTACCCTACCACAGGAAATAATTATAGGTCAATTAGGGGGTACACAGTGTGACCCTAAAGTTTACTATGTATGCCTATGCGAAATAAAGTGTTCTGAGAAGCTTAAAATGAGAAAATAAGCGTTCTAAAATGCTTTAAAAATTCAAAGACATTTTTCTATGTTAACTAACGGCACGTTATCGGACCTTAATATTGACCTAAAATTTTTAAATTGGACCACGTAATATATTACAGGGTAATAGTGTACATTATTACAGGAAGGAATTATAGGTCATTTAGAGGGTACACAGCGTGACCCTAAATTTTACTATGTATGCCTATGCGAAATAGAGTGTTCTGAGAAGCTTAAAATGAAGAAATAAGCGTTCTAAAATGCTTTAAAAATTCAAAGACATCTTTCAATGGTTAACTAACGCAAGGCGCAATATCAGACCTTAATATTGACCCATAATATTTAAATTGGCCCAGGTATTATATTACAGGGTAATAGTGTACCCTACCACAGGAAATATTTATAGGTCAATTAGGGGGTACACTATGTATATTTTAAATAGTGCATTAAAACAAGGAAATTCGAAGACTCTTTTCTATGTTAACTAACGGCACGGTATCGGACCTTAATATTGACCTAAAATTTTTAAATTGGACCACGTATTTTATTACAGGGAGATAGTGTACCCTACCACGGAAAATAATTATAGGTCAAATAGGGGGTACACAGCGTGACCCTAAATTTTACTATGTATGCCTATGCGAAATAGAGTGTTCTGAGAAGCTTTAAATGAAGAAATAAGGGTTCTAAAATGCTTTAAAAATTCAAAGACATCTTTTATTGGTTAACTAACGCAAGGCGCAATATCAGACCTTAATATTGACCCATAATATTTAAATTGGACCAGGTATTATTTTACAGGGTTATAGTGTACCCTACCACAGGAAATAATTATAGGTCAATTAGGGGGTACACTATGTATATTTTAAATAGTGCATTAAAACAAGGAAATACGAAGACACTTTTCTATGTTAACTAACGGCACGGTATCGGACCTTAATATTGACCTATAATTTTTAAATTGGACCACGTATTATATTACAGGGTTATAGTGTACCCTACCCCAGGAAATAATTATAGGTTTATTAGGGGGTACACAGCGTGTCCCTAAAGTTTACTATGTATGCCTATGCGAAATAGAATGTTCTGAGAAGCTTAAAATGAAGAAATAAGCGTTCTAAAATGCTTTAAAAATTCAAATACATCTTTCTATGTTAACTAACGGCACGGTATCGGAACTTAATATTGACCTATAATTTTTAATTGGACCACGTATTATATTACAGGGTAATAGTGTACCCTACCACAGGAAATAATTATAGGTCATTTAGGGGGTACACAGCGTCTCCCTAAATTTTACTATGTATGCCTATGCGAAATAAAATGTTTTGAGAAGCTTAAAATGAAGAAATAAGCGTTCTAAAATACTTTAAAAATTCAAAGACATCTTTCAATGGTTAACCAACGCAAGGCGCGATATCAGACCTTAATATTGACCTATAATTTTTAAATTGGACCACGTAATATATTACAGGGTAATATTGTTCCCTACCACGGGAAATAATTATAGGTCACTTAGGGGGTACACAGCGTGACCCTAAAGTTTACTATGTATGCCTATGCGAAATAAAGTGTTCTGAGAAGCTTAACATGAAGAAATAAGCGTTCTAAAATGCTTTAAAAATTCAAAGACATCTTTCAATGGTTAACTAACGCAAGGCGCAATATCAGACCTTAATATTGACCCATAATATTTAAATTGGCCCAGGTATTATATTACAGGGTAATAGTGTTCCCTACCACAGGAAATAATTATAGGTCAATTAGGGGGTACACTATGTATATTTTAAATAGTGCATTAAAACATGGAAATTCGAAGACACTTTTCTATGTTAACTAACGGCACGGTATCGGACCTTAATATTGACCTACAATTTTTAAATTGGACCACGTATTATATTACAGGGTTATAGTGTACCCTACCAGAGGAAATAATTATATGTCAATTAGGGGGTACACAGCGTGACCCTAAAGTTTACTATGTATGCCTATGCGAAATAGAGTGTTCTGAGAAGCTTAAAATGATGAAATAAGCGTTCTAAAATGCTTTAAAAATTCAAAGACATCTTTCAATGGTTAACTAACGCAAGGCGCAATATCAGACCTTAATATTGACCCATAATATTATATTATATTACAGGGTATTATATTACAGGTATTATATTACAGGGTAATAGTGTGCCCTACCGCAGGAAATAATTATACGTCAATTAGAGGGTACACAGCGTGACCCTAAAGTTTACTATGTATGCCTATGCGAAATAAAGTGTTCTGAGAAGCTTAAAATGAGGAAATAAGCGTTCTAAAATGCTTTAAAAATTCAAAGACATTTTTCTATGTTAACTAACGGCACGGTATCGGTCCTTAATATTGACCTATAATTTTTAAATTGGACCACGTCATATATTACAGGGTAATAGTGTACCTTATTACAGGAAGAAATTATAGGTCATTTAGGGGGAACACAGCGTGACCCTAAAGTTTACTATGTATACCTATGCGAAATAAAGTGTTTTGAGAAGCTTAAAATGAGGAAATAAGAGTTCTAAAATGCTTTAAAAATTCAAAGACATCTTTCAATGGTTAACTAACGCAAGGCGCAATATCAGACCTTAATATTGACCCATAATATTTAAATTGGACCAGGTATTATATTACAGGGTAATAGTGTACCCTACCACAGGAAATAATTATAGGTCAATTAGGGGGTACACAGTGTGACCCTAAAGTTTACTATGTATGCCTATGCGAAATAAAGTGTTCTGAGAAGCTTAAAATGAGAAAATAAGCGTTCTAAAATGCTTTAAAAATTCAAAGACATTTTTCTATGTTAACTAACGGCACGTTATCGGACCTTAATATTGACCTAAAATTTTTAAATTGGACCACGTAATATATTACAGGGTAATAGTGTACATTATTACAGGAAGGAATTATAGGTCATTTAGAGGGTACACAGCGTGACCCTAAATTTTACTATGTATGCCTATGCGAAATAGAGTGTTCTGAGAAGCTTAAAATGAAGAAATAAGCGTTCTAAAATGCTTTAAAAATTCAAAGACATCTTTCAATGGTTAACTAACGCAAGGCGCAATATCAGACCTTAATATTGACCCATAATATTTAAATTGGCCCAGGTATTATATTACAGGGTAATAGTGTACCCTACCACAGGAAATATTTATAGGTCAATTAGGGGGTACACTATGTATATTTTAAATAGTGCATTAAAACAAGGAAATTCGAAGACTCTTTTCTATGTTAACTAACGGCACGGTATCGGACCTTAATATTGACCTAAAATTTTTAAATTGGACCACGTATTTTATTACAGGGAGATAGTGTACCCTACCACGGAAAATAATTATAGGTCAAATAGGGGGTACACAGCGTGACCCTAAATTTTACTATGTATGCCTATGCGAAATAGAGTGTTCTGAGAAGCTTTAAATGAAGAAATAAGGGTTCTAAAATGCTTTAAAAATTCAAAGACATCTTTTATTGGTTAACTAACGCAAGGCGCAATATCAGACCTTAATATTGACCCATAATATTTAAATTGGACCAGGTATTATTTTACAGGGTTATAGTGTACCCTACCACAGGAAATAATTATAGGTCAATTAGGGGGTACACTATGTATATTTTAAATAGTGCATTAAAACAAGGAAATACGAAGACACTTTTCTATGTTAACTAACGGCACGGTATCGGACCTTAATATTGACCTATAATTTTTAAATTGGACCACGTATTATATTACAGGGTTATAGTGTACCCTACCCCAGGAAATAATTATAGGTTTATTAGGGGGTACACAGCGTGTCCCTAAAGTTTACTATGTATGCCTATGCGAAATAGAATGTTCTGAGAAGCTTAAAATGAAGAAATAAGCGTTCTAAAATGCTTTAAAAATTCAAATACATCTTTCTATGTTAACTAACGGCACGGTATCGGAACTTAATATTGACCTATAATTTTTAATTGGACCACGTATTATATTACAGGGTAATAGTGTACCCTACCACAGGAAATAATTATAGGTCATTTAGGGGGTACACAGCGTCTCCCTAAATTTTACTATGTATGCCTATGCGAAATAAAATGTTTTGAGAAGCTTAAAATGAAGAAATAAGCGTTCTAAAATACTTTAAAAATTCAAAGACATCTTTCAATGGTTAACCAACGCAAGGCGCGATATCAGACCTTAATATTGACCTATAATTTTTAAATTGGACCGCGTAATATATTACAGGGTAATATTGTTCTCTACCACGGGAAATAATTATAGGTCACTTAGGGGGTACACAGCGTGACCCTAAAGTTTACTATGTATGCCTATGCGAAATAAAGTGTTCTGAGAAGCTTAACATGAAGAAATAAGCGTTCTAAAATGCTTTAAAAATTCAAAGACATCTTTCAATGGTTAACTAACGCAAGGCGCAATATCAGACCTTAATATTGACCCATAATATTTAAATTGGACCAGGTATTATATTACAGGGTAATAGTGTTCCCTACCACAGGAAATAATAATAGGTCAATTAGGGGGTACACTATGTATATTTTAAATAGTACATTAAAACAAGGAAATTCGAAGACTCTTTTCTATGTTAACTAACGGCGCGGTATCGGACCTTAATATTGACCTAAAATTATAAAATTGGACCACGTATTATATTACAGGGTGATAGTGTACCCTACCGCGGAAAATAATTATAGGTCATTTAGGGGGTACACAGCGTGACCCTAAAGTTTACTATGTATGCCTATGCGAAATAAAGTGTTTTGAGAAGCTTAAAATGAGGAAATAAGCGTTCTAAAATGCTTTAAAAATTCAAAGACATTTTTCTATGTTAACTAACGGTACGGTATCGGACCTTAATATTGACCTATAATTTTTAAATTGGACCACGTATTATATTACAGGGTAATATTGTTCCCTACCACGGGAAATAATTATAGGTCACTTAGGGGGTACACAGCGTGACCCTAAAGTTTACTATGTATGCCTATGCGAAATAAAGTGTTCTGAGAAGCTTAAAATGAGGAAATAAGCGTTCTAAAATGCTTTAAAAATTCAAAGACATTTTTCTATGTTAACTAACGGCACGGTATCGGTCCTTAATATTGACCTATAATTTTTAAATTGGACCACGTCATATATTACAGGGTAATAGTGTACCTTATTACAGGAAGAAATTATAGGTCATTTAGGGGGAACACAGCGTGACCCTAAAGTTTACTATGTATACCTATGCGAAATAAAGTGTTTTGAGAAGCTTAAAATGAGGAAATAAGAGTTCTAAAATGCTTTAAAAATTCAAAGACATCTTTCAATGGTTAACTAACGCAAGGCGCAATATCAGACCTTAATATTGACCCATAATATTTAAATTGGACCAGGTATTATATTACAGGGTAATAGTGTACCCTACCACAGGAAATAATTATAGGTCAATTAGGGGGTACACAGTGTGACCCTAAAGTTTACTATGTATGCCTATGCGAAATAAAGTGTTCTGAGAAGCTTAAAATGAGAAAATAAGCGTTCTAAAATGCTTTAAAAATTCAAAGACATTTTTCTATGTTAACTAACGGCACGTTATCGGACCTTAATATTGACCTAAAATTTTTAAATTGGACCACGTAATATATTACAGGGTAATAGTGTACATTATTACAGGAAGGAATTATAGGTCATTTAGAGGGTACACAGCGTGACCCTAAATTTTACTATGTATGCCTATGCGAAATAGAGTGTTCTGAGAAGCTTAAAATGAAGAAATAAGCGTTCTAAAATGCTTTAAAAATTCAAAGACATCTTTCAATGGTTAACTAACGCAAGGCGCAATATCAGACCTTAATATTGACCCATAATATTTAAATTGGCCCAGGTATTATATTACAGGGTAATAGTGTACCCTACCACAGGAAATATTTATAGGTCAATTAGGGGGTACACTATGTATATTTTAAATAGTGCATTAAAACAAGGAAATTCGAAGACTCTTTTCTATGTTAACTAACGGCACGGTATCGGACCTTAATATTGACCTAAAATTTTTAAATTGGACCACGTATTTTATTACAGGGAGATAGTGTACCCTACCACGGAAAATAATTATAGGTCAAATAGGGGGTACACAGCGTGACCCTAAATTTTACTATGTATGCCTATGCGAAATAGAGTGTTCTGAGAAGCTTTAAATGAAGAAATAAGGGTTCTAAAATGCTTTAAAAATTCAAAGACATCTTTTATTGGTTAACTAACGCAAGGCGCAATATCAGACCTTAATATTGACCCATAATATTTAAATTGGACCAGGTATTATTTTACAGGGTTATAGTGTACCCTACCACAGGAAATAATTATAGGTCAATTAGGGGGTACACTATGTATATTTTAAATAGTGCATTAAAACAAGGAAATACGAAGACACTTTTCTATGTTAACTAACGGCACGGTATCGGACCTTAATATTGACCTATAATTTTTAAATTGGACCACGTATTATATTACAGGGTTATAGTGTACCCTACCCCAGGAAATAATTATAGGTTTATTAGGGGGTACACAGCGTGTCCCTAAAGTTTACTATGTATGCCTATGCGAAATAGAATGTTCTGAGAAGCTTAAAATGAAGAAATAAGCGTTCTAAAATGCTTTAAAAATTCAAATACATCTTTCTATGTTAACTAACGGCACGGTATCGGAACTTAATATTGACCTATAATTTTTAATTGGACCACGTATTATATTACAGGGTAATAGTGTACCCTACCACAGGAAATAATTATAGGTCATTTAGGGGGTACACAGCGTCTCCCTAAATTTTACTATGTATGCCTATGCGAAATAAAATGTTTTGAGAAGCTTAAAATGAAGAAATAAGCGTTCTAAAATACTTTAAAAATTCAAAGACATCTTTCAATGGTTAACCAACGCAAGGCGCGATATCAGACCTTAATATTGACCTATAATTTTTAAATTGGACCACGTAATATATTACAGGGTAATATTGTTCTCTACCACGGGAAATAATTATAGGTCACTTAGGGGGTACACAGCGTGACCCTAAAGTTTACTATGTATGCCTATGCGAAATAAAGTGTTCTGAGAAGCTTAACATGAAGAAATAAGCGTTCTAAAATGCTTTAAAAATTCAAAGACATCTTTCAATGGTTAACTAACGCAAGGCGCAATATCAGACCTTAATATTGACCCATAATATTTAAATTGGACCAGGTATTATATTACAGGGTAATAGTGTTCCCTACCACAGGAAATAATAATAGGTCAATTAGGGGGTACACTATGTATATTTTAAATAGTACATTAAAACAAGGAAATTCGAAGACTCTTTTCTATGTTAACTAACGGCGCGGTATCGGACCTTAATATTGACCTAAAATTATAAAATTGGACCACGTATTATATTACAGGGTGATAGTGTACCCTACCGCGGAAAATAATTATAGGTCATTTAGGGGGTACACAGCGTGACCCTAAAGTTTACTATGTATGCCTATGCGAAATAAAGTGTTTTGAGAAGCTTAAAATGAGGAAATAAGCGTTCTAAAATGCTTTAAAAATTCAAAGACATTTTTCTATGTTAACTAACGGTACGGTATCGGACCTTAATATTGACCTATAATTTTTAAATTGGACCACGTATTATATTACAGGGTAATATTGTTCCCTACCACGGGAAATAATTATAGGTCACTTAGGGGGTACACAGCGTGACCCTAAAGTTTACTATGTATGCCTATGCGAAATAAAGTGTTCGGAGAAGCTTAAAATGAAGAAATAAGCGTTCTGAAATGCTTTAAAAATTCAAAGACATCTTTCAATGGTTAACTAACGCAAGGCGCAATATCAGACCTTAATATTGACCCATAATATTTAAATTGGACCAGGTATTATATTACAGGGTAATAGTGTACCCTACCACAGGAAATAATTATAGGTCAATTAGGGGGTACACTATGTATATTTTAAATGGTGCATTAAAACAAGGAAATTCGAAGACACTTTTCTATGTTAACTAACGGCACGGTATTGCACCTTAATATTGACCTATAATTTTTAAATTGGACCACGTATTATATTACAGGGTTATAGTGTTCCCTACCACAGGAAATAATTATAGGTCAATTAGGGGGTACACAGCGTCTCCCTAAATTCTACTATGTATGCCTATGCGAAATAAAATGTTTTGAGAAGCTTAAAATGAAGAAATAAGCGTTCTAAAATGCTTTAAAAATTCAAAGACATCTTTCAATGGTTAACCAACGCAAGGCGCGATATCAGACCTTAATATTGACCTATAATTTTTAAATTGGACCACGTAATATATTACAGGGTAATATTGTTCCCTACCACGGGAAATAATTATAGGTCACTTAGGGGGTACACAGCGTGACCCTAAAGTTTACTATGTATGCCTATGCGAAATAAAGTGTTCTGAGAAGCTTAAAATGAAGAAAAAAGCGTTCTAAAATGCTTTAAAAATTCAAAGACATCTTTCAATGGTGAACTAACGCAAGGCGCAATATCAGACCTTAATATTGACCCATAATATTTAAATTGGCCCAGGTATTATATTACAGGGTAATAGTGTACCCTACCACAGGAAATAATTATAGGTCAATTAGGGGGTACAGTATGTATATTTTAAATAGTGCATTAAAACATGGAAATTCGAAGACACTTTTCTATGTTAACTAACGGCACGGTATCGGACCTTAATATTGACCTACAATTTTTAAATTGGACCACGTATTATATTACAGGGTGATAGTGTACCCTACCACGGAAAATAATTATAGGTCAAATAGGGGGTACAGAGCGTGACCCTAAAGTTTACTATGTATGCCTATGCGAAATAAAGTGTTCTGAGTAGCTTAAAATGAAGAAATAAGAGTTCTAAAATGCTTTAAAAATTCAAAGACATCTTTCAATGGTTAACTAACGCAAGGCGCAATATCAGACCTTAATATTGACCCATAATATTTAAATTGGACCAGGTATTATATTACAGGGTAATAGTGTACCCTACCACAGGAAATAATTATAGGTCAATTAGGGGGTACACAGTGTGACCCTAAAGTTTACTATGTATGCCTATGCGAAATAAAGTGTTCTGAGAAGCTTAAAATGAGAAAATAAGCGTTCTAAAATGCTTTAAAAATTCAAAGACATTTTTCTATGTTAACTAACGGCACGTTATCGGACCTTAATATTGACCTAAAATTTTTAAATTGGACCACGTAATATATTACAGGGTAATAGTGTACATTATTACAGGAAGGAATTATAGGTCATTTAGAGGGTACACAGCGTGACCCTAAATTTTACTATGTATGCCTATGCGAAATAGAGTGTTCTGAGAAGCTTAAAATGAAGAAATAAGCGTTCTAAAATGCTTTAAAAATTCAAAGACATCTTTCAATGGTTAACTAACGCAAGGCGCAATATCAGACCTTAATATTGACCCATAATATTTAAATTGGCCCAGGTATTATATTACAGGGTAATAGTGTACCCTACCACAGGAAATATTTATAGGTCAATTAGGGGGTACACTATGTATATTTTAAATAGTGCATTAAAACAAGGAAATTCGAAGACTCTTTTCTATGTTAACTAACGGCACGGTATCGGACCTTAATATTGACCTAAAATTTTTAAATTGGACCACGTATTTTATTACAGGGAGATAGTGTACCCTACCACGGAAAATAATTATAGGTCAAATAGGGGGTACACAGCGTGACCCTAAATTTTACTATGTATGCCTATGCGAAATAGAGTGTTCTGAGAAGCTTTAAATGAAGAAATAAGGGTTCTAAAATGCTTTAAAAATTCAAAGACATCTTTTATTGGTTAACTAACGCAAGGCGCAATATCAGACCTTAATATTGACCCATAATATTTAAATTGGACCAGGTATTATTTTACAGGGTTATAGTGTACCCTACCACAGGAAATAATTATAGGTCAATTAGGGGGTACACTATGTATATTTTAAATAGTGCATTAAAACAAGGAAATACGAAGACACTTTTCTATGTTAACTAACGGCACGGTATCGGACCTTAATATTGACCTATAATTTTTAAATTGGACCACGTATTATATTACAGGGTTATAGTGTACCCTACCCCAGGAAATAATTATAGGTTTATTAGGGGGTACACAGCGTGTCCCTAAAGTTTACTATGTATGCCTATGCGAAATAGAATGTTCTGAGAAGCTTAAAATGAAGAAATAAGCGTTCTAAAATGCTTTAAAAATTCAAATACATCTTTCTATGTTAACTAACGGCACGGTATCGGAACTTAATATTGACCTATAATTTTTAATTGGACCACGTATTATATTACAGGGTAATAGTGTACCCTACCACAGGAAATAATTATAGGTCATTTAGGGGGTACACAGCGTCTCCCTAAATTTTACTATGTATGCCTATGCGAAATAAAATGTTTTGAGAAGCTTAAAATGAAGAAATAAGCGTTCTAAAATACTTTAAAAATTCAAAGACATCTTTCAATGGTTAACCAACGCAAGGCGCGATATCAGACCTTAATATTGACCTATAATTTTTAAATTGGACCACGTAATATATTACAGGGTAATATTGTTCTCTACCACGGGAAATAATTATAGGTCACTTAGGGGGTACACAGCGTGACCCTAAAGTTTACTATGTATGCCTATGCGAAATAAAGTGTTCTGAGAAGCTTAACATGAAGAAATAAGCGTTCTAAAATGCTTTAAAAATTCAAAGACATCTTTCAATGGTTAACTAACGCAAGGCGCAATATCAGACCTTAATATTGACCCATAATATTTAAATTGGACCAGGTATTATATTACAGGGTAATAGTGTTCCCTACCACAGGAAATAATAATAGGTCAATTAGGGGGTACACTATGTATATTTTAAATAGTACATTAAAACAAGGAAATTCGAAGACTCTTTTCTATGTTAACTAACGGCGCGGTATCGGACCTTAATATTGACCTAAAATTATAAAATTGGACCACGTATTATATTACAGGGTGATAGTGTACCCTACCGCGGAAAATAATTATAGGTCATTTAGGGGGTACACAGCGTGACCCTAAAGTTTACTATGTATGCCTATGCGAAATAAAGTGTTTTGAGAAGCTTAAAATGAGGAAATAAGCGTTCTAAAATGCTTTAAAAATTCAAAGACATTTTTCTATGTTAACTAACGGTACGGTATCGGACCTTAATATTGACCTATAATTTTTAAATTGGACCACGTATTATATTACAGGGTAATATTGTTCCCTACCACGGGAAATAATTATAGGTCACTTAGGGGGTACACAGCGTGACCCTAAAGTTTACTATGTATGCCTATGCGAAATAAAGTGTTCGGAGAAGCTTAAAATGAAGAAATAAGCGTTCTGAAATGCTTTAAAAATTCAAAGACATCTTTCAATGGTTAACTAACGCAAGGCGCAATATCAGACCTTAATATTGACCCATAATATTTAAATTGGACCAGGTATTATATTACAGGGTAATAGTGTACCCTACCACAGGAAATAATTATAGGTCAATTAGGGGGTACACTATGTATATTTTAAATGGTGCATTAAAACAAGGAAATTCGAAGACACTTTTCTATGTTAACTAACGGCACGGTATTGCACCTTAATATTGACCTATAATTTTTAAATTGGACCACGTATTATATTACAGGGTTATAGTGTTCCCTACCACAGGAAATAATTATAGGTCAATTAGGGGGTACACAGCGTCTCCCTAAATTCTACTATGTATGCCTATGCGAAATAAAATGTTTTGAGAAGCTTAAAATGAAGAAATAAGCGTTCTAAAATGCTTTAAAAATTCAAAGACATCTTTCAATGGTTAACCAACGCAAGGCGCGATATCAGACCTTAATATTGACCTATAATTTTTAAATTGGACCACGTAATATATTACAGGGTAATATTGTTCCCTACCACGGGAAATAATTATAGGTCACTTAGGGGGTACACAGCGTGACCCTAAAGTTTACTATGTATGCCTATGCGAAATAAAGTGTTCTGAGAAGCTTAAAATGAAGAAAAAAGCGTTCTAAAATGCTTTAAAAATTCAAAGACATCTTTCAATGGTGAACTAACGCAAGGCGCAATATCAGACCTTAATATTGACCCATAATATTTAAATTGGCCCAGGTATTATATTACAGGGTAATAGTGTACCCTACCACAGGAAATAATTATAGGTCAATTAGGGGGTACAGTATGTATATTTTAAATAGTGCATTAAAACATGGAAATTCGAAGACACTTTTCTATGTTAACTAACGGCACGGTATCGGACCTTAATATTGACCTACAATTTTTAAATTGGACCACGTATTATATTACAGGGTGATAGTGTACCCTACCACGGAAAATAATTATAGGTCAAATAGGGGGTACAGAGCGTGACCCTAAAGTTTACTATGTATGCCTATGCGAAATAAAGTGTTCTGAGTAGCTTAAAATGAAGAAATAAGAGTTCTAAAATGCTTTAAAAATTCAAAGACATCTTTCAATGGTTAACTAACGCAAGGCGCAATATCAGACCTTAATATTGACCCATAATATTTAAATTGGACCAGGTATTATATTACAGGGTAATAGTGTACCCTACCACAGGAAATAATTATAGGTCAATTAGGGGGTACACAGTGTGACCCTAAAGTTTACTATGTATGCCTATGCGAAATAAAGTGTTCTGAGAAGCTTAAAATGAGAAAATAAGCGTTCTAAAATGCTTTAAAAATTCAAAGACATTTTTCTATGTTAACTAACGGCACGTTATCGGACCTTAATATTGACCTAAAATTTTTAAATTGGACCACGTAATATATTACAGGGTAATAGTGTACATTATTACAGGAAGGAATTATAGGTCATTTAGAGGGTACACAGCGTGACCCTAAATTTTACTATGTATGCCTATGCGAAATAGAGTGTTCTGAGAAGCTTAAAATGAAGAAATAAGCGTTCTAAAATGCTTTAAAAATTCAAAGACATCTTTCAATGGTTAACTAACGCAAGGCGCAATATCAGACCTTAATATTGACCCATAATATTTAAATTGGCCCAGGTATTATATTACAGGGTAATAGTGTACCCTACCACAGGAAATATTTATAGGTCAATTAGGGGGTACACTATGTATATTTTAAATAGTGCATTAAAACAAGGAAATTCGAAGACTCTTTTCTATGTTAACTAACGGCACGGTATCGGACCTTAATATTGACCTAAAATTTTTAAATTGGACCACGTATTTTATTACAGGGAGATAGTGTACCCTACCACGGAAAATAATTATAGGTCAAATAGGGGGTACACAGCGTGACCCTAAATTTTACTATGTATGCCTATGCGAAATAGAGTGTTCTGAGAAGCTTTAAATGAAGAAATAAGGGTTCTAAAATGCTTTAAAAATTCAAAGACATCTTTTATTGGTTAACTAACGCAATGCGCAATATCAGACCTTAATATTGACCCATAATATTTAAATTGGACCAGGTATTATTTTACAGGGTTATAGTGTACCCTACCACAGGAAATAATTATAGGTCAATTAGGGGGTACACTATGTATATTTTAAATAGTGCATTAAAACAAGGAAATACGAAGACACTTTTCTATGTTAACTAACGGCACGGTATCGGACCTTAATATTGACCTATAATTTTTAAATTGGACCACGTATTATATTACAGGGTTATAGTGTACCCTACCCCAGGAAATAATTATAGGTTTATTAGGGGGTACACAGCGTGTCCCTAAAGTTTACTATGTATGCCTATGCGAAATAGAATGTTCTGAGAAGCTTAAAATGAAGAAATAAGCGTTCTAAAATGCTTTAAAAATTCAAATACATCTTTCTATGTTAACTAACGGCACGGTATCGGAACTTAATATTGACCTATAATTTTTAATTGGACCACGTATTATATTACAGGGTAATAGTGTACCCTACCACAGGAAATAATTATAGGTCATTTAGGGGGTACACAGCGTCTCCCTAAATTTTACTATGTATGCCTATGCGAAATAAAATGTTTTGAGAAGCTTAAAATGAAGAAATAAGCGTTCTAAAATACTTTAAAAATTCAAAGACATCTTTCAATGGTTAACCAACGCAAGGCGCGATATCAGACCTTAATATTGACCTATAATTTTTAAATTGGACCACGTAATATATTACAGGGTAATATTGTTCTCTACCACGGGAAATAATTATAGGTCACTTAGGGGGTACACAGCGTGACCCTAAAGTTTACTATGTATGCCTATGCGAAATAAAGTGTTCTGAGAAGCTTAACATGAAGAAATAAGCGTTCTAAAATGCTTTAAAAATTCAAAGACATCTTTCAATGGTTAACTAACGCAAGGCGCAATATCAGACCTTAATATTGACCCATAAAATTTAAATTGGACCAGGTATTATATTACAGGGTAATAGTGTTCCCTACCACAGGAAATAATAATAGGTCAATTAGGGGGTACACTATGTATATTTTAAATAGTGCATTAAAACATGGAAATTCGAAGACACTTTTCTATGTTAACTAACGGCACGGTATCGGACCTTAATATTGACCTACAATTTTTAAATTGGACCACGTATTATATTACAGGGTTATAGTGTACCATACCAGAGGAAATAATTATATGTGAATTAGGGGGTACACAGCGTGACCCTAAAGTTTACTATGTATGCCTATGCGAAATAGAGTGTTCTGAGAAGCTTAAAATGATGAAATAAGCGTTCTAAAATGCTTTAAAAATTCAAAGACATCTTTCAATGGTTAACTAACGCAAGGCGCGATATCAGACCTTAATATTGACCCATAATATTTAAATTGGACCAGGTATTATATTACAGGGTAATAGTGTACCCTTCCACAGGAAATAATTATAGGTCAATTAGGGGGTACACTATGTATATTTTAAATGGTGCATTAAAACAAGGAAATTCGAAGACACTTTTCTATGTTAACTAACGGCACGGTATCGGACCTTAATATTGACCTATAATTTTTAAATTGGACCACGTATTATATTACAGGGTTATAGTGTTCCCTACCTCAGGAAATAATCATAGGTCAATTTGGGGGTACACAGCGTGACCCTAAAGTTTACTATGTATGCCTATGCGAAATAAAGTGTTCTGAGAAGCTTAAAATGAGGAAATAATTCAATATTAAGGTAATATTGTTCCCTACCACGGGAAATAATTATAGGTCACTTAGGGGGTACACAGCGTGACCCTAAAGTTTACTATGTATGCCTATGCGAAATAGAGTGTTCTGAGAAGCTTAAAATGATGAAATAAGCGTTCTAAAATGCTTTAAAAATTCAAAGACATCTTTCAATGGTTAACCAACGCAAGGCGCGATATCAGACCTTAATATTGACCCATAATATTTAAATTGGACCAGGTAATATATTACAGGGTAATAGTGTACCCTACCACAGGAAATAATTATAGGTCAATTAGGGGGTACACTATGTATATTTTAAATAGTGCATTAAAACAAGGAAATTCGAAGACACTTTTCTATGTTAACTAACGGCACGGTATCGGACCTTAATATTGACCTATAATTTTTAAATTGGACCACGTATTATATTACAGGGCTATAGTGTACCCTACCACAGGAAATAATTATAGGTCAATTAGGGGGTACACAGCGTGACCCTAAAGTTTACTATGTATGACTATGCGAAATAAAGTGTTCTGAGAAGCTTAAACTGAGGAAATAAGCGTTCTAAAATGCTTTAAAAATTCAAAGACATTTTTCTATGTTAACTAACGGCACGGTATCGGACCTTAATATTGACCTATAATTTTTAAATTGGACCACGTATTATATTACAGGGTAATAGTGTACCCTAACACAGGAAATAATTATAGGTCATTTAGGAGGTACACAGCGTCACCCTAAATTTTACTATGTATGCCTATGCAAAATAAAATGTTTTGAGAAGCTTAAAATGAAGAAATAAGCGTTCTAAAATGCTTTAAAAATTCAAAGACATCTTTCAATGGTTAACCAACGCAAGGCGCGATATCAGACCTTAATATTGACCTATAATTTTTAAATTGGACCACGTAATATATTACAGGGTTATAGTGTACCCTACCAGAGGAAATAATTATATATCAATTAGGGGGTACACAGCGTGTCCCTAAAGTTTACTATGTATGCCTATGCGAAATAGAGTGTTCTGAGAAGCTTAAAATGATGAAATAAGCGTTCTAAAATGCTTTAAAAATTCAAAAACATCTTTCAATGGTTAACTAACGCAAAGAGCGATATCAGACATTAATATGGAACCATAATATTTAAATTGGACCAGGTATTATATTACAGGGTAATAGTGTACCTTACAACAGGAAATAATTATAGTTCAATTAGGGGGTACACTATGTATATTTTAAATAGTGCATTAAAACAAGGAAATTCGAAGACACTTTTCTATGTTAACTAACGGCACGGTATCGGACCTTAATATTAACCTATAATTTTTAAATTGGACCACGTATTATATTACAGGGTAATAGTGTACCCTACAACAGGAAATAATTATAGCTCCATTAGGGGGTACACTATGTATATTTTAAATAGTGCATTAAAACAAGGAAATTCGAAGACTCTTTTCTATGTTAACTAACGGCACGGTATC
Organism: Parasteatoda tepidariorum; assembly: GCF_982258835.1. Taxonomy (NCBI): domain Eukaryota; kingdom Metazoa; phylum Arthropoda; class Arachnida; order Araneae; family Theridiidae; genus Parasteatoda; species Parasteatoda tepidariorum. Next base: position 114,121,847 of record NC_141759.1, read on the forward strand.
GGACCTTAATATTGACCTAAAATTATAAAATTGGACCACGTATTATATTACAGGGTGATAGTGTACCCTACCACGGAAAATAATTATAGGTCAATTAGGAGGTACACAGCGTGACCCTAAAGTTTACAATGTATGCCTACGCGAAATAAAGTGTTCTGAGAAGCTTAAAATGAAGAAATAAGCGTTCTAAAATGCTTTAAAAAATCAAAGACATCTTTCAATGGTTAACTAACGCAAGGCGCAATATCAGACCTTAATATTGACCCATAATATTTAAATTGGACCAGGTATTATATTACAGGGTAATAGTGTACCCTGCCACAGGAAATAATTATAGGTCAATTAGGGGGTACACTATGTATATTTCAAATGGTGCATTAAAACAAGGAAATTCGAAGACACTTTTCTATGTTAACTAACGACAAGGTATCGGACCTTAATATTGACCTATAATTTTTAAATTGGACCACGTATTATATTACAGGGTAATAGTGTACCCTACCACAGGAAATAATTATAGGTCATTTAGGGGGTACACAACGTCTCCTTAAATTTTACTATGTATGCCTATGCGAAATAAAATGTTTTGAGAAGCTTAAAATGAAGAAATAAGCGTTCTAAAATGCTTTAAAAATTCAAAGACATCTTTCAATGGTTATCCAACGCAAGGCGCGATATCAGACCTTAATATTGACCTACAATTTTTAAATTGGACCACGTATTATATTACAGGGTTATAGTGTACCCTACCAGAGGAAATAATTATATGTCATTTAGGGGGTACACAGCGTGTCCCTAAAGTTTACTATGTATGCCTAAGCGAAATAGAGTGTTCTGAGAAGCTTAAAATGATGAAATAAGCGTTCTAAAATGCTTTAAAAATTCAAAAACATCTTTCAATGGTTAACTAACGCAAAGAGCGATATCAGACATTAATATGGAACCATAATATTTAAATTGGACCAGGTATCATATTACAGGGTAATAGTGTACCTTACAACAGGAAATAATTATAGTTCAATTAGGGGGTACACTATGTATATTTTAAATAGTGCATTAAAACAAGGAAATTCGAAGACACTTTTCTATGTTAACTAACGGCACGGTATCGGACCTTAATATTGACCTATAATTTTTAAATTGGACCACGTATTATATTACAGGGTTATAGTGTACCATACCATAGGAAATAATTATAGGTCAATTAGGGGGTACACAGCGTGACCCTAAAGTTTACTATATATGCCTATGCGAAATAAAGTGTTCTGAGAAGCTTAAAATAAGGAAATAAGCGTTCTAAAATGCTTTAAAAATTCAAAGACATTTTTCTATGTTAACTAACGGCACGGTATCGGACCTTAATATTGACCTATAATTTTTAAATTGGACCAGGTATTATATTACAGGGTAATAGTGTACCCTACCACAGGAAATAATTATAGGTCAATTAGGGGGTACACTATGTATATTTTAAATAGTGCATTAAAACAAGGAAATTCGAAGACACTTTTCTATGTTAACTAACGACACGGTATCGGACCTTAATATTGACCTATAATTTTTAAATTGGACCACGTATTATATTACAGGGTTATAGTGTACCCTACCACAGGAAATAATTATAGGTCAATTAGGGGGTACACAGCGTGACCCTAAGTTTACTATGTATGCCTATGCGAAATAAAGTGTTCTGAGAAGCTTAAAATGAGGAAATAAGCGTTCTAAAATGCTTTAAAAATTCAAAGACATTTTTCTATGTTAACTAACGGCACGGTATCGGAACTTAGTATTGACCTATAATTGTTAAATTGGACCACGTATTATATTACAGGGTAATAGTGTACCCTACCACAGGAAATAATTATAGGTCATTTAGGGGGTACACAGCGTCTCCCTAAATTTTACTATGTATGCCTATGCGAAATAAAATGTTTTGAGAAGCTTAAAATGAAGAAATAAGCGTTCTAAAATGCTTTAAAATTCAAAGACATCTTTCAATGGTTAACCAACGCAAGGCGCGATATAAGACCTTAATATTGACCTATAATTTTTAAATTGGACCACGTAATATATTACAGGGTAATATTGTTCCCTACCACGGGAAATAATTATAGGTCACTTAGGGGGTATGCAGCGTGACCCTAAAGTTTACTATGTATGCCTATGCGAAATAAAGTGTTCGGAGAAGCTTAAAATGAAGAAATAAGCGTTCTAAAATGCTTTAAAAATTCAAAGACATCTTTCGATGGTTAACTAACGCAAGGCGCAATATCAGACCTTAATATTGACCCATAATATTTAAATTGGACCAGGTGTTATATTACAGGGTAATAGTGTACCCTACCACAGGAAATAATTATAGGTCAATTAGGGGGTACACTATGTATATTTTAAATAGTGCATTAAAACAAGGAAATTCGAAGACACTTTTCTATGTTAACTAACGGCACGGTATCGGACCTTAATATTGACCTATAATTTTTAAATTGGACCACGTATTATATTACAGGGTAATAGTGTACCCTACAACAGGAAATAATTATAGCTCAATTAGGGGGTACACTATGTATATTTTAAATAGTGCATTAAAACAAGGAAATTCGAAGACTCTTTTCTATGTTAACTAACGGCTCGGTATCGGACCTTAATATTGACCTAAAATTATAAAATTGGACCACGTATTATATTACAGGGTGATAGTGTACCCTACCACGGAAAATAATTAAAGGTCAATAAGGGGGTACACAGCGTGACCCTAAAGTTTACAATGTATGCCTATGCGAAATAAAGTGTTCTGAGAAGCTTAAAATGAAGAAATAAGCGTTCTAAAATGCTTTAAAAATTCAAAGACATCTTTCAATGGTTAACTAACGCAAGGCGCAATAACAGACCTTAATATTGACCCATAATATTTAAATTGGACCAGGTATTATATTACAGGGTAATAGTGTACCCTGCCACAGGAAATAATTATAGGTCAATTAGGGGGTACACTATGTATATTTCAAATGGTGCATTAAAACAAGGAAATTCAAAGACACTTTTCTATGTTAACTAACGGCAAGGTATCGGACCTTAATATTGACCTATAATTTTTAAATTGGACCACGTATTATATTACAGGGTAATAGTGAACCCTACCACAGGAAATAATTATAGGTCATTTAGGGGGTACACAGCGTCTCCCTAAATTTTACTATGTATGCCTATGCGAAATAAAATGTTTTGAGAAGCTTAAAATGAAGAAATAAGCGTTCTAAAATGCTTTAAAAATTCAAAGACATCTTTCAATGGTTAACCAACGCAAGGCGCGATATCAGACCTTAATATTGACCTACAATTTTTAAATTGGACCACGTATTATATTACAGGGTGATAGTGTACCCTACCACGGAAAATAATTATAGGTCAAATAGGGGGTACACAGCGTCTCCCTAAATTTTACTATGTATGCCTATGCGAAATAAAATGTTTTTGAGAAGCTTAAAATGAAGAAATATGCGTTCTAAAATGCTTTAAAAATTCAAAGACATCTTTCAATGGTTAACCAATGCAAGGCGCGATATCAGACCTTAATATTGACCTATAATTTTTAAATTGGACCACGTAATATATTACAGGGTAATAGTATTCCCTACCACAGGAAATAATTATAGGTCAATTAGGGGGTACACTATGTATATTTTAAATAGTGCATTAAAACATGGAAATTCGTAGACACTTTTCTATGTTAACTAACGGCACGGTATCGGACCTTAATATTGACATACAATTTTTAAATTGGACCACGTATTATATTACAGGGTTATAGTGTACCCTACCAGAGGAAATAATTATATGTCAATTAGGGGGTACACAGCGTGACCCTAAAGTTTACTATGTATGCCTATGCGAAATAGAGTGTTCTGAGAAGCTTAAAATGATGAAATAAGCGTTCTAAAATGCTTTAAAAATTCAAAAACATCTTTCAATGGTTAACTAACGCAAAGAGCGATATCAGACATTAATATGGAACCATAATATTTAAATTGGACCAGGTATTATATTACAGGGTAATAGTGTACCTTACAACAGGAAATAATTATAGTTCAATTAGGGGGTACACTATGTATAATTTAAATAGTGCATTAAAACAAGGAAATTCGAAGACACTTTTCTATGTTAACTAACGGCACGGTATCGGACCTTAATATTGACCTATAATTTTTAAATTGGACCACGTATTATATTACAGGGTTATAGTGTACCATACCATAGGAAATAATTATAGGTCAATTAGGGGGTACACAGCGTGACCCTAAAGTTTACTATGTATGCCTATGCGAAATAAAGTGTTCTGAGAAGCTTAAAATAAGGAAATAAGCGTTCTAAAATTCTTTAAAAATTCAAAGACATTTTTCTATGTTAACTAACGGTACGGTATCGGGCCTTAATATTGACCTATAATTTTTAAATTGGACCACGTAATATATTACTGGGTAATATTGTTCCCTACCACGGGAAATAATTATAGGTCACTTAGGGGGTACACAGCGTGACCCTAAAGTTTACTATGTATGCCTATGCGAAATAAAGTGTTCTGAGAAGCTTAAAATGAAGAAATAAGCGTTCTAAAATGCTTTAAAAATTCAAAGACATCTTTCAATGGTTAACTAACGCAAGGCGCAATATCAGACCTTAATATTGACCCATAATATTTAAATTGGACCAGGTATTATATTACAGGGTAATAGTGTACCCTACCACAGGAAATAATTATAGGTCAATTAGGGGGTACACTGTATATTTTAAATAGTGCATTAAAACAAGGAAATTCGAAGACACTTTTCTATGTTAACTAACGGCACGGTATCGGACCTTAATATTGACCTATAATTTTTAAATTGGACCACGTATTATATTACAGGGTAATAGTGTACCCTACAACAGGAAATAATTATAGCTCAATTAGGGGGTACACTATGTATATTTTAAATAGTGCATTAAAACAAGGAAATTCGAAGACTCTTTTCTATGTTAACTAACGGCTCGGTATCGGACCTTAATATTGACCTATAATTTTTAAATTGGACCACGTATTATATTACAGGGTAATAGTGAACCCTACAACAGGAAATAATTATAGCTCAATTAGGGGGTACACTATGTATATTTTAAATAGTGCATTAAAACAAGGAAATTCGAAGACTCTTTTCTATGTTAACTAACGGCTCGGTATCGGACCTTAATATTGACCTAAAATTATAAAATTGGACCACGTATTATATTACAGGGTGATAGTGTACCCTACCACGGAAAATAATTAAAGGTCAATAAGGGGGTACACAGCGTGACCCTAAAGTTTACAATGTATGCCTATGCGAAATAAAGTGTTCTGAGAAGCTTAAAATGAAGAAATAAGCGTTCTAAAATGCTTTAAAAATTCAAAGACATCTTTCAATGGTTAACTAACGCAAGGCGCAATAACAGACCTTAATATTGACCCATAATATTTAAATTGGACCAGGTATTATATTACAGGGTAATAGTGTACCCTGCCACAGGAAATAATTATAGGTCAATTAGGGGGTACACTATGTATATTTGAAATGGTGCATTAAAACAAGGAAATTCAAAGACACTTTTCTATGTTAACTAACGGCAAGGTATCGGACCTTAATATTGACCTATAATTTTTAAATTGGACCACGTATTATATTACAGGGTAATAGTGAACCCTACCACAGGAAATAATTATAGGTCATTTAGGGGGTACACAGCGTCTCCCTAAATTTTACTATGTATGCCTATGCGAAATAAAATGTTTTGAGAAGCTTAAAATGAAGAAATAAGCGTTCTAAAATGCTTTAAAAATTCAAAGACATCTTTCACTGGTTAACCAACGCAAGGCGCGATATCAGACCTTAATATTGACCTACAATTTTTAAATTGGACCACGTATTATATTACAGGGTGATAGTGTACCCTACCACGGAAAATAATTATAGGTCAAATAGGGGGTACACAGCGTCTCCCTAAATTTTACTATGTATGCCTATGCGAAATAAAATGTTTTTGAGAAGCTTAAAATGAAGAAATATGCGTTCTAAAATGCTTTAAAAATTCAAAGACATCTTTCAATGGTTAACCAATGCAAGGCGCGATATCAGACCTTAATATTGACCTATAATTTTTAAATTGGACCACGTAATATATTACAGGGTAATAGTATTCCCTACCACAGGAAATAATTATAGGTCAATTAGGGGGTACACTATGTATATTTTAAATAGTGCATTAAAACATGGAAATTCGTAGACACTTTTCTATGTTAACTAACGGCACGGTATCGGACCTTAATATTGACATACAATTTTTAAATTGGACCACGTATTATATTACAGGGTTATAGTGTACCCTACCAGAGGAAATAATTATATGTCAATTAGGGGGTACACAGCGTGACCCTAAAGTTTACTATGTATGCCTATGCGAAATAGAGTGTTCTGAGAAGCTTAAAATGATGAAATAAGCGTTCTAAAATGCTTTAAAAATTCAAAAACATCTTTCAATGGTTAACTAACGCAAAGAGCGATATCAGACATTAATATGGAACCATAATATTTAAATTGGACCAGGTATTATATTACAGGGTAATAGTGTACCTTACAACAGGAAATAATTATAGTTCAATTAGGGGGTACACTATGTATAATTTAAATAGTGCATTAAAACAAGGAAATTCGAAGACACTTTTCTATGTTAACTAACGGCACGGTATCGGACCTTAATATTGACCTATAATTTTTAAATTGGACCACGTATTATATTACAGGGTTATAGTGTACCATACCATAGGAAATAATTATAGGTCAATTAGGGGGTACACAGCGTGACCCTAAAGTTTACTATGTATGCCTATGCGAAATAAAGTGTTCTGAGAAGCTTAAAATAAGGAAATAAGCGTTCTAAAATTCTTTAAAAATTCAAAGACATTTTTCTATGTTAACTAACGGTACGGTATCGGGCCTTAATATTGACCTATAATTTTTAAATTGGACCACGTAATATATTACTGTGTAATATTGTTCCCTACCACAGGAAATAATTATAGGTCACTTAGGGGGTACACAGCGTGACCCTAAAGTTTACTATGTATGCCTATGCGAAATAAAGTGTTCTGAGAAGCTTAAAATGAAGAAATAAGCGTTCTAAAATGCTTTAAAAATTCAAAGACATCTTTCAATGGTTAACTAACGCAAGGCGCAATATCAGACCTTAATATTGACCCATAATATTTAAATTGGACCAGGTATTATATTACAGGGTAATAGTGTACCCTACCACAGGAAATAATTATAGGTCAATTAGGGGGTACACTGTATATTTTAAATAGTGCATTAAAACAAGGAAATTCGAAGACACTTTTCTATGTTAACTAACGGCACGGTATCGGACTTTAATATTGACCTATAATTTTTAAATTGGACCACGTATTATATTACAGGGTAATAGTGTACCCTACAACAGGAAATAATTATAGCTCAATTAGGGGGTACACTATGTATATTTTAAATAGTGCATTAAAACAAGGAAATTCGAAGACTCTTTTCTATGTTAACTAACGGCTCGGTATCGGACCTTAATATTGACCTAAAATTATAAAATTGGACCACGTATTATATTACAGGGTGATAGTGTACCCTACCACGGAAAATAATTAAAGGTCAATAAGGGGGTACACAGCGTGACCCTAAAGTTTACAATGTATGCCTATGCGAAATAAAGTGTTCTGAGAAGCTTAAAATGAAGAAATAAGCGTTCTAAAATGCTTTAAAAATTCAAAGACATCTTTCAATGGTTAACTAACGCAAGGCGCAATAACAGACCTTAATATTGACCCATAATATTTAAATTGGACCAGGTATTATATTACAGGGTAATGGTGTACCCTGCCAGAGGAAATAATTATAGGCCAATTAGGGGGTACACTATGTATATTTCAAATGGTGCATTAAAACAAGGAAATTCAAAGACACTTTTCTATGTTAACTAACGGCAAGGTATCGGACCTTAATATTGACCTATAATTTTTAAATTGGACCACGTATTATATTACAGGGTAATAGTGAACCCTACCACAGGAAATAATTATAGGTCATTTAGGGGGTACACAGCGTCTCCCTAAATTTTACTATGTATGCCTATGCGAAATAAAATGTTTTGAGAAGCTTAAAATGAAGAAATAAGCGTTCTAAAATGCTTTAAAAATTCAAAGACATCTTTCAATGGTTAACCAACGCAAGGCGCGATATCAGACCTTAATATTGACCTACAATTTTTAAATTGGACCACGTATTATATTACAGGGTGATAGTGTACCCTACCACGGAAAATAATTATAGGTCAAATGGGGGGTACACAGCGTCTCCCTAAATTTTACTATGTATGCCTATGCGAAATAAAATGTTTTTGAGAAGCTTTTAAAATGAAGAAATATGCGTTCTAAAATGCTTTAAAAATTCAAAGACATCTTTCAATGGTTAACCAATGCAAGGCGCGATATCAGACCTTAATATTGACCTATAATTTTTAAATTGGACCACGTAATATATTACAGGGTAATAGTATTCCCTACCACAGGAAATAATTATAGGTCAATTAGGGGGTACACTATGTATATTTTAAATAGTGCATTAAAACATGGAAATTCGTAGACACTTTTCTATGTTAACTAACGGCACGGTATCGGACCTTAATATTGACATACAATTTTTAAATTGGACCACGTATTATATTACAGGGTTATAGTGTACCCTACCAGAGGAAATAATTATATGTCAATTAGGGGGTACACAGCGTGACCCTAAAGTTTACTATGTATGCCTATGCGAAATAGAGTGTTCTGAGAAGCTTAAAATGATGAAATAAGCGTTCTAAAATGCTTTAAAAATTCAAAAACATCTTTCAATGGTTAACTAACGCAAAGAGCGATATCAGACATTAATATGGAACCATAATATTTAAATTGGACCAGGTATTATATTACAGGGTAATAGTGTACCTTACAACAGGAAATAATTATAGTTCAATTAGGGGGTACACTATGCATAATTTAAATAGTGCATTAAAACAAGGAAATTCGAAGACACTTTTCTATGTTAACTAACGGCACGGTATCGGACCTTAATATTGACCTATAATTTTTAAATTGGACCACGTATTATATTACAGGGTTATAGTGTACCATACCATAGGAAATAATTATAGGTCAATTAGGGGGTACACAGCGTGACCCTAAAGTTTACTATGTATGCCTATGCGAAATAAAGTGTTCTGAGAAGCTTAAAATAAGGAAATAAGCGTTCTAAAATTCTTTAAAAATTCAAAGACATTTTTCTATGTTAACTAACGGTACGGTATCGGGCCTTAATATTGACCTATAATTTTTAAATTGGACCACGTAATATATTACTGGGTAATATTGTTCCCTACCACGGGAAATAATTATAGGTCACTTAGGGGGTACACAGCGTGACCCTAAAGTTTACTATGTATGCCTATGCGAAATAAAGTGTTCTGAGAAGCTTAAAATGAAGAAATAAGCGTTCTAAAATGCTTTAAAAATTCAAAGACATCTTTCAATGGTTAACTAACGCAAGGCGCAATATCAGACCTTAATATTGACCCATAATATTTAAATTGGTCCAGGTATTATATTACAGGGTAATAGTGTACCCTACCACAGGAAATAATTATAGGTCAATTAGGGGGTACACTGTATATTTTAAATAGTGCATTAAAACAAGGAAATTCGAAGACACTTTTCTATGTTAACTAACGGCACGGTATCGGACCTTAATATTGACCTATAATTTTTAAATTGGACCACGTATTATATTACAGGGTAATAGTGTACCCTACAACAGGAAATAATTATAGCTCAATTAGGGGGTACACTATGTATATTTTAAATAGTGCATTAAAACAAGGAAATTCGAAGACTCTTTTCTATGTTAACTAACGGCTCGGTATCGGACCTTAATATTGACCTAAAATTATAAAATTGGACCACGTATTATATTACAGGGTGATAGTGTACCCTACCACGGAAAATAATTAAAGGTCAATAAGGGGGTACACAGCGTGACCCTAAAGTTTACAATGTATGCCTATGCGAAATAAAGTGTTCTGAGAAGCTTAAAATGAAGAAATAAGCGTTCTAAAATGCTTTAAAAATTCAAAGACATCTTTCAATGGTTAACTAACGCAAGGCTCAATAACAGACCTTAATATTGACCCATAATATTTAAATTGGACCAGGTATTATATTACAGGGTAATAGTGTACCCTGCCATAGGAAATAATTATAGGTCAATTAGGGGGTACACTATGTATATTTCAAATGGTGCATTAAAACAAGGAAATTCAAAGACACTTTTCTATGTTAACTAACGGCAAGGTATCGGACCTTAATATTGACCTATAATTTTTAAAATGGACCACGTATTATATTACAGGGTAATAGTGAACCCTACCACAGGAAATAATTATAGGTCAATTAGGGGGTACACAGCGGGACCCTAAAGTTTACTATGTATTCCTATGCAAAATAAAGTGCTCTGAGAAGCTTAAAATGAAGAAATAAGCGTTGTAAAATGCTTTAAAAATTCAAAGACATTTTTCTATGTTAACTAACGGTACGGTATCGGGCTTTAATATTGACCTATAATTTTTAAATTGGTCCACGTAATATATTACAGGGTAATATTGTTCCCTACCACGGGAAATAATTATAGGTCACTTAGGGGGTACACAGCGTGACCCTAAAGTTTACTATGTACGCCTATGCGAAATAAAGTGTTCGGAGAAGCTTAAAATGAAGAAATAAGCGTTCTAAAATGCTTTAAAAATTCAAAGACATCTTTCAATGGTTAACTAACGCAAGGCGCAATATCAGACCTTAATATTGACCCATAATATTTAAATTGGACCAGGTATTATATTACAGGGTAATAGTGTACCCTTCCACAGGAAATAATTATAGGTCAATTAGGGGGTACACTATGTATATTTTAAATGGTGCATTAAAACAAGGAAATTCGAAGACACTTTTCTATGTTAACTAACGGCACGGTATCGGACCTTAATATTGACCTATAATTTTTAAATTGGACCAGGTATTATATTACAGGGTAATAGTGTACCCTACCACAGGAAATAATTATAGGTCAATTAGGGGGTACACTATGTATATTTTAAATAGTGCATAAAAACAAGGAAATTCGAAGACACTTTTCTATGTTAAATAACGGCACGGTATCGGACCTTAATATTGACCTATAATTTTTAAATTGGACCACGTATTATATTACAGGGTTATAGTGTACCCTACCTCAGGAAATAATTATAGGTCAATTAGGGGGTACACAGCGTGACCCTAAAGTTTACTATGTATGCCTATGCGAAATAAAGTGTTCTGAGAAGCTTAAAATGAGGAAATAAGCGTTCTAAAATGCTTTAAAAATTCAAAGACATCTTTCAATGGTTAACCAACGCAAGGCGCGATATCAGACCTTAATATTGACCTATAATTTTTAAATTGGACCACGTAATATATTACAGGGTAATATTGTTCCCTACCACGGGAAATAATTATAGGTCACTTAGGGGGTACACAGCGTGACCCTAAAGTTTACTATGTATGCCTATGCGAAATAAAGTGTTCGGAGAAGCTTAAAATGAAGAAATAAGCGTTCTAAAATGCTTTAAAAATTCAAAGACATCTTTCAATGGTTAACCAACGCAAGGCGCAATATCAGACCTTAATATTGACCCATAATATTATATTATATTTCAGGGTATTATATTACAGGTATTATATTACAGGGTAATAGTGTGCCCTACCGCAGGAAATAATTATAGGTCAATTAGAGGGTACACAGTGTGACCCTAAAGTTTACTATGTATGCCTATGCGAAATAAAGTGTTCTGAGAAGCTTAAAATGAGGAAATAAGCGTTCTAAAATGCTTTAAAAATTCAAAGACATTTTTCTATGTTAACTAACGGCACGGTATCGGACCTTAATATTGACCTATAATTTTTAAATTGGACCACGTAATTTATTACAGGGTAATAGTGTACCTTATTACAGGAAGAAATTATAGGTCATTTAGGGGGTACACAGCGTGACCCTAAATTTTACTATATATGCCTATGCGAAATAGAGTGTTCTGAGAAGCTTAAAATGAAGAAATAAGCGTTCTAAAATGCTTTAAAAATTCAAAGACATCTTTCAATGGTTAAGTAACGCAAGGCGCAATATCAGACCTTAATATTGACCCATAATATTTAAATTGGACCAGGTATTATATTACAGGATAATAGTGTACCCTGCCACAGGAAATAATTATAGGTCAATTAGGGGGTACACTATGTATATTTCAAATGGTGCATTAAAACAAGGAAATTCGAAGACACTTTTCTATGTTAACTAACGGCAAGGTATCGGACCTTAATATTGACCTATAATTTTTAAATTGGACCACGTATTATATTACAGGGTAATAGTGTACCCTACCACAGGAAATAATTATAGGTCATTTAGGGGGTACACAGCGTCTCCCTAAATTTTACTATATATGCCTATGCGAAATAAAATTTTTTGAGAAGCTTAAAATGAAGAAATAAGCATTCTAAAATGCTTTAAAAATTCAAAGACATCTTTCAATGGTTAACCAACGCAAGGCGCGATATCAGACCTTAATATTGACCTACAATTTTTAAATTGGACCACGTATTATATTACAGGGTGATAGTGTACCCTACCTCGGAAAATAATTATAGGTCAAATAGGGGGTACACAGCGTGACCCTAAAGTTTACTATGTATGCCTATGCGAAATAAAGTGTTCTGAGAAGCTTAAAATGAAGAAATAAGCGTTCTAAAATGCTTTAAAAATTCAAAGACATATTTCAATGGTTAACTAACGCAAGGCGCAATATCAGACCTTAATATTGCCCCATAATATTTAAATTGGACCAGGTATTATATTACAGGGTAATAGTGTACCCTACCGCAGGAAATAATTATAGGTCAATTAGGGGGTACACAGCGTGACCCTAAAGTTTACTATGTATGCCTATGCGAAATAAAGTGTTCTGAGAAGCTTAAAATGAGAAAATAAGCGTTCTAAAATGCTTTAAAAATTCAAAGACATTTTTCTATGTTAACTAACGGCACGGTATCGGACCTTAATATTGACCTATAATTTTTAAATTGGACCACGTAATATATTACAGGGTAATAGTGTACCTTATTACAGGAAGAAATTATAGGTCATTTAGGGGGTACACAGCGTGACCCTAAATTTTACTATGTATGCCTATGCGAAATAGAGTGTTCTGAGAAGCTTAAAATGAAGAAATAAGCGTTCTAAAATGCTTTAAAAATTCAAAGACATCTTTCAATGGTTAACTAACGCAAGGCGCAATATCAGACCTTAATATTGACCCATAATATTTAAATTGGCCCAGGTATTATATTACAGGGTAATAGTGTACCCTACCACAGGAAATATTTATAGGTCAATTAGGGGGTACACTATGTATATTTTAAATAGTGCATTAAAACATGGAAATTCGAAGACACTTTTCTATGTTAACTAACGGCACGGTATCGGACCTTAATATTGACCTTCAATTTTTAAATTGGACCACGTATTATATTACAGGGTTATAGTGTACCCTACCAGAGGAAATAATTATATGTCAATTAGGGGGTACACAGCGTGACCCTAAAGTTTACTATGTATGCCAATGCGAAATAAAGTGTTCTGAGAAGCTTAAAATGATGAAATAAGCGTTCTAAAATGCTTTAAAAATTCAAAGACATCTTTCAATGGTTAACTAACGCAAAGCGCGATATCAGACCTTAATATGGAACCATAATATTTAAATTGGACCAGGTATTATATTACAGGGTAATAGTGTACCTTACAGCAGGAAATAATTATAGGTCAATTAGGGGGTACACTATGTATATTTTAAATAGTGCATTAAAACAAGGAAATTCGAAGACTCTTTTCTATGTTAACTAACGGCACGGTATCGGACCTTAATATTGACCTAAAATTTTTAAATTGGACCACGTATTATATTACAGGGTGATAGTGTACCCTAAAACGGAAAATAATTATAGGTCAAATAGGGGGTACACAGCGTGACCCTAAAGTTTACTATGTATGCCTATGCGAAATAAAGTGTTCTGAGAAGCTTAAAATGAAGAAATAAGTGTTCTAAAATGCTTGAAAAATTCAAAGACATCTTTCAATGGTTAACTAACGCAAGGCGCAATATCAGACCTTAATATTGACCCATAATATTATATTATATTACAGGGTATTATATTACAGGTATTATATTACAGGGTAATAGTGTGCCCTACCGCAGGAAATAATTATAGGTCAATTAGAGGGTACACAGCGTGAACCTAAAGTTTACTATGTATGCCTATGCGAAATAAAGTGTTCTGAGAAGCTTAAAATGAGGAAATAAGCGTTCTAAAATGCTTTAAAAATTCAAAGACATTTTTCTATGTTAACTAACGGCACGGTATCGGACCTTAATATTGACCTATAATTTTTAAATTGGACCACGTAATTTATTACAGGGTAATAGTGTACCTTATTACAGGAAGAAATTATAGGTCATTTAGGGGGTACACAGCGTGACCCTAAATTTTACTATGTATGCCTATGCGAAATAGAGTGTTCTGAGAAGCTTAAAATGAAGAAATAAGCGTTCTAAAATGCTTTAAAAATTCAAAGACATCTTTCAATGGTTAACTAACGCAAGGCGCAATATCAGACCTTAATATTGACCCATAATATTTAAATTGGCCCAGGTATTATATTACAGGGTAATAGTGTACCCTACCACAGGAAATATTTATAGGTCAATTAGGGGGTACATTATGTATATTTTAAATAGTGCATTAAAACATGGAAATTCGAAGACACTTTTCTATGTTAACTAACGGCACGGTATCGGACCTTAATATTGACCTACAATTTTTAAATTGGACCACGTATTATATTACAGGGTTATAGTGTACCCTACCAGAGGAAATAATTATATGTCAATTAGGGGGTACACAGCGTGACCCTAAAGTTTACTATGTATGCCTATGCGAAATAGAGTGTTCTGAGAAGCTTAAAATGATGAAATAAGCGTTCTAAAATGCTTTAAAAATTCAAAGACATCTTTCAATGGTTAACTAACGCAAAGCGCGATATCAGACCTTAATATGGAACCATAATATTTAAATTGGACCAGGTATTATATTACAGGGTAATAGTGTACCTTACAGCAGGAAATAATTATAGGTCAATTAGGGGGTACACTATGTATATTTTAAATAGTGCATTAAAACAAGGAAATTCGAAGACTCTTTTCTATGTTAACTAATGGCACGGTATCGGACCTTAATATTGACCTAAAATTTTTAAATTGGACCACGTATTATATTACAGGGTGATAGTGTACCCTACCACGGAAAATAATTATAGGTCAAATAGGGGGTACACAGCGTGACCCTAAAGTTTACCATGTATGCCTATGCAAAATAAAGTGTTCTGAGAAGCTTAAAATGAAGAAATAAGCGTTCTAAAATGCTTGAAAAATTCAAAGACATCTTTCAATGGTTAACTAACGCAAGGCGCAATATCAGACCTTAATATTGACCCATAATATTATATTATATTACAGGGTATTATATTACAGGTATTATATTACAGGGTAATAGTGTGCCCTACCGCAGGAAATAATTATAGGTCAATTAGAGGGTACACAGCGTGACCCTAAAGTTTACTATGTGTTCCTATGCGAAATAAAGTGTTCTGAGAAGCTTAAAATGAGGAATTAAGCGTTCTAAAATGCTTTAAAAATTCTAAGAAATTTTTCTATGTTAACTAACGGTACGGTATCGGACCTTAATATTGACCTATAATTTTTAAATTGGACCACGTAATATATTACAGGGTAATAGTGTACCTTATTACAGGAAGAAATTATAGGTCAATTAGGGGGTACACAGCGTGACCCTAAAGTTTACTATGTGTTCCTATGCGAAATAAAGTGTTCTGAGAAGCTTAAAATGAGGAATTAAGCGTTCTAAAATGCTTTAAAAATTCTAAGAAATTTTTCTATGTTAACTAACGGTACGGTATCGGACCTTAATATTGACCTATAATTTTTAAATTGGACCACATATTATATTACAGGGTAATATTGTTCCCTACCACGGGAAATAATCATAGGTCACTTAGGGGGTACACAGCGTGACCCTAAAGTTTACTATGTATGCCTATGCGAAATAAAGTGTTCGGAGAAGCTTAAAATGAAGAAATAAGCGTTCTAAAATGCTTTAAAAATTCAAAGACATCTTTCAATGGTTAACTAACGCAAGGCGCAATATCAGACCTTAATATTGACCAATAATATTTAAATTGGACCAGGTATTATATTACAGGGTAATAGTGTACCCTACCACAGGAAATAATTACAGGTCAATTAGGGGGTACACTATGTATATTTTAAATAGTGCATTAAAACAAGGAAATTCGAAGACACTTTTCTATGTTAACTAACGGCACGGTATCGGACCTTAATATTGACCTATAATTTTTAAATTGGAACACGTATTATATTACAGGGTAATAGTGTACCCTACAACAGGAAATAATTATAGCTCAATTAGGGGGTACACTATTTATATTTTAAATAGTGCATTAAAACAAGGAAATTCGAAGACTCTTTTCTATGTTAACTAACGGCGCGGTATCGGACCTTAATATTGACCTAAAATTATAAAATTGGACCACGTATTATATTACAGGGTGATAGTGTACCCTACCGCGGAAAATAATTATAGGTCATTTAGGGGGTACACAGCGTGACCCTAAAGTTTACTATGTATGCCTATGCGAAATAAAGTGTTCTGAGAAGCTTAAAATGAGGAAATAAGCGTTCTAAAATGCTTTAAAAATTCGAAGACATCTTTCAATGTTTAACTAACGCTAGACGCAATATCAGACCTTAATATTGACCAATAATATTTAAATTGGACCAGGTATTATATTACAGGGTAATAGTGTACCCTACCACAGGAAATAATTATAGGTCAATTAGGGGGTACACAGCGTGACCCTAAAGTTTACTATGTATGCCTATGCGAAATAAAGTGTTCGGAGAAGCTTAAAATGAAGAAATAAGCGTTCTAAAATGCTTTAAAAATTCAAAGACATTTTTCTATGTTAACTAACGGCACGGTATCGGACCTTAATATTGACCTATAATTTTTAAATAGGACCACGTAATTTATTACAGGGTAATAGTGTACCTTATTACAGTAAGAAATTATAGGTCATTTAGGGGGTACGCAGCGTGACCCTAAATTTTACTATGTATGCCTATGCGAAATAGAGTGTTCTGAGAAGCTTAAAATGAAGAAATAAGCGTTCTAAAATGCTTTAAAAATTCAAAGACATCTTTCAATGTTTAACTAACGCAAGGCGCAATATCAGACCTTAATATTGACCCATAATATTTAAATTGGCCCAGGTATTATATTACAGGGTAATAGTGTACCCTACCACAGGAAATATTTATAGGTCAATTAGGGGGTACACAGCGTGACCCTAAAGTTTACTATGTATGCCTATGCGAAATAAAGTGTTTTGAGAAGCTTAAAATGAGGAAATAAGCGTTCTAAAATGCTTTAAAAATACAAAGACATTTTTCTATGTTAACTAACGGTACGGTATCGGACCTTAATATTGACCTATAATTTTTAAATTGGACCACGTATTATATTACAGGGTAATATTGTTCCCTACCACGGGAAATAATTATAGGTCGCTTAGGGGGTACACAGCGTGACCCTAAAGTTTACTATGAATGCCTATGCGAAATAAAGTGTTCGGAGAAGCTTAAAATGAAGAAATAAGCGTTCTAAAATGCTTTAAAAATTCAAAGACATCTTTCAATGGTTAACTAACGCAAGGCGCAATATCAGACCTTAATATTGACCCATAATATTTAAATTGGACCAGGTATTATATTACAGGGTAATAGTGTACCCTACCACAGGAAATAATTATAGGTCAATTAGGGGGTACACTATGTATATTTTAAATAGTATATTTTAAATAGTGCATTAAAACAAGGAAATTCGAAGACACTTTTCTATGTTAACTAACGGCACGGTATCGGACCTTAATATTGACCTATAATTTTTAAATTGGACCACGTATTATATTACAGGGTAATAGTGTACCCTACAACAGGAAATAATTATAGCTCAATTAGGGGGTACACTATGTATATTTTAAAAAGAGCATTAAAACGAGGAAATTCGAAGACTCTTTTCTATGTTAACTAACGGCACGGTATCGGACCTTAATATTGACCTAAAATTATTAAATTGGACCACGTATTATATTACAGGGTGATAGTGTACCCTACCACGGAAAATAATTATAGGTCAAATAGGGGGTACACAGCGTGACCCTAAAGTTTACTATGTATGCCTATGCAAAATAAAGTGTTCTGAGAAGCTTAAAATGAAGAAATAAGCGTTCTAAAATGCTTGAAAAATTCAAAGACATCTTTCAATGGTTAACTAACGCAAGGCGCAATATCAGACCTTAATATTGACCCATAATATTATATTATATTACAGGGTATTATATTACAGGTATTATATTACAGGGTAATAGTGTGCCCTACCGCAGGAAATAATTATAGGTCAATTAGAGGGTACACAGCGTGACCCTAAAGTTTACTATGTGTTCCTATGCGAAATAAAGTGTTCTGAGAAGCTTAAAATGAGGAATTAAGCGTTCTAAAATGCTTTAAAAATTCTAAGAAATTTTTCTATGTTAACTAACGGTACGGTATCGGACCTTAATATTGACCTATAATTTTTAAATTGGACCACGTAATATATTACAGGGTAATAGTGTACCTTATTACAAGAAGAAATTATAGGTCAATTAGGGGGTACACAGCGTGACCCTAAAGTTTACTATGTGTTCCTATGCGAAATAAAGTGTTCTGAGAAGCTTAAAATGAGGAATTAAGCGTTCTAAAATGCTTTAAAAATTCTAAGAAATTTTTCTATGTTAACTAACGGTACGGTATCGGACCTTAATATTGACCTATAATTTTTAAATTGGACCACATATTATATTACAGGGTAATATTGTTCCCTACCACGGGAAATAATCATAGGTCACTTAGGGGGTACACAGCGTGACCCTAAAGTTTACTATGTATGCCTATGCGAAATAAAGTGTTCGGAGAAGCTTAAAATGAAGAAATAAGCGTTCTAAAATGCTTTAAAAATTCAAAGACATCTTTCAATGGTTAACTAACGCAAGGCGCAATATCAGACCTTAATATTGACCAATAATATTTAAATTGGACCAGGTATTATATTACAGGGTAATAGTGTACCCTACCACAGGAAATAATTACAGGTCAATTAGGGGGTACACTATGTATATTTTAAATAGTGCATTAAAACAAGGAAATTCGAAGACACTTTTCTATGTTAACTAACGGCACGGTATCGGACCTTAATATTGACCTATAATTTTTAAATTGGAACACGTATTATATTACAGGGTAATAGTGTACCCTACAACAGGAAATAATTATAGCTCAATTAGGGGGTACACTATTTATATTTTAAATAGTGCATTAAAACAAGGAAATTCGAAGACTCTTTTCTATGTTAACTAACGGCGCGGTATCGGACCTTAATATTGACCTAAAATTATAAAATTGGACCACGTATTATATTACAGGGTGATAGTGTACCCTACCGCGGAAAATAATTATAGGTCATTTAGGGGGTACACAGCGTGACCCTAAAGTTTACTATGTATGCCTATGCGAAATAAAGTGTTCTGAGAAGCTTAAAATGAGGAAATAAGCGTTCTAAAATGCTTTAAAAATTCAAAGACATTTTTCTATGTTAACTAACGGCACGGTATCGGACCTTAATATTGACCTATAATTTTTAAATAGGACCACGTAATTTATTACAGGGTAATAGTGTACCTTATTACAGTAAGAAATTATAGGTCATTTAGGGGGTACACAGCGTGACCCTAAATTTTACTATGTATGCCTATGCGAAATAGAGTGTTCTGAGAGGCTTAAAATGAAGAAATAAGCGTTCTAAAATGCTTTAAAAATTCAAAGACATCTTTCAATGTTTAACTAACGCAAGGCGCAATATCAGACCTTAATATTGACCCATAATATTTAAATTGGCCCATATATTATATTACAGGGTAATAGTGTACCCTACCACAGGAAATATTTATAGGTCAATTAGGGGGTACACAGCGTGACCCTAAAGTTTACTATGTATGCCTATGCGAAATAAAGTGTTTTGAGAAGCTTAAAATGAGGAAATAAGCGTTCTAAAATGCTTTAAAAATACAAAGACATTTTTCTATGTTAACTAACGGTACGGTATCGGACCTTAATATTGACCTATAATTTTTAAATTGGACCACGTATTATATTACAGGGTAATATTGTTCCCTACCACGGGAAATAATTATAGGTCACTTAGGGGGTACACAGCGTGACCCTAAAGTTTACTATGTATGCCTATGCGAAATAAAGTGTTCGGAGAAGCTTAAAATGAAGAAATAAGCGTTCTAAAATGCTTTAAAAATTCAAAGACATCTTTCAATGGTTAACTAACGCAAGGCGCAATATCAGACCTTAATATTGACCCATAATATTTAAATTGGACCAGGTATTATATTACAGGGTAATAGTGTACCCTACCACAGGAAATAATTATAGGTCAATTAGGGGGTACACTATGTATATTTTAAATAGTATATTTTAAATAGTGCATTAAAACAAGGAAATTCGAAGACACTTTTCTATGTTAACTAACGGCACGGTATCGGACCTTAATATTGACCTATAATTTTTAAATTGGACCACGTATTATATTACAGGGTAATAGTGTACCCTACAACAGGAAATAATTATAGCTCAATTAGGGGGTACACTATGTATATTTTAAATAGAGCATTAAAACGAGGAAATTCGAAGACTCTTTTCTATGTGAACTAACGGCACGGTATCGGACCTTAATATTGACCTAAAATTATTAAATTGGACCACGTTTTATATTACAGGGGGATAGTGTACCCTACCGCGGAAAATAATTATAGGTCAATTAGGGGGTTCACAGCGTGACCCTAAAGTTTACTATGTATGCCTATGCGAAATAAAGTGTTCTGAGAAGCTTAAAGTGAAGAAATAAGCGTTCTAAAATGCTTTAAAAATTCAAAGACATCTTTCAATGGTTAACTAACGCAAGGCGCAATATCAGACCTTAATATTGACCCATAATATTTAAATTGGACCAAGTATTATATTACAGGGTAATAGTGTACCCTTCCACAGGAAATAATTATAGGTCAATTAGGGGGTACACTATGTATATTTTAAATAGTGCATTAAAACAAGGAAATTCGAAGACTCTTTTCTATGTTAACTAACGGCACGGTATCGGACCTTAATATTGACCTAAAATTTTTAAATTGGACCACGTATTATATTACAGGGTGATAGTGTACCCCACCACGGAAAATAATTATAGGTCAAATAGGGGGTACACAGCGTGACCCTAAAGTTTACTATGTATGCCTATGCGAAATAAAGTGTTCTGAGAAGCTTAAAATGAAGAAATAAGCGTTCTAAAATGCTTGAAAAATTCAAAGACATCTTTCAATGGTTAACTAACGCAAGGCGCAATATCAGACCTTAATATTGACCCATAATATTATATTATATTACAGGGTATTATATTACAGGTATTATATTACAGGATAATAGTGTGCCCTACCGCAGGAAATAATTATAGGTCAATTAGAGGGTACACAGCGTGACCCTTAAGTTTACTATGTATGCCTATGCGAAATAAAGTGTTCTGAGAAGCTTAAAATGAGGAAATAAGCGTTCTAAAATGCTTTAAAAATTCAAAGACATTTTTCTATGTTAACTAACGGCACGGTATCGGACCTTAATATTGACCTATAATTTTTAAATTGGACCACGTAATATATTACAGGGTAATAGTGTACCTTATTACAGGAAGAAATTATAGGTCATTTAGGGGGTACACAGCGTGACCCTAAATTTTACTATGTATGCCTATGCAAAATAAAGTGTTCTGAGAAGCTTAAAATGAAGAAATAAGCGTTCTAAAATGCTTGAAAAATTCAAAGACATCTTTCAATGGTTAACTAACGCAAGGCGCAATATCAGACCTTAATATTGACCCATAATATTACATTATATTACAGGGTATTATATTACAGGTATTATATTACAGGGTAATAGTGTGCCCTACCGCAGGAAATAATTATAGGTCAATTAGAGGGTACACAGCGTGACCCTAAAGTTTACTATGTGTTCCTATGCGAAATAAAGTGTTCTGAGAAGCTTAAAATGAGGAATTAAGCGTTCTAAAATGCTTTAAAAATTCTAAGAAATTTTTCTATGTTAACTAACGGTACGGTATCGGACCTTAATATTGACCTATAATTTTTAAATTGGACCACGTAATATATTACAGGGTAATAGTGTACCTTATTACAGGAAGAAATTATAGGTCAATTAGGGGGTACACAGCGTGACCCTAAAGTTTACTATGTGTTCCTATGCGAAATAAAGTGTTCTGAGAAGCTTAAAATGAGGAATTAAGCGTTCTAAAATGCTTTAAAAATTCTAAGAAATTTTTCTATGTTAACTAACGGTACGGTATCGGATCTTAATATTGACCTATAATTTTTAAATTGGACCACATATTATATTACAGGGTAATATTGTTCCCTACCACGGGAAATAATCATAGGTCACTTAGGGGTACAGAGCGTGACCCTAAAGTTTACTATGTATGCCTATGCGAAATAAAGTGTTCGGAGAAGCTTAAAATGAAGAAATAAGCGTTCTAAAATGCTTTAAAAATTCAAAGACATCTTTTAATGGTTAACTAACGCAAGGCGCAATATCAGACCTTAATATTGACCAATAATATTTAAATTGGACCAGGTATTATATTACAGGGTAATAGTGTACCCTACCACAGGAAATAATTACAGGTCAATTAGGGGGTACACTATGTATATTTTAAATAGTGCATTAAAACAAGGAAATTCGAAGACACTTTTCTATGTTAACTAACGGCACGGTATCGGACCTTAATATTGACCTATAATTTTTAAATTGGAACACGTATTATATTACAGGGTAATAGTGTACCCTACAACAGGAAATAATTATAGCTCAATTAGGGGGTACACTATTTATATTTTAAATAGTGCATTAAAACAAGGAAATTCGAAGACTCTTTTCTATGTTAACTAACGGCGCGGTATCGGACCTTAATATTGACCTAAAATTATAAAATTGGACCACGTATTATATTACAGGGTGATAGTGTACCCTACCGCGGAAAATAATTATAGGTCATTTAGGGGGTACACAGCGTGACCCTAAAGTTTACTATGTATGCCTATGCGAAATAAAGTGTTCTGAGAAGCTTAAAATGAGGAAATAAGCGTTCTAAAATGCTTTAAAAATTCGAAGACATCTTTCAATGTTTAACTAACGCAAAACGCAATATCAGACCTTAATATTGACCCATAATATTTAAATTGGACCAGGTATTATATTACAGGGTAATAGTGTACCCTACCACAGGAAATAATTATAGGTCAATTAGGGGGTACACAGCGTGACCCTAAAGTTTACTATGTATGCCTATGCGAAATAAAGTGTTCGGAGAAGCTTAAAATGAAGAAATAAGCGTTCTAAAATGCTTTAAAAATTCAAAGAAATTTTTCTATGTTAACTAACGGCACGGTATCGGACCTTAATATTGACCTATAATTTTTAAATAGGACCACGTAATTTATTACAGGGTAATAGTGTACCTTATTACAGTAAGAAATTATAGGTCATTTAGGGGGTACACAGCGTGACCCTAAATTTTACTATGTATGCCTATGCGAAATAGAGTGTTCTGAGAAGCTTAAAATGAAGAAATAAGCGTTCTAAAATGCTTTAAAAATTCAAAGACATCTTTCAATGGTTAACTAACGCAAGGCGCAATATCAGACCTTAATATTGACCCATAATATTTAAATTGGACCAAGTATTATATTACAGGGTAATAGTGTACCCTTCCACAGGAAATAATTATAGGTCAATTAGGGGGTACACTATGTATATTTTAAATAGTGCATTAAAACAAGGAAATTCGAAGACTCTTTTCTATGTTAACTAACGGCACGGTATCGGACCTTAATATTGACCTAACATTTTTAAATTGGACCACGTATTATATTACAGGGTGATAGTGTACCCCACCACGGAAAATAATTATAGGTCAAATAGGGGGTACACAGCGTGACCCTAAAGTTTACTATGTATGCCTATGCGAAATAAAGTGTTCTGAGAAGCTTAAAATGAAGAAATAAGCGTTCTAAAATGCTTGAAAAATTCAAAGACATCTTTCAATGGTTAACTAACGCAAGGCGCAATATCTGACCTTAATATTGACCCATAATATTATATTATATTACAGGGTATTATATTACAGGTATTATATTACAGGGTAATAGTGTGCCCTACCGCAGGAAATAATTATAGGTCAATTAGAGGGTACACAGCGTGACCCTAAAGTTTACTATGTATGCCTATGCGAAATAAAGTGTTCTGAGAAGCTTAAAATGAGGAAATAAGCGTTCTAAAATGCTTTAAAAATTCAAAGACATTTTTCTATGTTAACTAACGGCACGGTATCGGACCTTAATATTGACCTATAATTTTTAAATTGGACCACGTAATATATTACAGGGTAATAGTGTACCTTATTACAGGAAGAAATTATAGGTCATTTAGGGGGTACACAGCGTGACCCTAAATTTTACTATGTATGCCTATGCAAAATAAAGTGTTCTGAGAAGCTTAAAATGAAGAAATAAGCGTTCTAAAATGCTTGAAAAATTCAAAGACATCTTTCAATGGTTAACTAACGCAAGGCGCAATATCAGACCTTAATATTGACCCATAATATTATATTATATTACAGGGTATTATATTACAGGTATTATATTACAGGGTAATAGTGTGCCCTACCGCAGGAAATAATTATAGGTCAATTAGAGGGTACACAGCGTGACCCTAAAGTTTACTATGTGTTCCTATGCGAAATAAAGTGTTCTGAGAAGCTTAAAATGAGGAATTAAGCGTTCTAAAATGCTTTAAAAATTCTAAGAAATTTTTCTATGTTAACTAACGGTACGGTATCGGACCTTAATATTGACCTATAATTTTTAAATTGGACCACGTAATATATTACAGGGTAATAGTGTACCTTATTACAGGAAGAAATTATAGGTCAATTAGGGGGTACACAGCGTGACCCTAAAGTTTACTATGTGTTCCTATGCGAAATAAAGTGTTCTGAGAAGCTTAAAATGAGGAATTAAGCGTTCTAAAATGCTTTAAAAATTCTAAGAAATTTTTCTATGTTAACTAACGGTACGGTATCGGACCTTAATATTGACCTATAATTTTTAAATTGGACCACATATTATATTACAGGGTAATATTGTTCCCTACCACGGGAAATAATCATAGGTCACTTAGGGGGTACACAGCGTGACCCTAAAGTTTACTATGTATGCCTATGCGAAATAAAGTGTTCGGAGAAGCTTAAAATGAAGAAATAAGCGTTCTAAAATGCTTTAAAAATTCAAAGACATCTTTCAATGGTTAACTAACGCAAGGCGCAATATCAGACCTTAATATTGACCAATAATATTTAAATTGGACCAGGTATTATATTACAGGGTAATAGTGTACCCTACCACAGGAAATAATTACAGGTCAATTAGGGGGTACACTATGTATATTTTAAATAGTGCATTAAAACAAGGAAATTCGAAGACACTTTTCTATGTTAACTAACGGCACGGTATCGGACCTTAATATTGACCTATAATTTTTAAATTGGAACACGTATTATATTACAGGGTAATAGTGTACCCTACAACAGGAAATAATTATAGCTCAATTAGGGGGTACACTATTTATATTTTAAATAGTGCATTAAAACAAGGAAATTCGAAGACTCTTTTCTATGTTAACTAACGGCGCGGTATCGGACCTTAATATTGACCTAAAATTATAAAATTGGACCACGTATTATATTACAGGGTGATAGTGTACCCTACCGCGGAAAATAATTATAGGTCATTTAGGGGGTACACAGCGTGACCCTAAAGTTTACTATGTATGCCTATGCGAAATAAAGTGTTCTGAGAAGCTTAAAATGAGGAAATAAGCGTTCTAAAATGCTTTAAAAATTCGAAGACATCTTTCAATGTTTAACTAACGCAAGACGCAATATCAGACCTTAATATTGACCCATAATATTTAAATTGGACCAGGTATTATATTACAGGGTAATAGTGTACCCTACCACAGGAAATAATTATAGGTCAATTAGGGGGTACACAGCGTGACCCTAAAGTTTACTATGTATGCCTATGCGAAATAAAGTGTTCGGAGAAGCTTAAAATGAAGAAATAAGCGTTCTAAAATGCTTTAAAAATTCAAAGACATTTTTCTATGTTAACTAACGGCACGGTATCGGACCTTAATATTGACCTATAATTTTTAAATAGGACCACGTAATTTATTACAGGGTAATAGTGTACCTTATTACAGTAAGAAATTATAGGTCATTTAGGGGGTACACAGCGTGACCCTAAATTTTACTATGTATGCCTATGCGAAATAGAGTGTTCTGAGAAGCTTAAAATGAAGAAATAAGCGTTCTAAAATGCTTTAAAAATTCAAAGACATCTTTCAATGTTTAACTAACGCAAGGCGCAATATCAGACCTTAATATTGACCCATAATATTTAAATTGGCCCAGGTATTATATTACAGGGTAATAGTGTACCCTACCACAGGAAATATTTATAGGTCAATTAGGGGGTACACAGCGTGGCCCTAAAGTTTACTATGTATGCCTATGCGAAATAAAGTGTTTTGAGAAGCTTAAAATGAGGAAATAAGCGTTGTAAAATGCTTTAAAAATACAAAGACATTTTTCTATGTTAACTAACGGTACGGTATCGGACCTTAATATTGACCTATAATTTTTAAATTGGACCACGTATTATATTACAGGGTAATATTGTTCCCTACCACGGGAAATAATTATAGGTCACTTAGGGGGTACACAGCGTGACCCTAAAGTTTACTATGTATGCCTATGCGAAATAAAGTGTTCGGAGAAGCTTAAAATGAAGAAATAAGCGTTCTAAAATGCTTTAAAAATTCAAAGACATCTTTCAATGGTTAACTAACGCAAGGCGCAATATCAGACCTTAATATTGACCCATAATATTTAAATTGGACCAGGTATTATATTACAGGGTAATAGTGTACCCAACCACAGGAAATAATTATAGGTCAATTAGGGGGTACACTATGTATATTTTAAATAGTATATTTTAAATAGTGCATTAAAACAAGGAAATTCGAAGACACTTTTCTATGTTAATTAACGGCACGGTATCGGACCTTAATATTGACCTATAATTTTTAAATTGGACCACGTATTATATTACAGGGTAATAGTGTACCTTACAACAGGAAATAATTATAGCTCAATTAGGGGGTACACTATGTATATTTTAAATAGAGCATTAAAACGAGGAAATTCGAAGACTCTTTTCTATGTTAACTAACGGCACGGTATCGGACCTTAATATTGACCTAAAATTATTAAATTGGACCACGTTTTATATTACAGGGTGATAGTGTACCCTACCGCGGAAAATAATTATAGGTCAATTAGGGGGTTCACAGCGTGACCCTAAAGTTTACTATGTATGCCTATGCGAAATAAAGTGTTCTGAGAAGCTTAAAATGAAGAAATAAGCGTTCTAAAATGCTTTAAAAATTCAAAGACATCTTTCAATGGTTAACTAACGCAAGGCGCAATATCAGACCTTAATATTGACCCATAATATTTAAATTGGACGAAGTATTATATTACAGGGTAATAGTGTACCCTTCCACAGGAAATAATTATAGGTCAATTAGGGGGTACACTATGTATATTTTAAATAGTGCATTAAAACAAGGAAATTCGAAGACTCTTTTCTATGTTAACTAACGGCACGGTATCGGACCTTAATATTGACCAATAATATTTAAATTGGACCAGGTATTATATTACAGGGTAATAGTGTACCCTACCACAGGAAATAATTATAGGTCAATTAGGGGGTAC
Source organism: Parasteatoda tepidariorum (assembly GCF_982258835.1). Lineage (NCBI taxonomy): Eukaryota > Metazoa > Arthropoda > Arachnida > Araneae > Theridiidae > Parasteatoda > Parasteatoda tepidariorum. Next base: position 114,150,246 of record NC_141759.1, read on the forward strand.
ACAGCGTGACCCTAAAGTTTACTATGTATGCCTATGCGAAATAAAGTGTTTTGAGAAGCTTAAAATGAAGAAATAAGCGTTCTAAATTGCTTTAAAAATACAAAGACATTTTTCTATGTTAACTAACGGTACGGTATCGGACCTTAATATTGACCTATAATTTTTAAATTGGACCACGTATTATATTACAGGGTAATATTGTTCCCTACCACGGGAAATAATTATAGGTCACTTAGGGGGTACACAGCGTGACCCTAAAGTTTACTATGTATGCCTATGCGAAATAAAGTGTTCGGAGAAGCTTAAAATGAAGAAATAAGCGTTCTAAAATGCTTTAAAAATTCAAAGACATCTTTCAATGGTTAACTAACGCAAGGCGCAATATCAGACCTTAATATTGACCCATAATATTTAAATTGGACCAGGTATTATATTACAGGGTAATAGTGTACCCTACCACAGGAAATAATTATAGGTCAATTAGGGGGTACACTATGTATATTTTAAATAGTATATTTTAAATTGTGCATTAAAACAAGGAAATTCGAAGACACTTTTCTATGTTAACTAACGGCACGGTATCGGACCTTAATATTGACCTATAATTTTTAAATTGGACCACGTATTATATTACAGGGTAATAGTGTACCCTACAACAGGAAATAATTATAGCTCAATTAGGGGGTACACTATGTATATTTTAAATAGAGCATTAAAACAAGGAAATTCGAGGACTCTTTTCTTTGTTAACTAACGGCACGGTATCGGACCTTAATATTGACCTAAAATTATAAAATTGGACCACGTTTTATATTACAGGGTGATAGTGTACCCTACCGCGGAAAATAATTATAGGGGGTACACAGCGTGACCCTAAAGTTTACTATGTATGCCTATGCGAAATAAAGTGTTCTGAGAAGCTTAAAATGAAGAAATAAGCGTTCTAAAATGCTTTAAAAATTCAAAGACATCTTTCAATGGTTAACTAACGCAAGGCGCAATATCAGACCTTAATATTGACCCATAATATTTAAATTGGACGAAGTATTATATTACAGGGTAATAGTGTACCCTTCCACAGGAAATAATTATAGGTCAATTAGGGGGTACACTATGTATATTTTAAATAGTGCATTAAAACAAGGAAATTCGAAGACTCTTTTCTATGTTAACTAACGGCACGGTATCGGACCTTAATATTGACCAATAATATTTAAATTGGACCAGGTATTATATTACAGGGTAATAGTGTACCCTACCACAGGAAATAATTATAGGTCAATTAGGGGGTACACAGCGTGACCCTAAAGTTTACTATGTATGCCTATGCGAAATAAAGTGTTTTGAGAAGCTTAAAATGAAGAAATAAGCGTTCTAAATTGCTTTAAAAATACAAAGACATTTTTCTATGTTAACTAACGGTACGGTATCGGACCTTAATATTGACCTATAATTTTTAAATTGGACCACGTATTATATTACAGGGTAATATTGTTCCCTACCACGGGAAATAATTATAGGTCACTTAGGGGGTACACAGCGTGACCCTAAAGTTTACTATGTATGCCTATGCGAAATAAAGTGTTCGGAGAAGCTTAAAATGAAGAAATAAGCGTTCTAAAATGCTTTAAAAATTCAAAGACATCTTTCAATGGTTAACTAACGCAAGGCGCAATATCAGACCTTAATATTGACCCATAATATTTAAATTGGACCAGGTATTATATTACAGGGTAATAGTGTACCCTACCACAGGAAATAATTATAGGTCAATTAGGGGGTACACTATGTATATTTTAAATAGTATATTTTAAATTGTGCATTAAAACAAGGAAATTCGAAGACACTTTTCTATGTTAACTAACGGCACGGTATCGGACCTTAATATTGACCTATAATTTTTAAATTGGACCACGTATTATATTACAGGGTAATAGTGTACCCTACAACAGGAAATAATTATAGCTCAATTAGGGGGTACACTATGTATATTTTAAATAGAGCATTAAAACAAGGAAATTCGAGGACTCTTTTCTTTGTTAACTAACGGCACGGTATCGGACCTTAATATTGACCTAAAATTATAAAATTGGACCACGTTTTATATTACAGGGTGATAGTGTACCCTACCGCGGAAAATAATTATAGGGGGTACACAGCGTGACCCTAAAGTTTACTATGTATGCCTATGCGAAATAAAGTGTTCTGAGAAGCTTAAAATGAAGAAATAAGCGTTCTAAAATGCTTTAAAAATTCAAAGACATCTTTCAATGGTTAACTAACGCAAGGCGCAATATCAGACCTTAATATTGACCCATAATATTTAAATTGGACCAGGTATTATATTACAGGGTAATAGTGTACCCTTCCACAGGAAATAATTATAGGTCAATTAGGGGGTACACTATGTATATTTTAAATGGTGCATTAAAACAAGGAAATTCGAAGACACTTTTCTATGTTAACTAACGGCAAGGTATCGGACCTTAATATTGACCTATAATTTTTAAATTGGACCACGTATTATATTACAGGGTAATAGTGTACCCTACCACAGGAAATAATTATAGGTCATTTAGGGGGTACACAGCGTCTCCCTAAATTTTACTATGTATGCCTATGCGAAATAAAATGTTTTGAGAAGCTTAAAATGAAGAAATAAGCGTTCTAAAATGCTTTAAAAATTCAAAGTCATCTTTCAATGGTTAACCAACGCAAGGCGCGATATAAGACCTTAATATTGACCTACAATTTTCAAATTGGACCACGTATTATATTACAGGGTGATAGTGTACCCTACCACGGAAAATAATTATAGGTCAAATAGGGGGTACACAGCGTGACCCTAAAGTTTACTATGTATGCCTATGCGAAATAAAGTGCTCTGAGAAGCTTAAAATGAAGAAATAAGCGTTCTAAAATGCTTTAAAAATTCAAAGACATCTTTCAATGGTTAACTAACGCAAGGCGCAATATCAGACCTTAATATTGACCCATAATATTTAAATTGGACCAGGTATTATATTACAGGTTAATAGTGTGCCCTACTGCAGGAAATAATTATAGGTCAATTAGAGGGTACACAGCGTGACCCTAAAGTGTACTATGTATGCCTATGCGAAATAAAGTGTTCTGAGAAGCTTAAAATGAGGAAATAAGCGTTCTAAAATGCTTTAAAAATTCAAAGACATTTTTCTATGTTAACTAACGGCACGGTATCGGACCTTAATATTGACCTATAATTTTTAAATTGGACCACGTAATATATTACAGGGTAATAGTGTACCCTACCACAGGAAATAATTATAGGTCAATTAGGGGGTACACTATGTATATTTTAAATAGTGCATTAAAACAAGGAAATTCGAAGACTCTTTTCTATGTTAACTAACGGCACGGTATCGGACCTTAATATTGACCAATAATATTTAAATTGGACCAGGTATTATATTACAGGGTAATAGTGTACCCTACCACAGGAAATAATTATAGGTCAATTAGGGGGTACACAGCGTGACCCTAAAGTTTACTATGTATGCCTATGCGAAATAAAGTGTTTTGAGAAGCTTAAAATGAAGAAATAAGCGTTCTAAAATGCTTTAAAAATTCAAAGACATCTTTCAATGGTTAACTAACGCAAGGCGCAATATCAGACCTTAATATTGACCCATAATATTTAAATTGGACCAGGTATTATATTACAGGGTAATAGTGTACCCTACCACAGGAAATAATTATAGGTCAATTAGGGGGTACACTATGTATATTTTAAATAGTATATTTTAAATTGTGCATTAAAACAAGGAAATTCGAAGACACTTTTCTATGTTAACTAACGGCACGGTATCGGACCTTAATATTGACCTATAATTTTTAAATTGGACCACGTATTATATTACAGGGTAATAGTGTACCCTACAACAGGAAATAATTATAGCTCAATTAGGGGGTACACTATGTATATTTTAAATAGAGCATTAAAACAAGGAAATTCGAGGACTCTTTTCTATGTTAACTAACGGCACGGTATCGGACCTTAATATTGACCTAAAATTATAAAATTGGACCACGTTTTATATTACAGGGTGATAGTGTACCCTACCGCGGAAAATAATTATAGGGGGTACACAGCGTGACCCTAAAGTTTACTATGTATGCCTATGCGAAATAAAGTGTTCTGAGAAGCTTAAAATGAAGAAATAAGCGTTCTAAAATGCTTTAAAAATTCAAAGACATCTTTCAATGGTTAACTAACGCAAGGCGCAATATCAGACCTTAATATTGACCCATAATATTTAAATTGGACCAAGTATTATATTACAGGGTAATAGTGTACCCTTCCACAGGAAATAATTATAGGTCAATTAGGGGGTACACTATGTATATTTTAAATAGTGCATTAAAACAAGGAAATTCGAAGACTCTTTTCTATGTTAACTAACGGCACGGTATCGGACCTTAATATTGACCAATAATATTTAATTTGGACCAGGTATTATATTACAGGGTAATAGTGTACCCTACCACAGGAAATAATTATAGGTCAATTAGGGGGTACACAGCGTGACCCTAAAGTTTACTATGTATGCCTATGCGAAATAAAGTGTTTTGAGAAGCTTAAAATGAAGAAATAAGCGTTCTACATTGCTTTAAAAATACAAAGACATTTTTCTATGTTAACTAACGGTACGGTATCGGACCTTAATATTGACCTATAATTTTTAAATTGGACCACGTATTATATTACAGGGTAATATTGTTCCCTACCACGGGAAATAATTATAGGACACTTAGGGGGTACACAGCGTGACCCTAAAGTTTACTATGTATGCCTATGCGAAATAAAGTGTTCGGAGAAGCTTAAAATGAAGAAATAAGCGTTCTAAAATGCTTTAAAAATTCAAAGACATCTTTCAATGGTTAACTAACGCAAGGCGCAATATCAGACCTTAATATTGACCCATAATATTTAAATTGGACCAGGTATTATATTACAGGGTAATAGTGTACCCTACCACAGGAAATAATTATAGGTCAATTAGGGGGTACACTATGTATATTTTAAATAGTATATTTTAAATTGTGCAGTAAAACAAGGAAATTCGAAGACACTTTTCTATGTTAACTAACGGCACGGTATCGGACCTTAATATTGAACTATAATTTTTAAATTGGACCACGTATTATATTACAGGGTAATAGTGTACCCTACAACAGGAAATAATTATAGCTCAATTAGGGGGTACGCTATGTATATTTTAAATAGAGCATTAAAACAAGGAAATTCGAGGACTCTTTTCTATGTTAACTAACGGCACGGTATCGGACCTTAATATTGACCTAAAATTATAAAATTGGACCACGTTTTATATTACAGGGTGATAGTGTACCCTACCGCGGAAAATAATTATAGGGGGTACACAGCGTGACCCTAAAGTTTACTATGTATGCCTATGCGAAATAAAGTGTTCTGAGAAGCTTAAAATGAAGAAATAAGCGTTCTAAAATGCTTTAAAAATACAAAGACATCTTTCAATGGTTAACTAACGCAAGGCGCAATATCAGACCTTAATATTGACCCATAATATTTAAATTGGACCAGGTATTATATTACAGGGTAATAGTGTACCCTTCCACAGGAAATAATTATAGGTCAATTAGGGGGTACACTATGTATATTTTAAATGGTGCATTAAAACAAGGAAATTCGAAGACACTTTTCTATGTTAACTAACGGCAAGGTATCGGACCTTAATATTCACCTATAATTTTTAAATTGGACCACGTATTATATTACAGGGTAATAGTGTACCCTACCACAGGAAATAATTATAGGTCATTTAGGGGGTACACAGCGTCTCCCTGAATTTTACTATGTATGCCTATGCGAAATAAAATGTTTTGAGAAGCTTAAAATGAAGAAATAAGCGTTCTAAAATGCTTTAAAAATTCAAAGACATCTTTCAATGGTTAACCAACGCAAGGCGCGATATAAGACCTTAATATTGACCTACAATTTTCAAATTGGACCACGTATTATATTACAGGGTGATAGTGTACCCTACCACGGAAAATAATTATAGGTCAAATAGGGGGTACACAGCGTGACCCTAAAGTTTACTATGTATGCCTATGCGAAATAAAGTGCTCTGAGAAGCTTAAAATGAAGAAATAAGCGTTCTAAAATGCTTTAAAAATTCAAAGACATCTTTCAATGGTTAACTAACGCAAGGCGCAATATCAGACCTTAATATTGACCCATAATATTTAAATTGGACCAGGTATTATATTACAGGGTAATAGTGTGCCCTACCGCAGGAAATAATTATAGGTCAATTAGAGGGTACACAGCGTGACCCTAAAGTGTACTATGTATGCCTATGCGAAATAAAGTGTTCTGAGAAGCTTAAAATGAGGAAATAAGCGTTCTAAAATGCTTTAAAAATTCAAAGACATTTTTCTATGTTAACTAACGGCACGGTATCGGACCTTAATATTGACCTATAATTTTTAAATTGGACCACGTAATATATTACAGGGTAATAGTGTACCTTATTACAGGTAGAAATTATAGGTCATTTAGGGGGTACACAGCGTGACCCTAAATTTTACTATGTATGCCTATGCGAAATAGAGTGTTCTGAGAAGCTTAAAATAAAGAAATAAGCGTTCTAAAATGCTTTAAAAATTCAAAGACATCTTTCAATGGTTAACTAACGCAAGGCGCAATATCAGACCTTAATATTGACCCATAATATTTAAATTGGACCAGGTATTATATTACAGGGTAATAGTGTACCCTACCACAGGAAATAATTATAGGTCAATTAGGGGGTACACTATGTATATTTTAAATAGTATATTTTAAATAGTGCATTAAAACAAGGAAATTCGAAGACACTTTTCTATGTTAACTAACGGCACGGTATCGGACCTTAATATTGACCTATAATTTTTAAATTGGACCACGTATTATATTACAGGGTAATAGTGTACCTTACAACAGGAAATAATTATAGCTCATTTAGGGGGTACACTATGTATATTTTAAATAGAGCATTAAAACGAGGAAATTCGAAGACTCTTTTCTATGTTAACTAACGGCACGGTATCGGACCTTAATATTGACCTAAAATTATTAAATTGGACCACGTTTTATATTACAGGGTGATAGTGTACCCTACCGCGGAAAATAATTATAGGTCAATTAGGGGGTTCACAGCGTGACCCTAAAGTTTACTATGTATGCCTATGCGAAATAAAGTGTTCTGAGAAGCTTAAAATGAAGAAATAAGCGTTCTAAAATGCTTTAAAAATTCAAAGACATCTTTCAATGGTTAACTAACGCAAGGCGCAATATCAGACCTTAATATTGACCCATAATATTTAAATTGGACCAAGTATTATATTACAGGGTAATAGTGTACCCTTCCACAGGAAATAATTATAGGTCAATTAGGGGGTACACTATGTATATTTTAAATAGTGCATTAAAACAAGGAAATTCGAAGACTCTTTTCTACGTTAACTAACGGCACGGTATCGGACCTTAATATTGACCAATAATATTTAAATTGGACCAGGTATTATATTACAGGGTAATAGTGTACCCTACCACAGGAAATAATTATAGGTCAATTAGGGGGTACACAGCGTGACCCTAAAGTTTACTATGTATGCCTATGCGAAATAAAGTGTTTTGAGAAGCTTAAAATGAAGAAATAAGCGTTCTAAATTGCTTTAAAAATACAAAGACATTTTTCTATGTTAACTAACGGTACGGTATCGGACCTTAATATTGACCTATAATTTTTAAATTGGACCACGTAATATATTACAGGGTAATAGTGTACCTTATTACAGGTAGAAATTATAGGTCATTTAGGGGGTACACAGCGTGACCCTAAATTTTACTATGTATGCCTATGCGAAATAGAGTGTTCTGAGAAGCTTAAAATGAAGAAATAAGCGTTCTAAAATGCTTTAAAAATTCAAAGACATCTTTCAATTGTTAACTAACGCAAGGCGCAATATCAGACCTTAATATTGACCCATAATATTTAAATTGGACCAGGTATTATATTACAGGGTAATAGTGTACCCTACCACAGGAAATAATTATAGGTCAATTACGGGGTACACTATGTATATTTTAAATAGTATATTTTAAATAGTGCATTAAAACAAGGAAATTCGAAGACACTTTTCTATGTTAACTAACGGCACGGTATCGGACCTTAATATTGACCTATAATTTTTAAATTGGACCACGTATTATATTACAGGGTAATAGTGTACCTTACAACAGGAAATAATTATAGCTCAATTAGGGGGTACACTATGTATATTTTAAATAGAGCATTAAAACGAGGAAATTCGAAGACTCTTTTCTATGTTAACTAACGGCACGGTATCGGACCTTAATATTGACCTAAAATTATTAAATTGGACCACGTTTTATATTACAGGGTGATAGTGTACCCTACCGCGGAAAATAATTATAGGTCAATTAGGGGGTTCACAGCGTGACCCTAAAGTTTACTATGTATGCCTATGCGAAATAAAGTGTTCTGAGAAGCTTAAAATGAAGAAATAAGCGTTCTAAAATGCTTTAAAAATTCAAAGACATCTTTCAATGGTTAACTAACGCAAGGCGCAATATCAGACCTTAATATTGACCCATAATATTTAAATTGGACCAAGTATTATATTACAGGGTAATAGTGTACCCTTCCACAGGAAATAATTATAGGTCAATTAGGGGGTACACTATGTATATTTTAAATAGTGCATTAAAACAAGGAAATTCGAAGACTCTTTTCTATGTTAACTAACGGAACGGTATCGGACCTTAATATTGACCAATAATATTTAAATTGGACCAGGTATTATATTACAGGGTAATAGTGTACCCTACCACAGGAAATAATTATAGGTCCATTAGGGGGTACACAGCGTGACCCTAAAGTTTACTATGTATGCCTATGCGAAATAAAGTGTTTTGAGAAGCTTAAAATGAAGAAATAAGCGTTCTAAATTGCTTTAAAAATACAAAGACATCTTTCAATGGTTAACTAACGCAAGGCGCAATATCAGACCTTAATATTGACCCATAATATTTAAATTGGACCAGGTATTATATTACAGGGTAATAGTGTACCCTTCCACAGGAAATAATTATAGGTCAATTAGGGGGTACACTATGTATATTTTAAATGGTGCATTAAAACAAGGAAATTCGAAGACACTTTTCTATGTTAACTAACGGCAAGGTATCGGACCTTAATATTGACCTATAATTTTTAAATTGGACCACGTATTATATTACAGGGTAATAGTGTACCCTACCACAGGAAATAATTATAGGTCATTTAGGGGGTACACAGCGTCTCCCTAAATTTTACTATGTATGCCTATGCGAAATAAAATGTTTTGAGAAGCTTAAAATGAAGAAATAAGCGTTCTAAAATGCTTTAAAAATTCAAAGACATCTTTCAATGGTTAACCAACGCAAGGCGCGATATAAGACCTTAATAGTGACCTACAATTTTCAAATTGGACCACGTATTATATTACAGGGTGATAGTGTACCCTACCACGGAAAATAATTATAGGTCAAATAGGGGGTACACAGCGTGACCCTAAAGTTTACTATGTATGCCTATGCGAAATAAAGTGCTCTGAGAAGCTTAAAATGAAGAAATAAGCGTTCTAAAATGCTTTAAAAATTCAAAGACATCTTTCAATGGTTAACTAACGCAAGGCGCAATATCAGACCTTAATATTGACCTATAATTTTTAAATTGGACCACGTATTATATTACAGGGTAATAGTGTACCTTACAACAGGAAATAATTATAGCTCAATTAGGGGGTACACTATGTATATTTTAAATAGAGCATTAAAACGAGGAAATTCGAAGACTCTTTTCTATGTTAACTAACGGCACGGTATCGGACCTTAATATTGACCTAAAATTATTAAATTGGACCACGTTTTATATTACAGGGTGATAGTGTACCCTACCGCGGAAAATAATTATAGGGGGTACACAGCGTGACCCTAAAGTTTACTATGTATGCCTATGCGAAATAAAGTGTTCTGAGAAGCTTAAAATGAAGAAATAAGCGTTCTAAAATGCTTTAAAAATTCAAAGACATCTTTCAATGGTTAACTAACGCAAGGCGCAATATCAGACCTTAATATTGACCCATAATATTTAAATTGGACCAGGTATTATATTACAGGGTAATAGTGTACCCTTCCACAGGAAATAATTATAGGTCAATTAGGGGGTACACTATGTATATTTTAAATGGTGCATTAAAACAAGGAAATTCGAAGACACTTTTCTATGTTAACTAACGGCAAGGTATCGGACCTTAATATTGACCTATAATTTTTAAATTGGACCACGTATTATATTACAGGGTAATAGTGTACCCTACCACAGGAAATAATTATACGTCATTTAGGGGGTACACAGCGTCTCCCTAAATTTTACTATGTATGCCTATGCGAAATAAAATGTTTTGAGAAGCTTAAAATGAAGAAATAAGCGTTCTAAAATGCTTTAAAAATTCAAAGACATCTTTCAATGGTTAACCAACGCAAGGCGCGATATAAGACCTTAATATTGAACTACAATTTTCAAATTGGACCACGTATTATATTACAGGGTGATAGTGTACCCTACCACGGAAAATAATTATAGGTCAAATAGGGGGTACACAGCGTGACCCTAAAGTTTACTATGTATGCCTATGCGAAATAAAGTGCTCTGAGAAGCTTAAAATGAAGAAATAAGCGTTCTAAAATGCTTTAAAAATTCAAAGACATCTTTCAATGGTTAACTAACGCAAGGCGCAATATCAGACCTTAATATTGACCCATAATATTTAAATTGGACCAGGTATTATATTACAGGGTAATAGTGTACCCTACCACAGGAAATAATTACAGGTCAATTAGGGGGTACACTATGTATATTTTAAATAGTGCATTAAAACAAGGAAATTCGAAGACACTTTTCTATGTTAACTAACTGCACGGTATCGGACCTTAATATTGACCTATAATTTTTAAATTGGACCACGTATTATATTACAGGGTAATAGTGTACCCTTCAACAGGAAATAATTATAGCTCAATTAGGGGGTACACTATGTATATTTTAAATAGTGCATTAAAACGAGGAAATTCGAAGACACTTTTCTATGTTAACTAACTGCACGGTACCGGACCTTAATATTGACCTAAAATTATAAAATTGGACCACGTATTATATTACAGGGTGATAGTGTACCCTACCGCGGAAAATAATTATAGGTCATTTAGGGGGTACACAGCGTGACCCTAAAGTTTACTATGTATGCCTATGCGAAATAAAGTGTTCTGAGAAGCTTAAAATGAGGAAATAAGCGTTCTAAAATGCTTTAAAAATTCAAAGACATCTTTCAATGTTTAACTAACGCAAGGCGCAATATCAGACCTTAATATTGACCAATAATATTTAAATTGGACTAGGTATTATATTACAGGGTAATAGTGTACCCTACCACAGGAAATAATTATAGGTCAATTAGGGGGTACACAGCGTGACCCTAAAGTTTACTATGTATGCCTATGCGAAATAAAGTGTTCTGAGAAGCTTAAAATGAGAAAATAAGCGTTCTAAAATGCTTTAAAAATTCAAAGACATTTTTCTATGTTAACTAACGGCACGGTATCGGACCTTAATATTGACCTATAATTTTTAAATTGGACCACGTAATATATTACAGGGTAATAGTGTACCTTATTACAGGAAGAAATTATAGGTCATTTAGGGGGTACACAGCGTGACCCTAAATTTTACTATGTATGCCTATGCGAAATAGAGTGTTCTGAGAAGCTTAAAATGAAGAAATAAGCGTTCTAAAATGCTTTAAAAATTCAAAGACATCTTTCAATGGTTAACTAACGCAAGGCGCAATATCAGACCTTAATATTGACCCATAATATTTAAATTGGACCAGGTATTATATTACAGGGTAATAGTGTACCCTACCACAGGAAATAATTATAGGTCAATTAGGGGGTACACTATGTATATTTTAAATAGTATATTTTAAATAGTGCATTAAAACAAGGAAATTCGAAGACACTTTTCTATGTTAACTAACGGCACGGTATCGGACCTTAATATTGACCTAAAATTATAAAATTGGACCACGTTTTATATTACAGGGTGATAGTGTACCCTACCGCGGAAAATAATTATAGGGGGTACACAGCGTGACCCTAAAGTTTACTATGTATGCCTATGCGAAATAAAGTGTTCTGAGAAGCTTAAAATGAAGAAATAAGCGTTCTAAAATGCTTTAAAAATTCAAAGACATCTTTCAATGGTTAACTAACGCAAGGCGCAATATCAGACCTTAATATTGACCCATAATATTTAAATTGGACCAGGTATTATATTACAGGGTAATAGTGTACCCTGCCACAGGAAATAATTATAGGTCAATTAGGGGGTACACTATGTATATTTCAAATGGTGCATTAAAACAAGGAAATTCGAAGACACTTTTCTATGTTAACTAACGGCAAGGTATCGGACCTTAATATTGACATATAATTTTTAAATTGGACCACGTATTATATTACAGGGTAATAGTGTACCCTACCACAGGAAATAATTATAGGTCATTTAGGGGGTACACAGCGTCTCCCTAAATTTTACTATGTATGCCTATGCGAAATAAATGTTTTGAGAAGCTTAAAATGAAGAAATAAGCGTTCTAAAATGCTTTAAAAATTCAAAGACATCTTTCAATGGTTAACCAACGCAAGGCGCGATATAAGACCTTAATATTGACCCATAATATTTAAATTGGACCAGGTATTATATTACAGGGTAATAGTGTACCCTACCACAGGAAATAATTACAGGTCAATTAGGGGGTACACTATGTATATTTTAAATAGTGCATTAAAACAAGGAAATTCGAAGACACTTTTCTATCTTAACTAACTGCACGGTATCGGACCTTAATATTGACCTATAATTTTTAAATTGGACCACGTATTATATTACAGGGTAATAGTGTACCCTTCAACAGGAAATAATTATAGCTCAATTAGGGGGTACACTATGTATATTTTAAATAGTGCATTAAAACAAGGAAATTCGAAGACACTTTTCTATGTTAACTAACTGCACGGTATCGGACCTTAATATTGACCTAAAATTATAAAATTGGACCACGTATTATATTACAGGGTGATAGTGTACCCTACCGCGGAAAATAATTATAGGTCATTTAGGGGGTACACAGCGTGACCCTAAAGTTTACTATGTATGCCTATGCGAAATAAAGTGTTCTGAGAAGCTTAAAATGAGGAAATAAGCGTTCTAAAATGCTTTAAAAATTCAAAGACATCTTTCAATGTTTAACTAACGCAAGGCGCAATATCAGACCTTAATATTGACCAATAATATTTAAATTGGACTAGGTATTATATTACAGGGTAATAGTGTACCCTACCACAGGAAATAATTATAGGTCAATTAGGGGGTACACAGCGTGACCCTAAAGTTTACTATGTATGCCTATGCGAAATAAAGTGTTCTGAGAAGCTTAAAATGAGAAAATAAGCGTTCTAAAATGCTTTAAAAATTCAAAGACATTTTTCTATGTTAACTAACGGCACGGTATCGGACCTTAATATTGACCTATAATTTTTAAATTGGACCACGTAATATATTACAGGGTAATAGTGTACCTTATTACAGGAAGAAATTATAGGTCATTTAGGGGGTACACAGCGTGACCCTAAATTTTACTATGTATGCCTATGCGAAATAGAGTGTTCTGAGAAGCTTAAAATGAAGAAATAAGCGTTCTAAAATGCTTTAAAAATTCAAAGACATCTTTCAATGGTTAACTAACGCAAGGCGCAATATCAGACCTTAATATTGACCCATAATATTTAAATTGGACCAGGTATTATATTACAGGGTAATAGTGTACCCTACCACAGGAAATAATTATAGGTCAATTAAGGGGTACACTATGTATATTTTAAATAGTATATTTTAAATAGTGCATTAAAACAAGGAAATTCGAAGACACTTTTCTATGTTAACTAACGGCACGGTATCGGACCTTAATATTGACCTAAAATTATAAAATTGGACCACGTTTTATATTACAGGGTGATAGTGTACCCTACCGCGGAAAATAATTATAGGGGGTACACAGCGTGACCCTAAAGTTTACTATGTATGCCTATGCGAAATAAAGTGTTCTGAGAAGCTTAAAATGAAGAAATAAGCGTTCTAAAATGCTTTAAAAATTCAAAGACATCTTTCAATGGTTAACTAACGCAAGGCGCAATATCAGACCTTAATATTGACCCATAATATTTAAATTGGACCAGGTATTATATTACAGGGTAATAGTGTACCCTGCCACAGGAAATAATTATAGGTCAATTAGGGGGTACACTATGTATATTTCAAATGGTGCATTAAAACAAGGAAATTCGAAGACACTTTTCTATGTTAACTAACGGCAAGGTATCGGACCTTAATATTGACATATAATTTTTAAATTGGACCACGTATTATATTACAGGGTAATAGTGTACCCTACCACAGGAAATAATTATAGGTCATTTAGGGGGTACACAGCGTCTCCCTAAATTTTACTATGTATGCCTATGCGAAATAAATGTTTTGAGAAGCTTAAAATGAAGAAATAAGCGTTCTAAAATGCTTTAAAAATTCAAAGACATCTTTCAATGGTTAACCAACGCAAGGCGCGATATAAGACCTTAATATTGACCTACAATTTTCAAATTGGACCACGTATTATATTACAGGGTGATAGTGTACCCTACCACGGAAAATAATTATAGGTCAAATAGGGGGTACACAGCGTGACCCTAAAGTTTACTATGTATGCCTATGCGAAATAAAGTGTTCTGAGAAGCTTAAAATGAAGAAATAAGCGTTCTAAAATGCTTTAAAAATTCAAAGACATCTTTTAATGGTTAACTAACGCAAGGCGCAATATCAGACCTTAATATTGACCCATAATATTTAAATTGGACCAGGTATTGTATTACAGGGTAATAGTGTACCCTACCGCAGGAAATAATTATAGGTCAATTAGGGGGTACACAGCGTGACCCTAAAGTTTACTATGTATGCCTATGCGAAATAAAGTGTTCTGAGAAGCTTAAAATGAGAAAATAAGCGTTCTAAAATGCTTTAAAAATTCAAAGACATTTTTCTATGTTAACTAACGGCACGGTATCGGACCTTAATATTGACCTATAATTTTTAAATTGGACCACGTAATATATTACAGGGTAATAGAGTACCTTATTACAGGAAGAAATTATAGGTCATTTAGGGGGTACACAGCGTGACCCTAAATTTTACTATGTATGCCTATGCGAAATAGAGTGTTCTGAGAAGCTTAAAATGAAGAAATAAGCGTTCTAAAATGCTTTAAAAATTCAAAGACATCTTTCAATGGTTAACTAACGCAAGGCGCAATATCAGACCTTAATATTGACCCATAATATTTAAATTGGCCCAGGTATTATATTACAGGGTAATAGTGTACCCTACCACAGGAAATATTTATAGGTCAATTAGGGGGTACACTATGTATATTTTAAATAGTGCATTAAAACATGGAAATTCAAAGACACTTTTCTATGTTAACTAACGGCACGGTATCGGACCTTAATATTGGCCTACAATTTTTAAATTGGACCACGTATTATATTACAGGGTTATAGTGTACCCTACCAGAGGAAATAATTATATGTCAATTAGGGGGTACACAGCGTGACCCTAAAGTTTACTATGTATGCCTATGCGAAATAGAGTGTTCTGAGAAGCTTAAAATGATGAAATAAGCGTTCTAAAATGCTTTAAAAATTCAAAGACATCTTTCAATGGTTAACTAACGCAAAGCGCGATATCAGACCTTAATATGGAACCATAATATTTAAATTGGACCAGGTATTATATTACAGGGTAATAGTGTACCTTACAGCAGGAAATAATTATAGGTCAATTAGGGGGTACACTATGTATATTTTAAATAGTGCATTAAAACAAGGAAATTCGAAGACTCTTTTCTATGTTAACTAACGGCACGGTATCGGACCTTAATATTGACCTAAAATTTTTAAATTGGACCACGTATTATATTACAGGGTGATAGTGTACCCTACCGCGGAAAATAATTATAGGTCATTTAGGAGGTACACAGCGTGACCCTAAAGTTTACTATGTATGCCTATGCGAAATAAAGTGTTCTGAGAAGCTTAAAATGAGGAAATAAGCGTTCTAAAATGCTTTAAAAATTCAAAGACATCTTTCAATGTTTAACTAACGCAAGGCGCAATATCAGACCTTAATATTGACCAATAATATTTAAATTGGACTAGGTATTATATTACAGGGTAATAGTGTACCCTACCACAGGAAATAATTATAGGTCAATTAGGGGGTACACAGCGTGACCCTAAAGTTTACTATGTATGCCTATGCGAAATAAAGTGTTCTGAGAAGCTTAAAATGAGAAAATAAGCGTTCTAAAATGCTTTAAAAATTCAAAGACATTTTTCTATGTTAACTAACGGCACGGTATCGGACCTTAATATTGACCTATAATTTTTAAATTGGACCACGTAATATATTACAGGGTAATAGTGTACCTTATTACAGGAAGAAATTATAGGTCATTTAGGGGGTACACAGCGTGACCCTAAATTTTACTATGTATGCCTATGCGAAATAGAGTGTTCTGAGAAGCTTAAAATGAAGAAATAAGCGTTCTAAAATGCTTTAAAAATTCAAAGACATCTTTCAATGGTTAACTAACGCAAGGCGCAATATCAGACCTTAATATTGACCCATAATATTTAAATTGGACCAGGTATTATATTACAGGGTAATAGTGTACCCTACCACAGGAAATAATTATAGGTCAATTAGGGGGTACACTATGTATATTTTAAATAGTATATTTTAAATAGTGCATTAAAACAAGGAAATTCGAAGACACTTTTCTATGTTAACTAACGGCACGGTATCGGACCTTAATATTGACCTAAAATTATAAAATTGGACCACGTTTTATATTACAGGGTGATAGTGTACCCTACCGCGGAAAATAATTATAGGGGGTACACAGCGTGACCCTAAAGTTTACTATGTATGCCTATGCGAAATAAAGTGTTCTGAGAAGCTTAAAATGAAGAAATAAGCGTTCTAAAATGCTTTAAAAATTCAAAGACATCTTTCAATGGTTAACTAACGCAAGGCGCAATATCAGACCTTAATATTGACCCATAATATTTAAATTGGACCAGGTATTATATTACAGGGTAATAGTGTACCCTGCCACAGGAAATAATTATAGGTCAATTAGGGGGTACACTATGTATATTTCAAATGGTGCATTAAAACAAGGAAATTCGAAGACACTTTTCTATGTTAACTAACGGCAAGGTATCGGACCTTAATATTGACATATAATTTTTAAATTGGACCACGTATTATATTACAGGGTAATAGTGTACCCTACCACAGGAAATAATTATAGGTCATTTAGGGGGTACACAGCGTCTCCCTAAATTTTACTATGTATGCCTATGCGAAATAAATGTTTTGAGAAGCTTAAAATGAAGAAATAAGCGTTCTAAAATGCTTTAAAAATTCAAAGACATCTTTCAATGGTTAACCAACGCAAGGCGCGATATAAGACCTTAATATTGACCTACAATTTTCAAATTGGACCACGTATTATATTACAGGGTGATAGTGTACCCTACCACGGAAAATAATTATAGGTCAAATAGGGGGTACACAGCGTGACCCTAAAGTTTACTATGTATGCCTATGCGAAATAAAGTGTTCTGAGAAGCTTAAAATGAGGAAATAAGCGTTCTAAAATGCTTTAAAAATTCAAAGACATCTTTCAATGTTTAACTAACGCAAGGCGCAATATCAGACCTTAATATTGACCAATAATATTTAAATTGGACTAGGTATTATATTACAGGGTAATAGTGTACCCTACCACAGGAAATAATTATAGGTCAATTAGGGGGTACACAGCGTGACCCTAAAGTTTACTATGTATGCCTATGCGAAATAAAGTGTTCTGAGAAGCTTAAAATGAGAAAATAAGCGTTCTAAAATGCTTTAAAAATTCAAAGACATTTTTCTATGTTAACTAACGGCACGGTATCGGACCTTAATATTGACCTATAATTTTTAAATTGGACCACGTAATATATTACAGGGTAATAGTGTACCTTATTACAGGAAGAAATTATAGGTCATTTAGGGGGTACACAGCGTGACCCTAAATTTTACTATGTATGCCTATGCGAAATAGAGTGTTCTGAGAAGCTTAAAATGAAGAAATAAGCGTTCTAAAATGCTTTAAAAATTCAAAGACATCTTTCAATGGTTAACTAACGCAAGGCGCAATATCAGACCTTAATATTGACCCATAATATTTAAATTGGACCAGGTATTATATTACAGGGTAATAGTGTACCCTACCACAGGAAATAATTATAGGTCAATTAGGGGGTACACTATGTATATTTTAAATAGTATATTTTAAATAGTGCATTAAAACAAGGAAATTCGAAGACACTTTTCTATGTTAACTAACGGCACGGTATCGGACCTTAATATTGACCTAAAATTATAAAATTGGACCACGTTTTATATTACAGGGTGATAGTGTACCCTACCGCGGAAAATAATTATAGGGGGTACACAGCGTGACCCTAAAGTTTACTATGTATGCCTATGCGAAATAAAGTGTTCTGAGAAGCTTAAAATGAAGAAATAAGCGTTCTAAAATGCTTTAAAAATTCAAAGACATCTTTCAATGGTTAACTAACGCAAGGCGCAATATCAGACCTTAATATTGACCCATAATATTTAAATTGGACCAGGTATTATATTACAGGGTAATAGTGTACCCTGCCACAGGAAATAATTATAGGTCAATTAGGGGGTACACTATGTATATTTCAAATGGTGCATTAAAACAAGGAAATTCGAAGACACTTTTCTATGTTAACTAACGGCAAGGTATCGGACCTTAATATTGACATATAATTTTTAAATTGGACCACGTATTATATTACAGGGTAATAGTGTACCCTACCACAGGAAATAATTATAGGTCATTTAGGGGGTACACAGCGTCTCCCTAAATTTTACTATGTATGCCTATGCGAAATAAATGTTTTGAGAAGCTTAAAATGAAGAAATAAGCGTTCTAAAATGCTTTAAAAATTCAAAGACATCTTTCAATGGTTAACTAACGCAAGGCGCAATATCAGACCTTAATATTGACCCATAATATTTAAATTGGCCCAGGTATTATATTACAGGGTAATAGTGTACCCTACCACAGGAAATATTTATAGGTCAATTAGGGGGTACACTATGTATATTTTAAATAGTGCATTAAAACATGGAAATTCAAAGACACTTTTCTATGTTAACTAACGGCACGGTATCGGACCTTAATATTGGCCTACAATTTTTAAATTGGACCACGTATTATATTACAGGGTTATAGTGTACCCTACCAGAGGAAATAATTATATGTCAATTAGGGGGTACACAGCGTGACCCTAAAGTTTACTATGTATGCCTATGCGAAATAGAGTGTTCTGAGAAGCTTAAAATGATGAAATAAGCGTTCTAAAATGCTTTAAAAATTCAAAGACATCTTTCAATGGTTAACTAACGCAAAGCGCGATATCAGACCTTAATATGGAACCATAATATTTAAATTGGACCAGGTATTATATTACAGGGTAATAGTGTACCTTACAGCAGGAAATAATTATAGGTCAATTAGGGGGTACACTATGTATATTTTAAATAGTGCATTAAAACAAGGAAATTCGAAGACTCTTTTCTATGTTAACTAACGGCACGGTATCGGACCTTAATATTGACCTAAAATTTTTAAATTGGACCACGTATTATATTACAGGGTGATAGTGTACCCTACCGCGGAAAATAATTATAGGTCATTTAGGGGGTACACAGCGTGACCCTAAAGTTTACTATGTATGCCTATGCGAAATAAAGTGTTCTGAGAAGCTTAAAATGAGGAAATAAGCGTTCTAAAATGCTTTAAAAATTCAAAGACATCTTTCAATGTTTAACTAACGCAAGGCGCAATATCAGACCTTAATATTGACCAATAATATTTAAATTGGACTAGGTATTATATTACAGGGTAATAGTGTACCCTACCACAGGAAATAATTATAGGTCAATTAGGGGGTACACAGCGTGACCCTAAAGTTTACTATGTATGCCTATGCGAAATAAAGTGTTCTGAGAAGCTTAAAATGAGAAAATAAGCGTTCTAAAATGCTTTAAAAATTCAAAGACATTTTTCTATGTTAACTAACGGCACGGTATCGGACCTTAATATTGACCTATAATTTTTAAATTGGACCACGTAATATATTACAGGGTAATAGTGTACCTTATTACAGGAAGAAATTATAGGTCATTTAGGGGGTACACAGCGTGACCCTAAATTTTACTATGTATGCCTATGCGAAATAGAGTGTTCTGAGAAGCTTAAAATGAAGAAATAAGCGTTCTAAAATGCTTTAAAAATTCAAAGACATCTTTCAATGGTTAACTAACGCAAGGCGCAATATCAGACCTTAATATTGACCCATAATATTTAAATTGGACCAGGTATTATATTACAGGGTAATAGTGTACCCTACCACAGGAAATAATTATAGGTCAATTAGGGGGTACACTATGTATATTTTAAATAGTATATTTTAAATAGTGCATTAAAACAAGGAAATTCGAAGACACTTTTCTATGTTAACTAACGGCACGGTATCGGACCTTAATATTGACCTAAAATTATAAAATTGGACCACGTTTTATATTACAGGGTGATAGTGTACCCTACCGCGGAAAATAATTATAGGGGGTACACAGCGTGACCCTAAAGTTTACTATGTATGCCTATGCGAAATAAAGTGTTCTGAGAAGCTTAAAATGAAGAAATAAGCGTTCTAAAATGCTTTAAAAATTCAAAGACATCTTTCAATGGTTAACTAACGCAAGGCGCAATATCAGACCTTAATATTGACCCATAATATTTAAATTGGACCAGGTATTATATTACAGGGTAATAGTGTACCCTGCCACAGGAAATAATTATAGGTCAATTAGGGGGTACACTATGTATATTTCAAATGGTGCATTAAAACAAGGAAATTCGAAGACACTTTTCTATGTTAACTAACGGCAAGGTATCGGACCTTAATATTGACATATAATTTTTAAATTGGACCACGTATTATATTACAGGGTAATAGTGTACCCTACCACAGGAAATAATTATAGGTCATTTAGGGGGTACACAGCGTCTCCCTAAATTTTACTATGTATGCCTATGCGAAATAAATGTTTTGAGAAGCTTAAAATGAAGAAATAAGCGTTCTAAAATGCTTTAAAAATTCAAAGACATCTTTCAATGGTTAACTAACGCAAGGCGCAATATCAGACCTTAATATTGACCCATAATATTTAAATTGGCCCAGGTATTATATTACAGGGTAATAGTGTACCCTACCACAGGAAATATTTATAGGTCAATTAGGGGGTACACTATGTATATTTTAAATAGTGCATTAAAACATGGAAATTCAAAGACACTTTTCTATGTTAACTAACGGCACGGTATCGGACCTTAATATTGGCCTACAATTTTTAAATTGGACCACGTATTATATTACAGGGTTATAGTGTACCCTACCAGAGGAAATAATTATATGTCAATTAGGGGGTACACAGCGTGACCCTAAAGTTTACTATGTATGCCTATGCGAAATAGAGTGTTCTGAGAAGCTTAAAATGATGAAATAAGCGTTCTAAAATGCTTTAAAAATTCAAAGACATCTTTCAATGGTTAACTAACGCAAAGCGCGATATCAGACCTTAATATGGAACCATAATATTTAAATTGGACCAGGTATTATATTACAGGGTAATAGTGTACCTTACAGCAGGAAATAATTATAGGTCAATTAGGGGGTACACTATGTATATTTTAAATAGTGCATTAAAACAAGGAAATTCGAAGACTCTTTTCTATGTTAACTAACGGCACGGTATCGGACCTTAATATTGACCTAAAATTTTTAAATTGGACCACGTATTATATTACAGGGTGATAGTGTACCCTACCGCGGAAAATAATTATAGGTCATTTAGGGGGTACACAGCGTGACCCTAAAGTTTACTATGTATGCCTATGCGAAATAAAGTGTTCTGAGAAGCTTAAAATGAGGAAATAAGCGTTCTAAAATGCTTTAAAAATTCAAAGACATCTTTCAATGTTTAACTAACGCAAGGCGCAATATCAGACCTTAATATTGACCAATAATATTTAAATTGGACTAGGTATTATATTACAGGGTAATAGTGTACCCTACCACAGGAAATAATTATAGGTCAATTAGGGGGTACACAGCGTGACCCTAAAGTTTACTATGTATGCCTATGCGAAATAAAGTGTTCTGAGAAGCTTAAAATGAGAAAATAAGCGTTCTAAAATGCTTTAAAAATTCAAAGACATTTTTCTATGTTAACTAACGGCACGGTATCGGACCTTAATATTGACCTATAATTTTTAAATTGGACCACGTAATATATTACAGGGTAATAGTGTACCTTATTACAGGAAGAAATTATAGGTCATTTAGGGGGTACACAGCGTGACCCTAAATTTTACTATGTATGCCTATGCGAAATAGAGTGTTCTGAGAAGCTTAAAATGAAGAAATAAGCGTTCTAAAATGCTTTAAAAATTCAAAGACATCTTTCAATGGTTAACTAACGCAAGGCGCAATATCAGACCTTAATATTGACCCATAATATTTAAATTGGACCAGGTATTATATTACAGGGTAATAGTGTACCCTACCACAGGAAATAATTATAGGTCAATTAGGGGGTACACTATGTATATTTTAAATAGTATATTTTAAATAGTGCATTAAAACAAGGAAATTCGAAGACACTTTTCTATGTTAACTAACGGCACGGTATCGGACCTTAATATTGACCTAAAATTATAAAATTGGACCACGTTTTATATTACAGGGTGATAGTGTACCCTACGGCGGAAAATAATTATAGGGGGTACACAGCGTGACCCTAAAGTTTACTATGTATGCCTATGCGAAATAAAGTGTTCTGAGAAGCTTAAAATGAAGAAATAAGCGTTCTAAAATGCTTTAAAAATTCAAAGACATCTTTCAATGGTTAACTAACGCAAGGCGCAATATCAGACCTTAATATTGACCCATAATATTTAAATTGGACCAGGTATTATATTACAGGGTAATAGTGTACCCTGCCACAGGAAATAATTATAGGTCAATTAGGGGGTACACTATGTATATTTCAAATGGTGCATTAAAACAAGGAAATTCGAAGACACTTTTCTATGTTAACTAACGGCAAGGTATCGGACCTTAATATTGACATATAATTTTTAAATTGGACCACGTATTATATTACAGGGTAATAGTGTACCCTACCACAGGAAATAATTATAGGTCATTTAGGGGGTACACAGCGTCTCCCTAAATTTTACTATGTATGCCTATGCGAAATAAATGATTTGAGAAGCTTAAAATGAAGAAATAAGCGTTCTAAAATGCTTTAAAAATTCAAAGACATCTTTCAATGGTTAACCAACGCAAGGCGCGATATAAGACCTTAATATTGACCTACAATTTTCAAATTGGACCACGTATTATATTACAGGGTGATAGTGTACCCTACCACGGAAAATAATTATAGGTCAAATAGGGGGTACACAGCGTGACCCTAAAGTTTACTATGTATGCCTATGCGAAATAAAGTGTTCTGAGAAGCTTAAAATGAAGAAATAAGCGTTCTAAAATGCTTTAAAAATTCAAAGACATCTTTTAATGGTTAACTAACGCAAGGCGCAATATCAGACCTTAATATTGACCCATAATATTTAAATTGGACCAGGTATTGTATTACAGGGTAATAGTGTACCCTACCGCAGGAAATAATTATAGGTCAATTAGGGGGTACACAGCGTGACCCTAAAGTTTACTATGTATGCCTATGCGAAATAAAGTGTTCTGAGAAGCTTAAAATGAGAAAATAAGCGTTCTAAAATGCTTTAAAAATTCAAAGACATTTTTCTATGTTAACTAACGGCACGGTATCGGACCTTAATATTGACCTATAATTTTTAAATTGGACCACGTAATATATTACAGGGTAATAGAGTACCTTATTACAGGAAGAAATTATAGGTCATTTAGGGGGTACACAGCGTGACCCTAAATTTTACTATGTATGCCTATGCGAAATAGAGTGTTCAGAGAAGCTTAAAATGAAGAAATAAGCGTTCTAAAATGCTTTAAAAATTCAAAGACATCTTTCAATGGTTAACTAACGCAAGGCGCAATATCAGACCTTAATATTGACCCATAATATTTAAATTGGCCCAGGTATTATATTACAGGGTAATAGTGTACCCTACCACAGGAAATATTTATAGGTCAATTAGGGGGTACACTATGTATATTTTAAATAGTGCATTAAAACATGGAAATTCAAAGACACTTTTCTATGTTAACTAACGGCACGGTATCGGACCTTAATATTGGCCTACAATTTTTAAATTGGACCACGTATTATATTACAGGGTTATAGTGTACCCTACCAGAGGAAATAATTATATGTCAATTAGGGGGTACACAGCGTGACCCTAAAGTTTACTATGTATGCCTATGCGAAATAGAGTGTTCTGAGAAGCTTAAAATGATGAAATAAGCGTTCTAAAATGCTTTAAAAATTCAAAGACATCTTTCAATGGTTAACTAACGCAAAGCGCGATATCAGACCTTAATATGGAACCATAATATTTAAATTGGACCAGGTATTATATTACAGGGTAATAGTGTACCTTACAGCAGGAAATAATTATAGGTCAATTAGGGGGTACACTATGTATATTTTAAATAGTGCATTAAAACAAGGAAATTCGAAGACTCTTTTCTATGTTAACTAACGGCACGGTATCGGACCTTAATATTGACCTAAAATTTTTAAATTGGACCACGTATTATATTACAGGGTGATAGTGTACCCTACCACGGAAAATAATTATAGGTCAAATAGGGGGTACACAGCGTGACCCTAAAGTTTACTATGTATGCCTATGCGAAATAAAGTGTTCTGAGAAGCTTAAAATGAAGAAATAAGCGTTCTAAAATGCTTTAAAAATTCAAAGACATCTTTCAATGGTTAACTAACGCAAGGCGCAATATCAGACCTTAATATTGACCCATAATATTTAAATTGGACCAGGTATTATATTACAGGGTAATAGTGTACCCTTCCACAGGAAATAATTATAGGTCAATTAGGGGGTACACTATGTATATTTTAAATGGTGCATTAAAACAAGGAAATTCGAAGACACTTTTCTATGTTAACTAACGGCACGGTATCGGACCTTAATATTGACCTATAAATTTTAAATTGGACCAAGTATTATATTACAGGGTGATAGTGTTCCCTACCACAGAAAATAATTATAGGTCAATTAGGGGGTACACAGCGTGACCCTAAAGTTTACTATGTATGCCTATGCGAAATAAAGTGTTCTGAGAAGCTTAAAATGAAGAAATAAGCGTTCTAAAATGCTTTAAAAATTCAAAGACATCTTTCAATGGTTAACTAACGCAAGGCGCAATATCAGACCTTAATATTGACCCATAATATTTAAATTGGACCAGGTATTATATTACAGGGTAATAGTGTACCCTGCCACAGGAAATAAATATAGGTCAATTAGGGGGTACACTATGTATATTTCAAATGGTGCATTAAAACAAGGAAATTCGAAGACACTTTTCTATGTTAACTAACGGCAAGGTATCGGACCTTAATATTGACCTATAATTTTTAAATTGGACCACGTATTATATTACAGGGTAATAGTGTACCCTACCACAGGAAATAATTATAGGTCATTTAGGGGGTACACAGCGTCTCCCTAAATTTTACTATGTATGCCTATGCGAAATAAAATGTTTTGAGAAGCTTAAAATGAAGAAATAAGCGTTCTAAAATGCTTTAAAAATTCAAAGACATCTTTCAACGGTTAACTAACGCAAGGCGCAATATCAGACCTTAATATTGACCCATAATATTTAAATTGGCCCAGCTTTATATAATACAGGGTAATAGTGTACCCTACCACAGGAAATATTTATAGGTCAATTAGGGGGTACACTATGTATATTTTAAATAGTGCATTAAAACATGGAAATTCGAAGACACTTTTCTATGTTAACTAACGGCACGGTATCGGACCTTAATATTGACCTACAATTTTTAAATTGGACCACGTATTATATTACAGGGTTATAGTGTACCCTACCAGAGGAAATAATTATATGTCAATTAGGGGGTACACAGCGTGACCCTAAAGTTTACTATGTATGCCTATGCGAAATAGAGTGTTCTGAGAAGCTTAAAATGATGAAATAAGCGTTCTAAAATGCTTTAAAAATTCAAAGACATCTTTCAATGGTTAACTAACGCAAAGCGCGATATCAGACCTTAATATGGAACCATAATATTTAAATTGGACCAGGTATTATATTACAGGGTAATAGTGTACCCTTCCACAGGAAATAATTATAGGTCAATTAGGGGGTACACTATGTATATTTTAAATAGTGCATTAAAACAAGGAAATTCGAAGACTCTTTTCTATGTTAACTAACGGCACGGTATCGGACCTTAATATTGACCTAAAATTTTTAAATTGGACCACGTATTATATTACAGGGTGATAGTGTACCCTACCACGGAAAATAATTATAGGTAAAATAGGGGGTACACAGCGTGACCCTAATGTTTACTATGTATGCCTATGCGAAATAAAGTGTTCTGAGAAGCTTAAAATGAAGAAATAAGCGTTCTAAAATGCTTTCAAAAATTCAAAGACATCTTTCAATGGTTAACTAACGCAAGGCGCAATATCAGACCTTAATATTGACCCATAATATTATATTATATTACAGGGTATTATATTACAGGTATTATATTACAGGGTAATAGTGTGCCCTACCGCAGGAAATAATTATAGGTCAATTAGAGGGTACACAGCGTGACCCTAAAGTTTACTATGAATGCCTATGCGAAATAAAGTGTTCTGAGAAGCTTAAAATGAGGAAATAAGCGTTCTAAAATGCTTTAAAAATTCAAAGACATCTTTCAACGTTTAACTAACGCAAGGCGCAATAACAGACCTTAATATTGACCAATAATATTTAAATTGGACCTGGTATTATATTACAGGGTAATAGTGTGCCCTACCGCAGGAAATAATTATTGGTCAATTAGAGGGTACACAGCGTGACCCTAAAGTTTACTATGTATGCCTATGCGAAATAAAGTGTTCTGAGAAGCTTAAAATGAGGAAATAAGCGTTCTAAAATGCTTTAAAAATTCAAAGACATTTTTCTATGTTAACTAACGGCACGGTATCGGATCTTAATATTGACCTATAATTTTTAAATTGGACCACGTAATATATTACAGGGTAATAGTGTACCTTATTACAGGTAGAAATTATAGGTCATTTAGGGGGTACACAGCGTGACCCTAAATTTTACTATGTATGCCTATGCGAAATAGAGTGTTCTGAGAAGCTTAAAATGAAGAAATAAGCGTTCTAAAATGCTTTAAAAATTCAAAGACATCTTTCAATGGTTAACTAACGCAAGGCGCAATATCAGACCTTAATATTGACCCATAATATTTAAATTGGACCAGGTATTATATTACAGGGTAATAGTGTACCCTACCACAGGAAATAATTACAGGTCAATTAGGGGGTACACTACGTATATTTTAAATAGTGCATTAAAACAAGGATATTCGAAGACACTTTTCTATGTTAACTAACTGCACGGTATCGGACCTTAATATTGACCTATAATTTTTAAATTGGACCACGTATTATATTACAGGGTAATAGTGTACCCTTCAACAGGAAATAATTATAGCTCAATTAGGGGGTACACTATGTATATTTTAAATAGTGCATTAAAACAAGGAAATCCGAAGACTCTTTTCTATGTTAACTAACGGCGCGGTATCGGACCTTAATATTGACCTAAAATTATAAAATTGGACCACGTATTATATTACAGGGTGATAGTGTACCCTACCGCGGAAAATAATTATAGGTCATTTAGGGGGTACACAGCGTGACCCTAAAGTTTACTATGTATGCCTATGCGAAATAAAGTGTTCTGAGAAGCTTAAAATGAAGAAATAAGCGTTCTAAAATGCTTTAAAAATTCAAAGACATCTTTCAATGGTTAACTAACGCAAGGCGCAATATCAGACCTTAATATTGACCCATAATATTTAAATTGGCCCAGGTATTATATTACAGGGTAATAGTGTACCCTACCACAGGAAATATTTATAGGTCAATTAGGGGGTACACTATGTATATTTTAAATAGTGCATTAAAACATGAAAATTCGAAGACACTTTTCTATGTTAACTAACGGCACGGTATCGGACCTTAATATTGACCTACAATTTTTAAATTGGACCACGTATTATATTACAGGGTTATAGTGTACCCTACCAGAGAAAATAATTATATGTCAATTAGGGGGTACGCAGCATGACCCTAAAGTTTACTATGTATGCCTATGCGAAATAGAGTGTTCTGAGAAGCTTAAAATGATGAAATAAGCGTTCTAAAATGCTTTAAAAATTCAAAGACATCTTTCAATGGTTAACTAACGCAAAGCTCGATATCAGACCTTAATATGGAACCATAATATTTAAATTGGACCAGGTATTATATTACAGGGTAATAGTGTACCTTGCAGCAGGAAATAATTATAGGTCAATTAGGGGGTACACTATGTATATTTTAAATAGTGCATTAAAACAAGGAAATTCGAAGACACTTTTCTATGTTAACTAACTGCACGGTATCGGACCTTTATATTGACCTATAATTTTTAAATTGGACCACGTATTATATTACAGGGTAATAGTGTACCCTTCAACAGGAAATAATTATAGCTCAATTAGGGGGTACACTATGTATATTTTAAATAGTGCATTAAAACAAGGAAATTCGAAGACTCTTTTCTATGTTAACTAACGGCGCGATATCGGACCTTAATATTGACCTAAAATTATAAAATTGGCCCACGTATTATATTACAGGGTGATAGTGTACCCTACCGCGGAAAATAATTATAGGTCATTTAGAGGGTACACAGCGTGACCCTAAAGTTTACTATGTATGCCTATGCGAAATAAAGTGTTCTGAGAAGCTAAAAATGAGGAAATAAGCGTTCTAAAATGCTTTAAAAATTCAAAGACATCTTTCAATGTTTAACTAACGCAAGGCGCAATATCAGACCTTAATATTGACCAATAATATTTAAATTGGACTAGGTATTATATTACAGGGTAATAGTGTACCCTACCACAGGAAATAATTATAGGTCAATTAGGGGGTACACAGCGTGACCCTAAAGTTTACTATGTATGCCTATGCGAAATAAAGTGTTCGGAGAAGCTTAAAATGAAGAAATAAGCGTTCTAAAATGCTTTAAAAATTCAAAGACATCTTTCAATGGTTAACAAACGCAAGGCGCAATATCAGACCTTAATATTGACCCGTAATATTTAAATTGGACCA
Organism: Parasteatoda tepidariorum; assembly: GCF_982258835.1. Classification (NCBI taxonomy): domain Eukaryota; kingdom Metazoa; phylum Arthropoda; class Arachnida; order Araneae; family Theridiidae; genus Parasteatoda; species Parasteatoda tepidariorum. The sequence goes on from NC_141759.1 coordinate 114,180,090, forward strand.
GGTATTATATTACAGGGTAATAGTGTACCCTTAAACAGGAAATAATTATAGGTCAATTAGGGGGTACACTATGTATATTTTAATTGGTGCATTAAAACAAGGAAATTCGAAGACACTTTTCTATGTTAACTAACGGCACGGTATCGGACCTTAATATTGACCTATAATTTTTAAATTGGACCACGTATTATATTACAGAGTTATAGTGTTCCCTACCACAGGAAATAATTATAGTTAAATTAGGGTGTACACAGCGTCTCCCTAAATTCTACTATGTATGCCTATGCGAAATAAAATGTTTTGAGAAGCTTAAAATGAAGAAATAAGCGTTCTAAAATGCTTTAAAAATTCAAAGACATCTTTCAATGGTTAACCAACGCAAGGCGCGATATCAGATCTTAATATTGACCTATAATTTTTAAATTGGACCACGTAATATATTACAGGGTAATATTGTTCCCTACCACGGGAAATAATTATAGGTCACTTAGGGGGTACACAGCGTGACCCTAAAGTTTACTATGTATGCCTATGCGAAATAAAGTGTTCTGAGAAGCTTAAAATGAAGAAATAAGCGTTCTAAAATGCTTTAAAAATTCAAAGACATCTTTCAATGGTTAACTAACGCAAGGCGCAATATCAGACCTTAATATTGACCCATAATATTTAAATTGGCCCAGGTATTATATTACAGGGTAATAGTGTACCCTACCACTGGAAATAATTATAGGTCAATTAGGGGGTACACTATGTATATTTTAAATAGTGCATTAAAACATGGAAATTCGAAGACACTTTTCTATGTTAACTAACGGCACGGTATCGGACCTTAATATTGACCTACAATTTTTAAATTGGACCATGTATTATATTACAGGGTTATAGTGTATTCTACCAGAGGAAATAATTATATGTCAATTAGGGGGTACACAGCGTGACCCTAAAGTTTACTATGTATGCCTATGCGAAATAGAGTGTTCTGAGAAGCTTAAAATGATGAAATAAGCTTTCTAAAATGCTTTAAAAATTCAAAGACATCTTTCAATGGTTAACTAACGCAAAGCGCGATATCAGACCTTAATATGGAACCATAATATTTAAATTGGACCAGGTATTATATTACAGGGTAATAGTGTACCTTACAACAGGAAATAATTATAGGTCAATTAGGGGGTACACTATGAATATTTTAAATAGTGCATTAAAACAAGGAAATTCGAAGACTCTTTTCTATGTTAACTAACGGCACGGTATCGGACCTTAATATTGACCTATAATTTTTAAATTGGACCACGTCATATATTACAGGGTAATAGTGTACCTTATTACAGGAAGAAATTATAGGTCATTTAGGGGTTACACAGCGTGACCCTAAACTTTACTATGTATGCCTATGCGAAATAGAGTGTTCTGAGAAGCTTAAAATGAAGAAATAAGCGTTCTAAAATGCTTTAAAAATTCAAAGACATCTTTCAATGGTTAACTAACGCAAGGCGCAATATCAGACCTTAATATTGACCCATAATATTTAAATTGGCCCAGGTATTATATTACAGGGTAATAGTGTACCCTACCATAGGAAATAATTATAGGTCAATTAGGGGGTACACGATGTATATTTTAAATAGTGCATTAAAACATGGAAATTCGAAGACACTTTTCTATGTTAACTAACGGCGCGGTATCGGACCTTAATATTGACCTACAATTTTTAAATTGGACCACGTATTATATTACAGGGTTATAGTGTACCCTACCACAGGAAATAATTATATGTCAATTAGGGGGTACACAGCGTGACCCTAAAGTTTCCTATGTATGTCTATGCGAAATAGAGTGTTCTGGAAAGCTTAAAATGATGAAATAATCGTTCTAAAATGCTTTAAAAATTCAAATACATCTTTCAATGGTTAACTAACGCAAAGCGCGATATCAGACCTTAATATGGAACCATAATATTTAAATTGGACCAGTTATTATATTACAGGGTAATAGTGTACCCTGCCACAGGAAATAATTATAGGTCAATTAGGGGGTACACTATGTATATTTCAAATGGTGCATTAAAACAAGGAAATTCGAAGACACTTTTCTATGTTAACTAACGGCAAGGTATCGGACCTTAATATTGACCTATAATTTTTAAATTGGACCACGTATTATATTACAGTGTAATAGTGTACCCTACCACAGGAAATAATTATAGGTCATTTAGGGGGTACACAGCGTCTCCCTAAATTTTACTATGTATGTCTATGCGAAATAAAATGTTTTGAGAAGCTTAAAATGAAGAAATAAGCGTTCTAAAATGCTTTAAAAATTCAAAGACATCTTTCAATGGTTAACCAACGCAAGGCGCGATATCAGACCTTAATATTGACCTATAATTTTTAAATTGGACCACGTAATATATTACAGGGTAATATTGTTCCCTAATACGGAAAATAATTATAGGTCACTTAGGGGGTACACAGCGTGACCCTAAAGTTTACTATGTATGCCTATGCGAAATAAAGTGTTCTGAGAAGCTTAAAATGAAGAAATAAGAGTTCTAAAATGCTTTAAAAATTCAAAGACATCTTTCAATGGTTAACTAACGCAAGGCGCAATATCAGACCTTAATATTGACCCATAATATTTAAATTGGCCCAGGTATTATATTACAGGGTAATAGTGTACCCTACCACAGGAAATAGTTATAGGTCAATTAGGGGGTACACTATGTATATTTTAAATAGTGCATTAAAACATGGAAATTCGAAGACACTTTTCTATGTTAACTATCGGCACGGTATCGGACCTTAATATTGAACTACAATTTTTAAATTGGACCACGTATTATATTACAGGGTTATAGTGTACCCTACCAGAGGAAATAATTATATGTCAATTAGGGGGTACACAGCGTGACCCTAAAGTTTACTATGTATGCCTATGCGAAATAGAGTGTTCTGAGGAGCTTAAAATGATGAAATAAGCGTTCTAAAATGCTTTAAAAATTCAAAGACATCTTTCAATGGTTAACTAACGCAAAGCGCGATATCAGACCTTAATATGGAACCATAATATTTAAATTGGACCAGGTATTATATTACAGGGTAATAGTGTACCTTACAACAGGAAATAATTATAGGTCAATTAGGGGGTACACTATGTATATTTTAAATAGTGCATTAAAACAAGGAAATTCGAAGACACTTTTCTATGTTAACTAACGGCACGGTATCGGACCTTAATATTGACATATAATTTTTAAATTGGACCACGTATTATATTACAGGGTAATAGTGTACCCTACAACAGGAAATAATTATAGCTCAATTAGGGGGTACACTATGTATATTTTAAATAGTGCATTAAAACAAGGAAATTCGAAGACTCTTTTCTATGTTAACTAACGGCACGGTATCGGACCTTAATATTGACCTAAAATTATAAAATTGGACCACGTATTATATTACAGGGTGATAGTGTACCCTACCGCGGAAAATAATTATAGGTCATTTAGGGGGTACACAGCGTGACCCTAAAGTTTACTATGTATGCCTATGCGAAATAAAGTGTTCTGAAAAGCTTAAAATGAGGAAATAAGCGTTCTAAAATGCTTTAAAAATTCAAAGACATCTTTCAATGTTTAACTAACGCAAGGCGCAATATCAGACCTTAATATTGACCAATAATATTTAAATTGGACCAGGTATTATATTACAGGGTAATAGTGTACCCTACCACAGGAAATAATTATAGGTCAATTAGGGGGTACACTATGTATATTTTAAATAGTGCATTAAAACAAGGAAATTCGAAGACACTTTTCTATGTTAACTAACGGCACGGTATCGGACCTTAATATTGACCTATAATTTTTAAATTGGACCACATATTATATTACAGGGTACTAGTGTACCCTTCCACAGGAAATAATTATAGGTCATTTAGGAGGTACACAGCGTCACCCTAAATTTTACTATGTATGCCTATGCAAAATAAAATGTTTTGAGAAGCTTAAAATGAAGAAATAAGCGTTCTAAAATGCTTTAAAAATTCAAAGACATCTTTCAATGGTCAACTAACGCAAGGCGCAATATCAAACCTTAATATTGACCCATAATATTTAAATTGGACCAGGTATTATATTACAGGGTACTAGTGTACCCTTCCACAGGAAATAATTATAGGTCAATTAGGGGGTACACAGCGTGACCCTAAAGTTTACTATGTATGCCTATGCGAAATAAAGTGTTCTGAGAAGCTTAAAATGAGGAAATAAGCGTTCTAAAATGCTTTAAAAATTCAAAGACATTTTTCTATGTTAACTAACGGCACGGGATCGGACCTTAATATTGACCTAAAATTATAAAATTGGACCACGTTTTATATTACAGGGTGATAGTGTACCCTACCGCGGAATATAATTATAGGTCAATTAGGGGGTACACAGCGTGACCCTAAAGTTTACTATGTATGCCTATGCGAAATAAAATGTTTTGAGAAGCTTAAAATGAAGAAATAAGCGTTCTAAAATACTTTAAAAATTCAAATACATCTTTCAATGGTTAACCAACGCAAGGCGCGATATCAGACCTTAATATTGACCTATAATTTTTAAATTGGACCACGTAATATATTACAGGGTAATATTGTTCCCTACCACGGGAAATAATTATAGGTCACTTAGGGGGTACACAGCGTGACCCTAAAATTTACTATGTATGCCTATGCGAAATAAAGAGTTCTGAGAAGCTTAAAATGAAGAAATAAGCGTTCTAAAATGCTTTAAAAATTCAAAGACATCTTTCAATGGTTAACTAACGCAAGGCGCAATATCAGACCTTAATATTGACCCATAATATTTAAATTGGCCCAGGTATTATATTACAGGGTAATAGTGTACCCTACCACAGGAAATAATTATAGGTCAATTAGGGGGTACACTATGTATATTTTAAATAGTGCATTAAAACATGGAAATTCGAAGACACTTTTCTATGTTAACTAACGGCACGGTATCGGACCTTAATATTGACCTACAATTTTTAAATTGGACCACGTATTATATTACAGGGTTATAGTGTATTCTACCAGAGGAAATAATTACATGTCAATTAGGGGGTACACAGCGTGACCCTAAAGTTTACTATGTATGCCTATGCGAAATAAAGTGTTCTGAAAAGCTTAAAATGAGGAAATAAGCGTTCTAAAATGCTTTAAAAATTCAAAGACATCTTTCAATGTTTAACTAACGCAAGGCGCAATATCAGACCTTAATATTGACCAATAATATTTAAATTGGACCAGGTATTATATTACAGGGTAATAGTGTACCCTACCACAGGAAATAATTATAGGTCAATTAGGGGGTACACTATGTATATTTTAAATAGTGCATTAAAACAAGGAAATTCGAAGACACTTTTCTATGTTAACTAACGGCACGGTATCGGACCTTAATATTGACCTATAATTTTTAAATTGGACCACATATTATATTACAGGGTACTAGTGTACCCTTCCACAGGAAATAATTATAGGTCATTTAGGAGGTACACAGCGTCACCCTAAATTTTACTATGTATGCCTATGCAAAATAAAATGTTTTGAGAAGCTTAAAATGAAGAAATAAGCGTTCTAAAATGCTTTAAAAATTCAAAGACATCTTTCAATGGTCAACTAACGCAAGGCGCAATATCAAACCTTAATATTGACCCATAATATTTAAATTGGACCAGGTATTATATTACAGGGTACTAGTGTACCCTTCCACAGGAAATAATTATAGGTCAATTAGGGGGTACACAGCGTGACCCTAAAGTTTACTATGTATGCCTATGCGAAATAAAGTGTTCTGAGAAGCTTAAAATGAGGAAATAAGCGTTCTAAAATGCTTTAAAAATTCAAAGACATTTTTCTATGTTAACTAACGGCACGGTATCGGACCTTAATATTGACCTAAAATTATAAAATTGGACCACGTTTTATATTACAGGGTGATAGTGTACCCTACCGCGGAATATAATTATAGGTCAATTAGGGGGTACACAGCGTGACCCTAAAGTTTACTATGTATGCCTATGCGAAATAAAATGTTTTGAGAAGCTTAAAATGAAGAAATAAGCGTTCTAAAATGCTTTAAAAATTCAAATACATCTTTCAATGGTTAACCAACGCAAGGCGCGATATCAGACCTTAATATTGACCTATAATTTTTAAATTGGACCACGTAATATATTACAGGGTAATATTGTTCCCTACCACGGGAAATAATTATAGGTCACTTAGGGGGTACACAGCGTGACCCTAAAATTTACTATGTATGCCTATGCGAAATAAAGAGTTCTGAGAAGCTTAAAATGAAGAAATAAGCGTTCTAAAATGCTTTAAAAATTCAAAGACATCTTTCAATGGTTAACTAACGCAAGGCGCAATATCAGACCTTAATATTGACCCATAATATTTAAATTGGCCCAGGTATTATATTACAGGGTAATAGTGTACCCTACCACAGGAAATAATTATAGGTCAATTAGGGGGTACACTATGTATATTTTAAATAGTGCATTAAAACATGGAAATTCGAAGACACTTTTCTATGTTAACTAACGGCACGGTATCGGACCTTAATATTGACCTACAATTTTTAAATTGGACCACGTATTATATTACAGGGTTATAGTGTATTCTACCAGAGGAAATAATTACATGTCAATTAGGGGGTACACAGCGTGACCCTAAAGTTTACTATGTATGCCTATGCGAAATAGAGTGTTCTGAGAAGCTTAAAATGATGAAATAAGCGTTCTAAAATGTTTTAAAAATTCAAAGACATCTTTCAATGGTTAACTAACGCAAAGCGCGGTATCAGACCTTAATATGGAACCATAATTTTTAAATTGGACCAGGTATTATATTACAGGGTAATAGTGTACCTTACAACAGGAAATAATTATAGGTCAATTAGGGGGTACACTATGTATATTTTAAATAGTGCATTAAAACAAGGAAATTCGAAGACTCTTTTCTATGTTAACTAACGGCACGGTATCGGACCTTAATATTGACCTACAATTTTTAAATTGGACCACGTATTATATTACAGGGTGATAGTGTACCCTACCACGGAAAATAATTATAGGTCAAATAGGGGGTACACAGCGTGACCCTAAAGTTTACAATGTATGCCTATGCGAAATAAAGTGCTCTGAGAAGCTTAAAATGAAGAAATAAGAGTTCTAAAATGCTTTAAAAATTCAAAGACATCTTTCAATGGTTAACTAACGCAAGGCGCAATATCAGACCTTAATATTGACCCATAATATTTAAATTGGACCAGGTATTATATTACAGGGTAATAGTGTACCGTACCACAGGAAATAATTATAGGTCAATTAGGGGGTACACAGCGTGACCCTAAAGTTTACTATGTATGCCTATGCGAATAAAAGTGTTCTGAGAAGCTTAAAATGAGAAAATAAGCGTTCTAAAATGCTTTAAAAATTCAAAGACATTTTTCTATGTTAACTAACGGCACGGTATCGGACCTTAATATTAACCTAAAATTTTTAAATTGGACCACGTAATATATTACAGGGTAATAGTGTACATTATTACAGGAAGAAATTATAGGTCATTTAGGGGGTACACAGCGCGACCCTAAATTTTACTATGTATGCCTATGCGAAATAGAGTGTTCTGAGAAGCTTAAAATGAAGAAATAAGCGTTCTAAAATGCTTTAAAAATTCAAAGACATCTTTCAATGGTTAACTAACGCAAGGCGCAATATCAGACCTTAATATTGACCCATAATATTTAAATTGGCCCAGGTATTATATTACAGGGTAATAGTGTACCCTACCACAGGAAATATTTATAGGTCAATTAGGGGGTACACTATGTATATTTTAAATAGTGCATTAAAACATGGAAATTCGAAAACACTTTTCTATGTTAACTATCGGCACGGTATCGGACCTTAATATTGACCTACAATTTTTAAATTGGACCACGTATTATATTACAGGGTTATAGTGTACCCTAAAAGAGGAAATAATTATATGTCAATTAGGGGGTACACAGCGTGACCCTAAAGTTTACCTATGCGAATGCTATGTATGCCTATGCGAATAGAGTGTTCTGAGGAGCTTAAAATGATGAAATAAGCGTTCTAAAATGCTTTAAAAATTCAAAGACATCTTTCAATGGTTAACTAACGCAAAGCGCGATATCAGACCTTAATATGGAACCATAATATTTAAATTGGACCAGGTATTATATTACAGGGTAATAGTGTACCTTACAACAGGAAATAATTATAGGTCAATTAGGGGGTACACTATGTATATTTTAAATAGTGCATTAAAACAAGGAAATTCGAAGACTCTTTTCTATGTTAACTAACGGCACGGCATCGGACCTTAATATTGACCTAAAATTTTTAAATTGGACCACGTATTATATTACAGGGTGATAGTGTACCCTACCACGGAAAATAATTATAGGTCAATTAGGGGGTACACAGCGTGACCCTAAAGTTTACTATGTATGCCTATGCGAAATAAAGTGTTCTGAGAAGCATAAAATGAAGAAATAAGCGTTCTAAAATGCTTGAAAAATTCAAAGACATCTTTCAATGTTTAACTAACGCAAGGCGCAATATCAGACCTTAATATTGACCCATAATATTATATTATATTACAGGGTATTATATTACAGGTATTATATTACAGGGTAATAGTATGCCCTACCGCAGGAAATAATTATAGGTCAATTAGAGGGTACACAGCGTGACTCTAAAGTTTACTATGTATGCCTATGCGAAATAAAGTGTTCTGAGAAGCTTAAAATGAGGAAATAAGCGTTCTAAAATGCTTTAAAAATTCAAAGACATTTTTCTATGTTAACTAACGGCACGGTATCGGACCTTAATATTGACATATAATTTTTAAATTGGACCACGTAATATATTACAGGGTAATAGTGTACCTTATTACAGGAAGAAATTATAGGTCATTTAGGGGGTACACAGCGTGACCCTAAATTTTACTATGTATGCCTATGCGAAATAGAGTGTTCTGAGAAGCTTAAAATGAAGAAATAAGCGTTCTAAAATGCTTTAAAAATTCAATGACATCTTTCAATGGTTAACTAACGCAAGGCGCAATATCAGACCTTAATATTGACCCATAATATTTAAATTGGCCCAGGTATTATATTACAGGGTAATAGTGTACCCTTCCACAGGAAATAATTATAGGTCAATTAGGTGGTACACTATGTATATTTTAAATGGTGCATTAAAACAAGGAAATTCGAAGACACTTTTCTATGTTAACTAACGGCACGGTATCGGACCTTAATATTGACCTATAATTTTTAAATTGGACCACGTATTATATTACAGGGTTATAGTGTTCCCTACCACAGGAAATAATTATAGGTCAATTAGGGGGTACACAGCGTCTCCCTAAATTCTACTATGTATGCCTATGCGAAATAAAATGTTTTGAGAAGCTTAAAATGAAGAAATAAGCGTTCTAAAATGCTTTAAAAATTCAAAGACATCTTTCAATGGTTAACCAACGCAAGGCGCGATATCAGACCTTAATATTGACCTATAATTTTTAAATTGGACCACGTAATATATTACAGGGTAATATTGTTCCCTACCACGGGAAAAAATTATAGGTCACTTAGGGGGTACACAGCGTGACCCTAAAATTTACTATGTATGCCTATGCGAAATAAAGTGTTCTGAGAAGCTTAAAATGAAGAAATAAGCGTTCTAAAATGCTTTAAAAATTCAAAGACATCTTTCAATGGTTAACTAACGCAAGGCGCAATATCAGACCTTAATATTGACCCATAATATTTAAATTGGCCCAGGTATTATATTACAGGGTAATAGTGTACCCTACCACAGGAAATAATTATAGGTCAATTAGGGGGTACACTATGTATATTTTAAATAGTGCATTAAAACATGGAAATTCGAAGACACTTTTCTATGTTAACTAACGGCACGGTATCGGACCTTAATATTGACCTACAATTTTTAAATTGGACCACGTATTATATTACAGGGTTATAGTGTATTCTACCAGAGGAAATAATTACATGTCAATTAGGGGGTACACAGCGTGACCCTAAAGTTTACTATGTATGCCTATGCGAAATAGAGTGTTCTGAGAAGCTTAAAATGATGAAATAAGCGTTCTAAAATGCTTTAAAAATTCAAAGACATCTTTCAATGTTTAACTAACGCAAAGCGCGGTATCAGACCTTAATATGGAACCATAATATTTAAATTGGACCAGGTATTATATTACAGGGTAATAGTGTACCTTACAACAGGAAATAATTATAGGTCAATTAGGGGGTACACTATGTATATTTTAAATAGTGCATTAAAACAAGGAAATTCGAAGACTCTTTTCTATGTTAACTAACGGCACGGTATCGGACCTTAATATTGACCTATAATTTTTAAATTGGACCACGTCATATATTACAGGGTAATAGTGTACCTTATTACAGGAAGAAATTATAGGTCATTTAGGGGGTACACAGCGTGACCTAAATTTTACTATGTATGCCTATGCGAAAAAGAGTGTTCTGAGAAGCTTAAAATGAAGAAATAAGCGTTCTAAAATGCTTTAAAAATTCAAAGACATCTTTCAATGGTTAACTAACGCAAGGCGCAATATCAGACCTTAATATTGATCCATAATATTTAAATTGGACCAGGTATTATATTACAGGGTAATAGTGTACCCTACCACAGGAAATAATTATAGGTCAATTAGGGGGTACACAGCGTGACCCTAAAGTTTACTATGTATGCCTATGCGAAATAAAGTGTTCTGAGAAGCTTAAAATGAGGAAATAAGCGTTCTAAAATGCTTTAAAAATTTAAAGACATTTTTCTATGTTAACTAACGGCACGGTATCGGACCTTAATATTGACCTATAATTTTTAAATTGGACCACGTAATATATTACAGGGTAATAGTGTACCTTATTACAGGAAGAAATTATAGGTCATTTAGGGGGTACACAGCGTGACCCTAAATTTTACTATGTATGCCTATGCGAAATAGTGTGTTCTGAGAAGCTTAAAATGAAGAAATAAGCGTTCTAAAATGCTTTAAAAATTCAAAGACATCTTTCAATGGTTAACTAACGCAAGGCGCATCATCAGACCTTAATATTGACCCATAATATATAAATTGGACCAGGTATTATATTACAGGGTAATAGTGTACCCTACCACAGGAAATAATTATATGTCAATTAGGGGGTACACAGCGTGACCCTAAAGTTTACTATGTATGCCTACGCGAAATAAAGTGTTCTGAGAAGCTTAAAATGAAGAAATAAGCGTTCTAAAATGCTTTAAAAATACAAAGACATTTTTCTATGTTAACTAACGGTACGGTTTCGGACCTTAATATTGACCTATAATTTTTAAATTGGACCACGTATTATATTACAGGGTAATATTGTTCCCTACCACGGGAAATAATTATAGGTCACTTAGGGGGTACACAGCGTGACCCTAAAGTTTACTATGTATGCCTATGCGAAATAAAGTGTTCTTAGAAGCTTAAAATGAAGAAATAAGCGTTCTAAAATGCTTTAAAAATTCAAAGACATCTTTCAATGGTTAACTAACGCAAGGCGCAATATCAGACCTTAATATTGACCCATAATATTTAAATTGGACCAGGTATTATATTACAGGGTAATAGTGTACCCTACCACAGGAAATAATTATAGGTCAATTAGGGGGTACACTATGTATATTTTGAATAGTATATTTTAAATAGTGCATTAAAACAAGGAAATTCGAAGACACTTTTCTATGTTAACTAACGGCACGGTATCGGACCTTAATATTGACCTATAATTTTTAAATTGGACCACGTTTTATATTACAGGGTTATAGTGTTCCCTACCACATGAAATAATTATAGGTCAATTAGGGGGTACACAGCGTCTCCCTAAATTCTACTATGTATGCCTATGCGAAATAAAATGTTTTGAGAAGCTTAAAATGAAGAAATAAGCGTTCTAAAATGCTTTAAAAATTCAAAGACATCTTTCAATGGTTAACCAACGCAAGACGCGATATCAGACCTTAATATTGACCTATAATTTTTAAATTGGACCACGTAATATATTACAGGGTAATATTGTTCCCTACCACGGGAAATAATTATAGGTCACTTAGGGGGTACACAGCGTGACCCTAAAGCTTACTATGTATGCCTATGCGAAATAAAGTGTTCTGAGAAGCTTAAAATGAAGAAATAAGAGTTCTAAAATGCTTTAAAAATTCAAAGACATCTTTCAATGGTTAACTAACGCAAGGCGCAATATCAGACCTTAATATTGACCCATAATATTTAAATTGGCCCAGGTATTATATTACAGGGTAATAGTGTACCCTACCACAGGAAATAATTATAGGTCAATTAGGGGGTACACTATGTAAATTTTAAATAGTGCATTAAAACATGGAAATTCGAAGACACTTTTCTATGTTAACTAACGGCACGGTATCGGACCTTAATATTGACCTACAATTTTTAAATTGGACCATGTATTATATTACAGGGTTATAGTGTATTCTACCAGAGGAAATAATTATATGTCAATTAGGGGGTACACAGCGTGACCCTAAAGTTTACTATGTATGCCTATGCGAAATAGAGTGTTCTGAGAAGCTTAAAATGATGAAAGAAGCGTTCTAAAATGCTTTAAAAATTCAAAGACATCTTTCAATGGTTAACTAACGCAAAGCGCGATATCAGACCTTAATATGGAACCATAATATTTAAATTGGACCAGGTATTATATTACAGGGTAATAGTGTACCTTACAACAGGAAATAATTATAGGTCAATTAGGGGGTACACTATGAATATTTTAAATAGTGCATTAAAACAAGGAAATTCGAAGACTCTTTTCTACGGTACGGTATCGGTATCGGCACGGTATCGGACCTTAATATTGACCTATAATTTTTAAATTGGACCACGTCATATATTACAGGGTAATAGTGTACCTTATTACAGGAAGAAATTATAAGTCATTTAGGGGTTACACAGCGTGACCCTAAATTTTACTATGTATGCCTATGCGAAATAGAGTGTTCTGAGAAGCTTAAAATGAAGAAATAAGCGTTCTAAAATGCTTTAAAAATTCAAAGACATCTTTCAATGGTTAACTAACGCAAGGCGCAATATCATACCTTAATATTGACCCATAATATTTAAATTGGCCCAGGTATTATATTACAGGGTAATAGTGTACCCTACCACAGGAAATAATTATAGGTCAATTAGGGGGTACACGATGTATATTTTAAATAGTGCATTAAAACATGGAAATTCGAAGACACTTTTCTATGTTAACTAACGGCGCGGTATCGGACCTTAATATTGACCTACAATTTTTAAATTGGACCACGTATTATATTACAGGGTTATAGTGTACCCTACCACAGGAAATAATTATATGTCAATTAGGGGGTACACAGCGTGACCCTAAAGTTTCCTATGTATGCCTATGCGAAATAGAGTGTTCTGAGAAGCTTAAAATGATGAAATAAGCGTTCTAAAATGCTTTAAAAATTCAAAGACATCTTTCAATGGTTAACTAACGCAAAGCGCGATATCAGACCTTAATATGGAACCATAATATTTAAATTGGACCAGTTATTATATTACAGGGTAATAGTGTACCCTGCCACAGGAAATAATTATAGGTCAATTAGGGGGTACACTATGTATATTTCAAATGGTGCATTAAAACAAGGAAATTCGAAGACACTTTTCTATGTTAACTAACGGCAAGGTATCGGACCTTAATATTGACCTATAATTTTTAAATTGGACCACGTATTATATTACAGTGTAATAGTGTACCCTACCACAGGAAATAATTATAGGTCATTTAGGGGGTACACAGCGTCTCCCTAAATTTTACTATGTTTGCCTATGCGAAATAAAATGTTTTGAGAAGCTTAAAATGAAGAAATAAGCGTTCTAAAATGCTTTAAAAATTCAAAGACATCTTTCAATGGTTAACCAACGCAAGGCGCGATATCAGACCTTAATATTGACCTATAATTTTTAAATTGGACCACGTAATATATTACAGGGTAATATTGTTCCCTAATACGGAAAATAATTATAGGTCACTTAGGGGGTACACAGCGTGACCCTAAAGTTTACTATGTATGCCTATGCGAAATAAAGTTTTCTGAGAAGCTTAAAATGAAGAAATAAGCGTTCTAAAATGCTTTAAAAATTCAAAGACATCTTTCAATGGTTAACTAACGCAAGGCGCAATATCAGACCTTAATATTGACCCATAATATTTAAATTGGCCCAGGTATTATATTACAGGGTAATAGTTTACCCTACCACAGGAAATAATTATAGGTCAGTTAGGGGGTACACTATGTATATTTTAAATAGTGCATTAAAACATGGAAATTCGAAGACACTTTTCTATGTTAACTAACGGCACGGTATCGGACCTTAATATTGACCTACAATTTTTAAATTGGACCACGTATTATATTACAGGGTGATAGTGTACCCTACCACGGAAAATAATTATAGGTCAAATAGGGGGTACACAGCGTGACACTAAAGTTTACTATGTATGCCTATGCGAAATAAAGTGTTCTGAGAAGCTTAAAATGAAGAAATAAGAGTTCTAAAATGCTTTAAAAATTCAAAGACATCTTTTAATGGTTAACTAACGCAAGGCGCAATATCAGACCTTAATATTGACCCATAATATTTAAATTGGACCAGGTATTATATTACAGGGTAATAGTGTACCCTACCACAGGAAATAATTATAGGTCAATTAGGGGGTACACAGCGTGACCCTAAAGTTTACTATGTATGCCTATGCGAAATAAAGTGTTCTGAGAAGCTTAAAATGAGAAAATAAGCGTTCTAAAATGCTTTAAGAATTCAAAGACATTTTTCTATGTTAACTAACGGCACGGTATCGGACCTTAATATTGACCTATAATTTTTAAATTGGACCACGTAATATATTACAGGGTAATAGTGTACCTTATTACAGGAAGAAATTATAGGTCATTTAGGGGGTACACAGCGTGACTCTAAATTTTACTATGTATGCCTATGCGAAATAGAGTGTTCTGAGAAGCTTAAAATGAAGAAATAAGCGTTCTAAAA
The DNA here is from genome assembly GCF_982258835.1 of Parasteatoda tepidariorum. Lineage (NCBI taxonomy): Eukaryota > Metazoa > Arthropoda > Arachnida > Araneae > Theridiidae > Parasteatoda > Parasteatoda tepidariorum. The sequence goes on from NC_141759.1 coordinate 114,195,312, forward strand.
TGCTTTAAAAATTCAAAGACATCTTTCAATGGTTAACTAACGCAAGGCGCAATATCAGACCTTAATATTGACCCATAATATTTAAATTGGCCCAGGTATTATATTACAGGGTAATAGTGTACCCTACCACAGGAAATAATTATAGGTCAATTAGGGGGTACACTATGTATATTTTAAATAGTGCATTAAAACATGGAAATTCGAAGACACTTTTCTATGTTAACTAACGGCACGGTATCGGACCTTAATATTGACCTACAATTTTTAAATTGGACCATGTATTATATTACAGGGTTATAGTGTATTGTACCAGAGGAAATAATTATATGTCAATTAGGGGTTACACAGCGTGACCCTAAAGTTTACTATGTATGCCTATGCGAAATAGAGTGTTCTGAGAAGCTTAAAATGATGAAGGAAGCGTTCTAAAATGCTTTAAAAATTCAAAGACATCTTTCAATGGTTAACTAACGCAAAGCGCGATATCAGACCTTAATATGGAACCATAATATTTAAATTGGACCAGGTATTATATTACAGGGTAATAGTGTACCTTACAACAGGAAATAATTATAGGTCAATTAGGGGGTACACTATGAATATTTTAAATAGTGCATTAAAACAAGGAAATTCGAAGACTCTTTTCTATGTTAACTAACGGCACGGTATCGGACCTTAATATTGACCTATAATTTTTAAATTGGACCACGTCATATATTGCAGGGTAATAGTGTACCTTATTACAGGAAGAAATTATAAGTCATTTAGGGGTTACACAGCGTGACCCTAAATTTTACTATGTATGCCTATGCGTAATAGAGTGTTCTGAGAAGCTTAAAATGAAGAAATAAGCGTTCTAAAATGCTTTAAAAATTCAAAGACATCTTTCAATGGTTAACTAACGCAAGGAGCAATATCAGACCTTAATATTGACCCATAATATTTAAATTGGCCCAGGTATTATATTACAGGGTAATAGTGTACCCTACCACAGGAAATAATTATAGGTCAATTAGGGGGTACACGATGTATATTTTAAATAGTGCATTAAAACATGGAAATTCGAAGACACTTTTCTATGTTAACTAACGGCGCGGTATCGGACCTTAATATTGACCTACAATTTTTAAATTGGACCACGTATTATATTACAGGGTTATAGTGTACCCTACCACAGGAAATAATTATATGTCAATTAGGGGGTACACAGCGTCTCCCTAAATTTTACTATGTTTGCCTATGCGAAATAAAATGTTTTGAGAAGCTTAAAATGAAGAAATAAGCGTTCTAAAATGCTTTAAAAATTCAAAGACATCTTTCAATGGTTAACCAACGCAAGGCGCGATATCAGACCTTAATATTGACCTATAATTTTTAAATTGGACCACGTAATATATTACAGGGTAATATTGTTCCCTAATACGGAAAATAATTATAGGTCACTTAGGGGGTACACAGCGTGACCCTAAAGTTTACTATGTATGCCTATGCGAAATAAAGTTTTCTGAGAAGCTTAAAATGAAGAAATAAGCGTTCTAAAATGCTTTAAAAATTCAAAGACATCTTTCAATGGTTAACTAACGCAAGGCGCAATATCAGACCTTAATATTGACCCATAATATTTAAATTGGCCCAGGTATTATATTACAGGGTAATAGTTTACCCTACCACAGGAAATAATTATAGGTCAATTAGGGGGTACACTATGTATATTTTAAATAGTGCATTAAAACATGGAAATTCGAAGACACTTTTCTATGTTAACTAACGGCACGGTATCGGACCTTAATATTGACCTACAATTTTTAAATTGGACCACGTATTATATTACAGGGTGATAGTGTACCCTACCACGGAAAATAATTATAGGTCAAATAGGGGGTACACAGCGTGACCCTAAATTTTACTATGTTTGCCTATGCGAAATAAAGTGTTCTGAGAAGCTTAAAATGAGAAAATAAGCGTTCTAAAATGCTTTAAAAATTCAAAGACATTTTTCTATGTTAACTAACGGCACGGTATCGGACCTTAATATTGACCTATAATTTTTAAATTGGACCACGTAATATATTACAGGGTAATAGTGTACCTTATTACAGGAAGAAATTATAGGTCATTTAGGGGGTACACAGCGTGACCCTAAATTTTACTATGTATGCCTATGCGAAATAGAGTGTTCTGAGAAGCTTAAAATGAAGAAATAAGCGTTCTAAAATGCTTTAAAAATTCAAAGACATCTTTCAATGGTTAACTAACGCAAGGCGCAATATCAGACCTTAATATTGACCCATAATATTTAAATTGGCCCAGGTATTATATTACAGGGTAATAGTGTACCCTACCGCAGGAAATAATTATAGGTCAATTAGGGGGTACACAGCGTGACCCTAAAGTTTACTATGTGTTCCTATGCGAAATAAAGTGTTCTGAGAAGCTTAAAATGAGGAATTAAGCGTTCTAAAATGCTTTAAAAATTCTAAGACATTTTTCTATGTTAACTAACGCAAGGCGCAATATCAGACCTTAATATTGACCCATAATATTTAAATTGGACCAGGTATTATATTACAGGGTAATAGTGTACCCTACCACAGGAAATAATTACAGGTCAATTAGGGGGGTACACTATGTATATTTTAAATAGTGCATTAAAACAAGGAAATTCGAAGACACTTTTCTATGTTAACTAACGGCACGGTATCGGACCTTAATATTGACATATAATTTTTAAATTGGACCACGTATTATATTACAGGGTAATAGTGTACCCTACTACAGGAAATAATTATAGCTCAATTAGGGGGTACACTATGTATATTTTAAATAGTGCATTAAAACAAGGAAATTCGAAGACACTTTTCTATGTTAACTAACGGCACGGTATCGGACCTTAATATTGACCTATAATTTTTAAATTGGACCACATATTATATTACAGGGTAATAGTGTACCCTTCCACAGGAAATAATTATAGGTCATTTAGGAGGTACACAGCGTCACCCTAAATTTTACTATGTATGCCTATGCAAAATAAAATGTTTTGAGAAGCTTAAAATGGAGAAATAAGCGTTCTAAAATGCTTTAAAAATTCAAAGACATCTTTCAATGGTCAACTAACGCAAGGCGCAATATCAGACCTTAATATTGACCCATAATATTTAAATTGGACCAGGTATTATATTACAGGGTAATAGTGTACCCTACCACAGGAAATAATTATAGCTCAATTAGGGGGTACACAGCGTGACCCTAAAGTTTACTATGTATGCCTATGCGAAATAAAGTGTTCTGAGAAGCTTAAAATGAGGAAATAAGCGTTCTAAAATGCTTTAAAAATTCAAAGACATTTTTCTATGTTAACTAACGGTACGGTATCGGACCTTAATATTGACCTATAATTTTTAAATTGGACCACGTATTATATTACAGGGTAATATTGTTCCCTACCACGGGAAATAATTATAGGTCACTTAGGGGGTACACAGCGTGACCCTAAAGTTTACTATGTATGCCTATGCGAAATAAAGTGTTCGGAGAAGCTTAAAATGAAGAAATAAGCGTTCTAAAATGCTTTAAAAATTCAAAGACATCTTTCAATGGTTAACTAACGCAAGGCGCAATATCAGACCTTAATATTGACCCATAATATTTAAATTGGACCAGGTATTATATTACAGGGTAATAGTGTACCCTACCACAGGAAATAATTATAGGTCAATTAGGGGGTACACTATGTATATTTTAAATAGTGCATAAAAACAAGGAAATTCGAAGACACTTTTCTATGTTAACTAACGGCACGGTATCGGACCTTAATATTGACCTATAATTTTTAAATTGGACCACGTATTATATTACAGGGTAATAGTGTACCCTACAACAGGAAATAATTATAGCTCAATTAGGGGGTACACAATGTATATTTTAAATAGAGCATTAAAACAAGGAAATTCGAAGACTCTTTTCTATGTTAACTAACGGCACGGTATCGGACCTTAATATTGACCTAAAATTATAAAATTGGACCACGTTTTATATTACAGGGTGACAGTGTACCCTACCGCGGAAAATAATTATAGGTCAATTAGGGGGGACACAGAGTGACCCTAAAGTTTACTATGTATGCCTATGCGAAATAAAGTGTTCTGGGAAGCTTAAAATGAAGAAATAAGCGTTCTAAAATGCTTTAAAAATTCAAAGACATCTTTCAATGGTTAACTAACGCAAGGCGCAATATCAGACCTTAATATTGACCCATAATATTTAAATTGGACCAGGTATTATATTACAGGGTAATAGTGTACCCTTCCACAGGAAAAAATTATAGGTCAATTAGGTGGTACGCTATGTATATTTTAAATGGTGCATTAAAACAAGGAAATTCGAAGACACTTTTCTATGTTAACTAACGGCACGGTATCGGACCTTAATATTGACCTATAATTTTTAAATTGGACCACGTATTATATTACAGGGTTATAGTGTTCCCTACCACAGGAAATAATTATAGGTCAATTAGGGGGTACACAGCGTCTCCCTAAATTCTACTATGTATGCCTACGCGAAATAAAATGTTTTGAGAAGCTTAAAATGAAGAAATAAGCGTTCTAAAATGCTTTAAAAATTCAAAGACATCTTTCAATGGTTAACCAACGCAAGGCGCGATATCAGACCTTAATATTGACCTATAATTTTAGAATTGGACCACGTAATATATTACAGGGTAATATTGTTCCCTACCACGGGAAATAATTATAGGTCACTTAGGGGGTACACAGCGTGATCCTAAAATTTACTATGTATGCCTATGCGAAATAAAGAGTTCTGAGAAGCTTAAAATGAAGAAATAAGCGTTCTAAAATGCTTTAAAAATTCAAAGACATCTTTCAATGGTTAACTAACGCAAGGCGCAATATCAGACCTTAATATTGACCCATAATATTTAAATTGGCCCAGGTATTATATTACAGGGTAATAGTGTACACTACCACAGGAAATAATTATAGGTCAATTAGGGGGTACACTATGTATATTTTAAATAGTGCATTAAAACATGGAAATTCGAAGACACTTTTCTATGTTAACTAACGGCACGGTATCGGACCTTAATATTGACCTACAATTTTTAAATTGGACCACATATTATATTACAGGATTATAGTGTATTCTACCAGAGGAAATAATTACATGTCAATTAGGGGGTACACAACGTGACCCTAAAGTTTACTATGTATGCCTATGCGAAATAGAGTTTTCTGAGAAGCTTAAAATGATGAAATAAGCGTTCTAAAATGTTTTAAAAATTCAAAGACATCTTTCAATGGTTAACTAACGCAAAGCGCGGTATCAGACCTTAATATGGAACCATAATATTTAAATTGGACCAGGTATTATATTACAGGGTAGTAGTGTACCTTACAACAGGAAATAATTATAGGTCAATTAGGGGGTACACTATGTATATTTTAAATAGTGCATTAAAACAAGGAAATTCGAAGACTCTTTTCTATGTTAACTAACGGCACGGTATCGGACCTTAATATTGACCTACAATTTTTAAATTGGACCACGTATTATATTACAGGGTGATAGTGTACCCTACCACGGAAAATAATTATAGGTCAAATAGGGGGTACACAGCGTGACCCTAAAGTTTACTATGTATGCCTATGCGAAATAAAGTGTTCTGAGAAGCTTAAAATGAAGAAATAAGCGTTCTAAAATGCTTGAAAAATTCAAAGACATCTTTCAATGGTTAACTAACGCAAGGCGCAATATCAGACCTTAATATTGACCCATAATATTATATTATATTACAGGGTATTATATTACAGGGTAATAGTGTGCCCTACCGCAGGAAATAATTATAGGTCAATTAGAGGGTACACAGCGTGACCCTAAAGTTTACTATGTATGCCTATGCGAAATAAAGTGTTCTGAGAAGCTTAAAATGATGAAATAAGCGTTCTAAAATGCTTTAAAAATTCAAAGACATTTTTCTATGTTAACTAACGGCACAGTATCGGACCTTAATATTGACCTATAATTTTTAAATTGGAGCACGTAATATATTACAGGGTAATAGTGTACCTTATTACAGGTAGAAATTATAGGTCATTTAGGGGGTACACAGCGTGACCCTAAATTTTACTATGTATGCCTATGCGAAATAGAGTGTTCTGAGAAGCTTAAAATGAAGAAATAAGCGTTCTAAAATGCTTTAAAAATTCAAAGACATCTTTCAATGGTTAACTAACGCAAGGCGCAATATCAGACCTTAATATTGACCCATAATATTTAAATTGGACCAGGTATTATATTACAGGGAAATAGTGTACCCTACCACAGGAAATAATTACAGGTCAATTAGGGGGTACACTATGTATATTTTAAATAGTGCATTAAAACAAGGAAATTCGAAGACACTTTTCTATGTTAACTAACGACACGGAATCGGACCTTAATATTGACCTATAATTTTTAAATTGGACCACGTATTATATTACAGGGTAATAGTGTACCCTTCAACAGGAAATAATTATAGCTCAATTAGGGGGTACACTATGTATATTTTAAATAGTGCATTAAAACAAGGAAATTCGAAGACTCTTTTCTATGTTAACTAACGGCGCGGTATCGGACCTTAATATTGACCTAAAATTATAAAATTGGACCACGTATTATATTACAGGGTGATAGTGTACCCTACAGCGGAAAATAATTATAGGTCATTTAGGGGGTACACAGCGTGACCCTAAAGTTTACTATGTATGCCTATGCGAAATAAAGTGTTCTGAGAAGCTTAAAATGAGGAAATAAGCGTTCTAAAATGCTTTAAAAATTCAAAGACATCTTTCAATGTTTAACTAACGCAAGGCGCAATATCAGACCTTAATATTGACCAATAATATTTAAATTGGACTAGGTATTATATTACAGGGTAATAGTGTACCCTACCACAGGAAATAATTATAGGTCAATTAGGGGGTACACAGCGTGACCCTTAAGTTTACTATGTATGCCTATGCGAAATAAAGTGTTTTGAGAAGCTTAAAATGAGGAAATAAGCGTTCTAAAATGCTTTAAAAATTCAAAGACATTTTTCTATGTTAACTAACGGTACGGTATCGGACCTTAATATTGACCTATAATTTTTAAATTGTACCACGTATTATATTACAGGGTAATATTGTTCCCTACCACGGGAAATAATTATAGGTCACTTAGGGGGTACACAGCGTGACCCTAAAGTTTACTATGTATGCCTATTCGAAATAAAGTGTTCGGAGAAGCTTAAAATGAAGAAATAAGCGTTCTAAAATGCTTTAAAAATTCAAAGACATCTTTCAATGGTTAACTAACGCAAGGCGCAATATCAGACCTTAATATTGACCCATAATATTTAAATTGGACCAGGTATTATATTACAGGGGAAATAGTGTACCCTACCACAGGAAATAATTATAGGTCAATTAGGGGGTACACTATGTATATTTTAAATAGTGCATTAAAACAAGGAAATTCGAAGACACTTTTCTATGTTAACTAACGGCACGGTATCGGACCTTAATATTGACCTATAATTTTTAAATTGGACAAAGTATTATATTACAGGGTAATAGTGTACCCTACCGCGGAAAATAATTATAGGTCATTTAGGGGGTACACAGCGTGACCCTAAAGTTTACTATGTATGCCTATGCGAAATAAAGTGTTCTGAGAAGCTTAAAATGAAGAAATAAGCGTTCTAAAATGCTTTAAAAATTCAAAGACATCTTTCAATGGTTAACTAACGCAAGGCGCAATATCAGACCTTAATATTGACCCATAATATTTAAATTGGACCAGGTATTATATTACAGGGGAAATAGTGTACCCTACCACAGGAAATAATTATAGGTCAATTAGGGGGTACACTATGTATATTTTAAATAGTGCATTAAAACAAGGAAATTCGAAGACACTTTTCTATGTTAACTAACGGCACGGTATCGGACCTTAATATTGACCTATAATTTTTAAATTGGACAAAGTATTATATTACAGGGTAATAGTGTACCCTACCGCGGAAAATAATTATAGGTCATTTAGGGGGTACACAGCGTGACCCTAAAGTTTACTATGTATGCCTATGCGAAATAAAGTGTTCTGAGAAGCTTAAAATGAAGAAATAAGCGTTCTAAAATGCTTTAAAAATTCAAAGACATCTTTCAATGGTTAAGTAACGCAAGGCGCAATATCAGACCTTAATATTAACCCATAATATTTAAATTGGACCAGGTATTATATTACAGGGAAATAGTGAACCCTACCACAGGAAATAATTACAGGTCAATTAGGGGGTACACTATGTATATTTTAAATAGTGCATTAAAACAAGGAAATTCGAAGACACTTTTCTATGTTAACTAACGACACGGAATCGGACCTTAATATTGACCTATAATTTTTAAATTGGACCACGTATTATATTACAGGGTAATAGTGTACCCTTCAACAGGAAATAATTATAGCTCAATTAGGGGGTACACTATGTATATTTTAAATAGTGCATTAAAACAAGGAAATTCGAAGACTCTTTTCTATGTTAACTAACGGCACGGTATCGGACCTTAATATTGACCTAAAATTTTTAAATTGGACCACGTATTATATTACAGGGTGATAGTGTACCCTACCACGGAAAATAATTATAGGTCAAATAGGGGGTACACAGCGTGACCCTAAAGTTTACTACGTATGCCTATGCGAAATAAAGTGTTCTGAGAAGCTTAAAATGAAGAAATAAGCGTTCTAAAATGCTTTAAAAATTCAAAGACATCTTTCAATGGTTAACTAACGCAAGGCGCAATATCAGACCTTAATATTGACCCATAATATTTAAATTGGCCCAGGTATTATATTACAGGGTAATAGTGTACCCTACCACAGTAAATAATTATAGGTGAATTAGGGGGTACACTATGTATATTTTAAATAGTGCATTAAAACATGGAAATTCGAAGACACTTTTCTATGTTAACTAACAGCACGGTATCGGACCTTAATATTGACCTACAATTTTTAAATTGGACCATGTATTATATTACAGGGTTATAGTGTATTCTACCAGAGGAAATAATTATATGTCAATTAGGGGGTACACAGCGTGACCCTAAAGTTTACTATGTATGCCTATGCGAAATAGAGTGTTCTGAGAAGCTTAAAATGATGAAATAAGCGTTCTAAAATGCTTTAAAAATTCAAAGACATCTTTCAATGGTTAACTAACGCAAAGCGCGATATCAGACCTTAATATGGAACCATAATATTTAAATTGGACCAGTTATTATATTACAGGGTAATAGTGTACCCTACCACAGGAAATAATTATAGGTCAATTAGGGGGTACACAGCGTGACCCTAAAGTTTACTATGTATGCCTATGCGAAATAAAGTGTTCTGAGAAGCTTAAAATGAGAAAATAAGCGTTCTAAAATGCTTTAAAAATTCAAAGACATTTTTCTATGTTAACTAACGGCACGGTATCGGACCTTAATATTGACCTATAATTTTTAAATTGGACCACGTAATATATTACAGGGTAATAGTGTACCTTATTACAGGAAGAAATTATAGGTCATTTAGGGGGTACACAGCGTGACCCTAAATTTTACTATGTATGCCTATGCGAAATAGAGTGTTCTGAGAAGCTTAAAATGATGAAAGAAGCGTTCTAAAATGCTTTAAAAATTCAAAGACATCTTTCAATGGTTAACTAACGCAAAGCGCGATATCAGACCTTAATATGGAACCATAATATTTAAATTGGACCAGGTATTATATTACAGGGTAATAGTGTACCTTACAACAGGAAATAATTATAGGTCAATTAGGGGGTACACTATGAATATTTTAAATAGTGCATTAAAATAAGGAAATTCGAAGACTCTTTTCTATGTTAACTAACGGCACGGTATCGGACCTTAATATTGACCTATAATTTTTAAATTGGACCACGTCATATATTGCAGGGTAATAGTGTACCTTATTACAGGAAGAAATTATAAGTCATTTAGGGGATACACAGCGTGACCCTAAATTTTACTATGTATGCCTATGCGAAATAGAGTGTTCTGAGAAGCTTAAAATGAAGAAATAAGCGTTCTAAAATGCTTTAAAAATTCAAAGACATCTTTCAATGGTTAACTAACGCAAAGCGCGATATCAGACCTTAATATGGAACCATAATATTTAAATTGGACCAGTTATTATATTACAGGGTAATAGTGTACCCTGCCACAGGAAATAATTATAGGTCATCTAGGGGGTACACTATGTATATTTCAAATGGTGCATTAAAACAAGGAAATTCGAAGACACTTTTCTATGTTAACTAACGGCAAGGTATCGGACCTTAATATTGACCTATAATTTTTAAATTGGACCACGTATTATATTACAGTGTAATAGTGTACCCTACCACAGGAAATAATTATAGGTCATTTAGGGGGTACACAGCGTCTCCCTAAATTTTACTATGTTTGCCTATGCGAAATAAAATGTTTTGAGAAGCTTAAAATGAAGAAAATAGCGTTCTAAAATGCTTTAAAAATTCAAAGACATCTTTCAATGGTTAACCAACGCAAGGCGCGATATCAGACCTTAATATTGACCTATAATTTTCAAATTGGACCACGTAATATATTACAGGGTAATATTGTTCCCTAATACGGAAAATAATTATAGGTCACTTAGGGGGTACACAGCGTGACCCTAAAGTTTACTATGTATGCCTATGCGAAATAAAGTTTTCTGAGAAGCTTAAAATGAAGAAATAAGCGTTCTAAAATGCTTTAAAAATTCAAAGACATCTTTCAATGGTTAACTAACGCAAGGCGCAATATCAGACCTTAATATTGACCCATAATATTTAAATTGGCCCAGGTATTATATTACAGGGTAATAGTTTACCCTACCACAGGAAATAATTATAGGTCAATTAGGGGGTACACTATGTATATTTTAAATAGTGCATTAAAACATGGAAATTCGAAGACACTTTTCTATGTTAACTAACGGCACGGTATCGGACCTTAATATTGACCTACAATTTTTAAATTGGACCACGTATTATATTACAGGGTGATAGTGTACCCTACCACGGAAAATAATTATAGGTCAAATAGGGGGTACACAGCGTGACCCTAAAGTTTACTATGTTTGCCTATGCGAAATAAAGTGTTCTGAGAAGCTTAAAATGAAGAAATAAGAGTTCTAAAATGCTTTAAAAATTCAAAGACATCTTTTAATGGTTAACTAACGCAAGGCGCAATATCAGACCTTAATATTGACCCATAATATTTAAATTGGACCAGGTATTATATTACAGGGTAATAGTGTACCCTACCACAGGAAATATTTATAGGTCAATTAGGGGGTACACAGCGTGACCCTAAAGTTTACTATGTATGCCTATGCGAAATAAAGTGTTCTGAGAAGCTTAAAATGAGAAAATAAGCGTTCTAAAATGCTTTAAAAATTCAATGACATTTTTCTATGTTAACTAACGGCACGGTATCGGATCTTAATATTGACCTATAATTTTTAAATTGGACCACGTAATATATTACAGGGTTATAGTGTACCTTATTACAGGAAGAAATTATAGGTCATTTAGGGGGTACACAGCGTGACCCTAAATTTTACTATGTATGCCTATGCGAAATAGAGTGTTCTGAGAAGCTTAAAATGAAGAAATAAGCGTTCTAAAATGCTTTAAAAATTCAAAGACATCTTTCAATGGTTAACTAACGCAAGGCGCAATATCAGACCTTAATATTGACCCATAATATTTAAATTGGCCCAGGTATTATATTACAGGGTAATAGTGTACCCTACCGCAGGAAATAATTATAGGTCAATTAGGGGGTACACAGCGTGACCCTAAAGTTTACTATGTGTTCCTATGCGAAATAAAGTGTTCTGAGAATCTTAAAATGAGGAATTAAGCGTTCTAAAACGCTTTAAAAATTCTAAGACATTTTTCTATGTTAACTAACGCAAGGCGCAATATCAGACCTTAATATTGACCCATAATATTTAATTTGGGCCAGGTATTATATTACAGGGTAATAGTGTACCCTACCACAGGAAATAATTACAGGTCAATTAGGGGGTACACTATGTATATTTTAAATAGTGCATTAAAACAAGGAAATTCGAAGACACTTTTCTATGTTAACTAACGGCACGGTATCGGACCTTAATATTGACATATAATTTTTAAATTGGACCACGTATTATATTACAGGGTAATAGTGTACCCTACAACAGGAAATAATTATAGCTCAATTAGGGGGTACACTATGTATATTTTAAATAGTGCATTAAAACAAGGAAATTCGAAGACACTTTTCTATGTTAACTAACGGCACGGTATTGGACCTTAATATTGACCTATAATTTTTAAATTGGACCACATATTATATTACAGGGTAATAGTGTACCCTTCCACAGGAAATAATTATAGGTCATTTCGGAGGTACACAGCGTCACCCTAAATTTTACTATGTATGCCTATGCAAAATAAAATGTTTTGAGAAGCTAAAAATGAAGAAATAAGCGTTCTAAAATGCTTTAAAAATTCAAAGACATCTTTCAATGGTCAACTAACGCAAGGCGCAATATCAGACCTTAATATTGACCCATAATATTTAAATTGGACCAGGTATTATATTACAGGGTAATAGTGTACCCTACCACAGGAAATAATTATAGGTCAATTAGGGGGTACACAGCGTGACCCTAAAGTTTACTATGTATGCCTATGCGAAATAAAGTGTTCTGAGAAGCTTAAAATAAGGAAATAAGCGTTCTAAAATGCTTTAAAAATTCAAAGACATTTTTCTATGTTAACTAACGGTACGGTATCGGACCTTAATATTGACCTATAATTTTTAAATTGGACCACGTATTATATTAAAGGGTAATATTGTTCCCTACACGGGAAATAATTATAGGTCACTTAGGGGGTACACAGCGTGACCCTAAAGTTTACTATGTATGCCTATGCGAAATAAAGTGTTCGGAGAAGCTTAAAATGAAGAAATAAGCGTTCTAAAATGCTTTAAAAATTCAAAGACATCTTTCAATGGTTAACTAACGCAAGGCGCAATATCAGACCTTAATATTGACCCATAATATTTAAATTGGACCAGGTATTATATTACAGGGTAATAGTGTACCCTACCACAGGAAATAATTATAGGTCAATTAGGGGGTACACTATGTATATTTTAAATAGTGCATTAAAACAAGGAAATTCGAAGACACTTTTCTATGTTAACTAACAGCACGGTATCGGACCTTAATATTGACCTATAATTTTTAAATTGGACCACGTATTATATTACAGGGTAATAGTGTACCCTACAACAGGAAATAATTATAGCTCAATTAGGGGGTACACAATGTATATTTTAAATAGAGCATTAAAACAAGGAAATTCGAAGACTCTTTTCTATGTTAACTAACGGCACGGTATCGGACCTTAATATTGACCTAAAATTATAAAATTGGACCACGTTTTATATTACAGGGTGACAGTGTACCCTACCGCGGAAAATAATTATAGGTCAATTAGGGGGGACACAGCGTGACCCTAAAGTTTACTATGTATGCCTATGCGAAATAAAGTGTTCTGGGAAGCTTAAAATGAAGAAATAAGCGTTCTAAAATGCTTTAAAAATTCAAAGACATCTTTCAATGGTTAACCAACGCAAGGCGCGATATCAGACCTTAATATTGACCTATAATTTTAAAATTGGACCACGTAATATATTACAGGGTAATATTGTTCCCTACCACGGGAAATAATTATAGGTCACTTAGGGGGTACACAGCGTGACCCTAAAATTTACTATGTATGCCTATGCGAAATAAAGAGTTCTGAGAAGCTTAAAATGAAGAAATAAGCGTTCTAAAATGCTTTAAAAATTCAAAGACATCTTTCAATGGTTAACTAACGCAAAGCGTGGTATCAGACCTTAATATGGAACCATAATATTTAAATTGGACCAGGTATTATATTACAGGGTAGTAGTGTACCTTACAACAGGAAATAATTATAGGTCAATTAGGGGGTACACTATGTATATTTTAAATAGTGCATTAAAACAAGGAAATTCGAAGACTCTTTTCTATGTTAACTAACGGCACGGTATCGGACCTTAATATTGACCTACAATTTTTAAATTGGACCACGTATTATATTACAGGGTGATAGTGTACCCTACCACGGAAAATAATTATAGGTCAAATAGGGGGTACACAGCGTGACCCTAAAGTTTACTATGTATGCCTATGCGAAATAAAGTGTTCTGAGAAGCTTAAAATGAAGAAATAAGCGTTCTAAAATGCTTGAAAAATTCAAAGACATCTTTCAATGGTTAACTAACGCAAGGCGCAATATCAGACCTTAATATTGACCCATAATATTATATTATATTACAGGGTATTATATTACAGGTATTATATTACAGGGTAATAGTGTGCCCTACCGCAGGAAATAATTATAGGTCAATTAGAGGGTACACAGCGTGACCCTAAAGTTTACTATGTATGCCTATGCGAAATAAAGTGTTCTGAGAAGCTTAAAATGAGGAAATAAGCGTTCTAAAATGCTTTAAAAATTCAAAGACATTTTTCTATGTTAACTAACGGCACGGTATCGGACCTTAATATTGACCTATAATTTTTAAATTGGACCACGTAATATATTACAGGGTAATAGTGTACCTTATTACAGGTAGAAATTATAGGTCATTTAGGGGGTACACAGCGTGACCCTAAATTTTACTATGTATGCCTATGCGAAATAGAGTGTTCTGAGAAGCTTAAAATGAAGAAATAAGCGTTCTAAAATGCTTTAAAAATTCAAAGACATCTTTCAATGGTTAACTAACGCAAGGCGCAATATCAGACCTTAATATTGACCCATAATATTTAAATTGGACCAGGTATTATATTACAGGGAAATAGTGTACCCTACCACAGGAAATAATTATAGGTCAATTAGGGGGTACACAGCGTGACCCTAAAGTTTACTATGTATGCCTATGCGAAATAAAGTCTTTTGAGAAGCTTAAAATGAGGAAATAAGCGTTCTAAAATGCTTTAAAAATTCAAAGACATTTTTCTATGTTAACTAACGGTACGGTATCGGACCTTAATATTGACCTATAATTTTTAAATTGTACCACGTATTATATTACAGGGTAATATTGTTCCCTACCACGGGAAATAATTATAGGTCACTTAGGGGGTACACAGCGTGACCCTAAAGTTTACTATGTATGCCTATGCGAAATAAAGTGTTCGGAGAAGCTTAAAATGAAGAAATAAGCGTTCTAAAATGCTTTAAAAATTCAAAGACATCTTTCAATGGTTAACTAACGCAAGGCGCAATATCAGACCTTAATATTGACCCATAATATTTAAATTGGACCAGGTATTATATTACAGGGTAATAGTGTACCCTACCACAGGAAATAATTATAGGTCAATTAGGGGGTACACTATGTATATTTTAAATAGTGCATTAAAACAAGGAAATTCGAAGACACTTTTCTATGTTAACTAACGGCACGGTATCGGACCTTAATATTGACCTATAATTTTTAAATTGGACAACGTATTATATTACAGGGTAATAGTGTACCCTACCGCGGAAAATAATTATAGGTCATTTAGGGGGTACACAGCGTGACCCTAAAGTTTACTATGTATGCCTATGCGAAATAAAGTGTTCTGAGAAGCTTAAAATGAAGAAATAAGCGTTCTAAAATGCTTTAAAAATTCAATGACATCTTTCAATGGTTAACTAACGCAAGGCGCAATATCAGACCTTAATATTGACCCATAATATTTAAATTTGACCAGGTATTATATTACAGGGAAATAGTGTACCCTACCACAGGAAATAATTACAGGTCAATTAGGGGGTACACTATGTATATTTTAAATAGTGCATTAAAACAAGGAAATTCGAAGACACTTTTCTATGTTAACTAACGACACGGAATCGGACCTTAATATTGACCTATAATTTTTAAATTGGACCACGTATTATATTACAGGGTAATAGTGTACCCTTCAACAGGAAATAATTATAGCTCAATTAGGGGGTACACTATGTATATTTTAAATAGTGCATTAAAACAAGGAAATTCGAAGACTCTTTTCTATGTTAACTAACGGCGCGGTATCGGACCTTAATATTGACCTAAAATTATAAAATTGGACCACGTATTATATTACAGGGTGATAGTGTACCCTACCGCGGAAAATAATTATAGGTCATTTAGGGGGTACACAGCGTGACCCTAAAGTTTACTATGTATGCCTATGCGAAATAAAGTGTTCTGAGAAGCTTAAAATGAGGAAATAAGCGTTCTAAAATGCTTTAAAAATTCAAAGACATCTTTCAATGTTTAACTAACGCAAGGCGCAATATCAGACCTTAATATTGACCAATAATATTTAAATTGGACTAGGTATTATATTACAGGGTAATAGTGTACCCTACCACAGGAAATAATTATAGGTCAATTAGGGGGTACACAGCGTGACCCTAAAGTTTACTATGTATGCCTATGCGAAATAAAGTGTTTTGAGAAGCTTAAAATGAGGAAATAAGCGTTCTAAAATGCTTTAAAAATTCAAAGACATTTTTCTATATTAACTAACGGTACGGTATCGGACCTTAATATTGACCTATAATTTTTAAATTGGACCACGTATTATATTACAGGGTAATATTGTTCCCTACCACGGGAAATAATTATAGGTCACTTAGGGGATACACAGCGTGACCCTAAAGTTTACTATGTATGCCTATGCGAAATAAAGTGTTCGGAGAAGCTTAAAATGAATAAATAAGCGTTCTAAAATGCTTTAAAAATTCAAAGACATCTTTCAATGGTTAACTAACGCAAGGCGCAATATCAGACCTTAATATTGACCCATAATATTTAAATTGGACCAGGTATTATATTACAGGGTAATAGTGTACCCTTCCACAGGAAATAATTATAGGTCAATTAGGGGGTACACTATGTATATTTTAAATAGTGCATTAAAACAAGGAAATTCGAAGACACTTTTCTATGTTAACTAACGGCACGGTATCGGACCTTAATATTGACCTATAATTTTTAAATTGGACCACGTATTATATTACAGGGTAATAGTGTACCCTACCGCGGAAAATAATTATAGGTCATTTAGGGGGTACACAGCGTGACCCTAAAGTTTACTATGTATGCCTATGCGAAATAAAGTGTTCTGAGAAGCTTAAAATGAAGAAATAAGCGTTCTAAAATGCTTTAAAAATTCAAAGTCATCTTTCAATGGTTAACTAACGCAAGGCGCAATATCAGACCTTAATATTGACCCATAATATTTAAATTGGACCAGGTATTATATTACAGGGTAATAGTGTACCCTTCCACAGGAAATAATTATAGGTCAATTAGGGGGTACACTATGTATATTTTAAATGGTGCATTAAAACAAGGAAATTCGAAGACACTTTTCTATGTTAACTAACGGCACGGTATCGGACCTTAATATTGACCTATAATTTTTAAATTGGACCACGTTTTATATTACAGGGTTATAGTGTTCCCTACCACAGGAAATAATTATAGGTCAATTAGGGGGTACACAGCGTCTCCCTAAATTCTACTATGTATGCCTATGCGAAATAAAATGTTTTGAGACGCTTAAAATGAAGAAATAAGCGTTCTAAAATGCTTTAAAAATTCAAAGACATCTTTCAATGGTTAACCAACGCAAGGCGCGATATCAGACCTTAATATTGACCTATAATTTTTAAATTGGACCACGCAATATATTACAGGGTAATATTGTTCCCTACCACGGGAAATAATTATAGGTCACTTAGGGGGTACACAGCGTGACCCTAAAGTTTACTATGTATGCCTATGCGAAATAAAGTGTTCTGAGAAGCTTAAAATGAAGAAATAAGCGTTCTAAAATGCTTTAAAAATTCAAAGACATCTTTCAATGGTTAACTAACGCAAGGCGCAATATCAGACCTTAATATTGACCCATAATATTTAAATTGGCCCAGGTATTATATTACAGGGTAATAGTGTACCCTACCACAGGAAATAATTATAGGTCAATTAGGGGGTACACTATGTATATTTTAAATAGTGCATTAAAACATGGAAATTCGAAGACACTTTTCTATGTTAACTAACGGCACGGTATCGGACCTTAATATTGACCTACAATTTTTAAATTGGACCATGTATTATATTACAGGGTTATAGTTTATTCTACCAGAGGAAATAATTATATGTCAATTAGGGGGTACACAGCGTGACCCTAAAGTTTACTATGTATGCCTATGCGAAATAGAGTGTTCTGAGAAGCTTAAAATGATGAAATAAGTGTTCTAAAATGCTTTAAAAATTCAAAGACATCTTTCAATGGTTAACTAACGCAAAGCGCGATATCAGACCTTAATATGGAACCATAATATTTAAATTGGACCAGGTATTATATTACAGGGTAATAGTGTACCTTACAACTGGAAATAATTATAGGTCAATTAGGGGGTACACTATGAATATTTTAAATAGTGCATTAAAACAAGGAAATTCGAAGACTCTTTTCTATGTTATCTAACGGCACGGTATCGGACCTTAATATTGACCTATAATTTTTAAATTGGACCACGTCATATATTACAGGGTAATAGTGTACCTTATTACAGGAAGAAATTATAGGTCATTTAGGGGTTACACAGCGTGACCCTAAATTTTACTATGTATGCCTATGCGAAATAGAGTGTTCTGCGAAGCTTAAAATGAAGAAATAAGCGTTCTAAAATGCTTTAAAAATTCAAAGACATCTTTCAATAGTTAACTAACGCAAGGCGCAATATCAGACCTTAATATTGACCCATAATATTTAAATTGGCCCAGGTATTATATTACAGGGTAATAGTGTACCCTACCACAGGAAATAATTATAGGTCAATTAGGGGGTACACGATGTATATTTTAAATAGTGCATTAAAACATAGAAATTCGAAGACACTTTTCTATGTTAACTAACGGCGCGGTATCGGACCTTAATATTGACCTACAATTTTTAAATTGGACCACGTATTATATTACAGGGTTATAGTGTACCCTACCACAGTTAATAATTATATGTCAATTAGGGGGTACACAGCGTGACCCTAAAGTTTCCTATGTATGCCTATGCGAAATAAAATGTTTTGAGAAGCTTAAAATGAAGAAATAAGCGTTCTAAAATGCTTTAAAAATTAAAAGACATCTTTCAATGGTTAACCAACGCAAGGCGCGATATCAGACCTTAATATTGACCTATAATTTTTAAATTGGACCACGTAATATATTACAGGGTAATATTGTTCCCTAATACGGAAAATAATTATAGGTCACTTAGGGGGTACACAGCGTGACCCTAAAGTTTACTATGTATGCCTATGCGAAATAAAGTTTTCTGAGAAGCTTAAAATGAAGAAATAAGCGTTCTAAAATGCTTTAAAAATTCAAAGACATCTTTCAATGGTTAACTAACGCAAGGCGCAATATCAGACCTTAATATTGACCCATAATATTTAAATTGGCCCAGGTATTATATTACAGGGTAATAGTTTTCCCTACCACAGGAAATAATTATAGGTCAATTAGGGGGTACACTATGTATATTTTAAATAGTGCATTAAAACATGGAAATTCGAAGACACTTTTCTATGTTAACTAACGGCACGGTATCGGACCTTAATATTGACCTACAATTTTTAAATTGGACCACGTATTATATTACAGGGTGATAGTGTACCCTACCACGGAAAATAATTATAGGTCAAATAGGGGGTACACAGCGTGACCCTAAAGTTTACTATGTATGCCTATGCGAAATAAAGTGTTCTGAGAAGCTTAAAATGAAGAAATAAGAGTTCTAAAATGCTTTAAAAATTCAAAGACATCTTTTAATGGTTAACTAATGCAAGGCGCAATATCAGACCTTAATATTGACCCATAATATTTAAATTGGACCAGGTATTATATTACAGGGTAATAGTGTACCCTACCACAGGAAATAATTATAGGTCAATTAGGGGGTACACAGCGTGACCCTAAAGTTTACTATGTATGCCTATGCGAAATAAAGTGTTCTGAGAAGCTTAAAATGAGAAAATAAGCGTTCTAAAATGCTTTAAAAATTCAAAGACATTTTTCTATGTTAACTAACGGCACGGTATCGGACCTTAATATTGACCTATAATTTTTAAATTGGACCACGTAATATATTACAGGGTAATAGTGTACCTTATTACAGGAAGAAATTATAGGTCATTTAGGGGGTACACAGCGTGACACTAAATTTTACTATGTATGCCTATGCGAAATAGAGTGTTCTGAGAAGCTTAAAATGAAGAAATAAGCGTTCTAAAATGCTTTAAAAATTCAAAGACATCTTTCAATGGTTAACTAACGCAAGGCGCAATATCAGACCTTAATATTGACCCATAATATTTAAATTGGCCCAGGTATTATATTACAGGGTAATAGTGTACACTGTACCGCAGGAAATAATTATAGGTCAATTAGGGGGTACACAGCGTGACCCTAAAGTTTACTATGTGTTCCTATGCGAAATAAAGTGTTCTGAGAAGCTTAAAATGAGGAATTAAGCGTTCTAAAATGCTTTAAAAATTCTAAGACATTTTTCTATGTTAACTAACGCAAGCCGCAATATCAGAGCTTAATATTGACCCATAATATTTAAATTGGACCAGGTATTATATTACAGGGTAATAGTGTACCCTACCACAGGAAATAATTACAGGTCAATTAGGGGGTACACTATGTATATTTTAAATAGTGCATTAAAACAAGGAAATTCGAAGACACTTTTCTATGTTAACTAACGGCACGGTATCGGACCTTAATATTGACATATAATTTTTAAATTGGACCACGTATTATATTACAGGGTAAAGTGTACCCTACAACAGGAAATAATTATACCTCAATTAGGGGGTACACTATGTATATTTTAAATAGTGCATTAAAACAAGGAAATTCGAAGACACTTTTCTATGTTAACTAACGGCACGGTATCGGACCTTAATATTGACCTATAATTTTTAAATTGGACCACATATTATATTACAGGGTAATAGTGTACCCTTCCACAGGAAATAATTATAGGTCATTTAGGAGGTACACAGCGTCACCCTAAATTTTACTATGTATGCCTATGCAAAATAAAATGTTTTGAGAAGCTTAAAATGAAGAAATAAGCGTTCTAAAATGCTTTAAAAATTCAAAGACATCTTTCAATGGTCAACTAACACAAGGCGCAATATCAGACCTTAATATTGACCCATAATATTTAAATTGGACCAGGTATTATATTACAGGGTAATAGTGTACCCTACCACAGGAAATAATTATAGGTCAATTAGGGGGTACACTATGTATATTTTAAATAGTGCATTAAAACAAGGAAATTCGAAGACACTTTTCTATGTTAACTAACGGCACGGTATCGGACCTTAATATTGACCTATAATATTTAAATTGGACCAGGTATTATATTACAGGGTAATAGTGTACCCTACCACAGGAAATAATTATAGGTCAATTAGGGGGTACACTATGTATATTTTAAATAGTGCATTAAAACAAGGAAATTCGAAGACACTTTTCTATGTTAACTAACGGCACGGTATCGGACCTTAATATTGACCTATAATTTTTAAATTGGACCACGTATTATATTACAGGGTTATAGTGTTCCCTACCACAGGAAATAATTATAGGTCAATTAGGGGGTACACAGCGTCTCCCTAAATTCTACTATGTATGCCTACGCGAAATAAAATGTTTTGAGAAGCTTAAAATGAAGAAATAAGCGTTCTAAAATGCTTTAAAAATTCAAAGACATCTTTCAATGGTTAACCAACGCAAGGCGCGATATCAGACCTTAATATTGACCTATAATTTTTAAATTGGACCACGTAATATATTACAGGGTAATATTGTTCCCTAACACGGGAAATAATTATAGGTCACTTAGGGGGTACACAGCGTGACCCTAAAATTTACTATGTATGCCTATGCGAAATAAAGAGTTCTGAGAAGCTTAAAATGAAGAAATAAGCGTTCTAAAATGCTTTAAAAATTCAAAGACATCTTTCAATGGTTAACTAACGCAAGGCGCAATATCAGACCTTAATATTGACCCATAATATTTAAATTGGCCCAGGTATTATATTACAGGGTAATAGTGTACCCTACCACAGGAAATAATTATAGGTCAATTAGGGGGTACACTATGTATATTTTAAATAGTGCATTAAAACATGGAAATTCGAAGACACTTTTCTATGTTAACTAACGGCACGGTATCGGACCTTAATATTGACCTACAATTTTTAAATTGGACCACATATTATATTACAGGGTTATAGTGTATTCTACCAGAGGAAATAATTACATGTCAATTAGGGGGTACACAACGTGACCCTAAAGTTTACTATGTATGCCTATGCGAAATAGAGTGTTCTGAGAAGCTTAAAATGATGAAATAAGCGTTCTAAAATGTTTTAAAAATTCAAAGACATTTTTCAATGGTTAACTAACGCAAAGCGCGGTATCAGACCTTAATATGGAACCATAATATTTAAATTGAACCAGGTATTATATTACAGGGTAGTAGTGTACCTTACAACAGGAAATAATTATAGGTCAATTAGGGGGTACACTATGTATATTTTAAATAGTGCATTAAAACAAGGAAATTCGAAGACTCTTTTCTATGTTAACTAACGGCACGGTATCGGACCTTAATATTGACCTACAATTTTTAAATTGGACCACGTATTATATTACAGGGTGATAGTGTACCCTACCACGGAAAATAATTATAGGTCAAATAGGGGGTACACAGCGTGACCCTAAAGTTTACTATGTATGCCTATGCGAAATAAAGTGTTCTGAGAAGCTTAAAATGAAGAAATAAGAGTTCTAAAATGCTTTAAAAATTCAAAGACATCTTTCAATGGTTAACTAACGCAAGGCGCAATATCAGACCTTAATATTGACCCATAATATTTAAATTGGCCCAGGTATTATATTACAGGGTAATAGTGTACCCTACCACAGGAAATATTTATAGGTCAATTAGGGGGTACACTATAAATATTTTAAATAGTGCATTAAAACATGGAAATTCGAAGACACTTTTCTATGTTAACTATCGGCACGGTATCGGACCTTAATATTGACCTACAATTTTTAAATTGGACCACGTATTATATTACAGGGTTATAGTGTACCCTACCAGAGGAAATAATTATATGTCAATTAGGGGGTACACAGCGTGACCCTAAAGTTTACTCAATGTTAACTAACGCAAGGCGCAATATCAGACCTTAATATTGACCCATAATATTTAAATTGGACCAGGTATTATATTACAGGGTAATAGTGTACCCTACCACAGGAAATAATTACAGGTCAATTAGGGGGTACACTATGTATATTTTAAATAGTGCATTAAAACAAGTAAATTCGACGACACTTTTCTATGTTAACTAACGGCACGGTATCGGACCTTAATATTGACCTATAATTTTTAAATTAGACCACGTATTATATTACAGGGTAATAGTGTACCCTACCACAGGAAATAATTACAGGTCAATTAGGGGGTACACTATGTATATTTTAAATAGTGCATTAAAACAAGGAAATTCGAAGACACTTTTCTATGTTAACTAACGGCACGGTATCGGACCTTAATATTGACATATAATTTTTAAATTGGACCACGTATTATATTACAGGGTAATAGTGTACCCTACAACAGGAAATAATTATAGCTCAATTAGGGGGTACACTATGTATATTTTAAATAGTGCATTAAAACAAGGAAATTCGAAGACACTTTTCTATGTTAACTAACGGCACGGTATCGGACCTTAATATTGACCTATAATTTTTAAATTGGACCACATATTATATTACAGGGTAATAGTGTACCCTTCCACAGGAAATAATTATAGGTCATTTAGGAGGTACACAGCGTCACCCTAAATTTTACTATGTATGCCTATGCAAAATAAAATGTTTTGAGAAGCTTAAAATGAAGAAATAAGCGTTCTAAAATGCTTTAAAAATTCAAAGACATCTTTCAATGGTCAACTAACGCAAGGCGCAATATCAGACCTTAATATTGACCCATAATATTTAAATTGGACCAGGTATTATATTACAGGGTAATAGTGTACCCTACCACAGGAAATAATTATAGGTCAATTAGGGGGTACACTATGTATATTTTAAATAGTGCATTAAAACAAGGAAATTCGAAGACACTTTTCTATGTTAACTAACGGCACGGTATCGGACCTTAATATTGACCTATAATTTTTAAATTGGACCACGTATTATATTACAGGGTAATAGTGTACCCTACAACAGGAAATAATTATAGCTCAATTAGGGGGTACACAATGTATATTTTAAATAGAGCATTAAAACAAGGAAATTCGAAGACTCTTTTCTATGTTAACTAAAGGCACGGTATCGGACCTTAATATTGACCTATAATTTTTAAATTGGACCACGTATTATATTACAGGGTTATAGTGTTCCCTACCACAGGAAATAATTATAGGTCAATTAGGGGGTACACAGCGTCTCCCTAAATTCTACTATGTATGCCTACGCGAAATAAAATGTTTTGAGAAGCTTAAAATGAAGAAATAAGCGTTCTAAAATGCTTTAAAAATTCAAAGACATCTTTCAATGGTTAACCAACGCAAGGCGCGATATCAGACCTTAATATTGACCTATAATTTTTAAATTGGACCACGTAATATATTACAGGGTAATATTGTTCCCTAACACGGGAAATAATTATAGGTCACTTAGGGGGTACACAGCGTGACCCTAAAATTTACTATGTATGCCTATGCGAAATAAAGAGTTCTGAGAAGCTTAAAATGAAGAAATAAGCGTTCTAAAATGTTTTAAAAATTCAAAGACATCTTTCAATGGTTAACTAACGCAAAGCGCGGTATCAGACCTTAATATGGAACCATAATATTTAAATTGGACCAGGTATTATATTACAGGGTAGTAGTGTACCTTACAACAGGAAATAATTATAGGTCAATTAGGGGGTACACTATGTATATTTTAAATAGTGCATTAAAACAAGGAAATTCGAAGACTCTTTTCTATGTTAACTAACGGCACGGTATCGGACCTTAATATTGACCTACAATTTTTAAATTGGACCACGTATTATATTACAGGGTGATAGTGTTCCCTAACACGGGAAATAATTATAGGTCACTTAGGGGGTACACAGCGTGACCCTAAAATTTACTATGTATGCCTATGCGAAATAAAGAGTTCTGAGAAGCTTAAAATGAAGAAATAAGCGTTCTAAAATGCTTTAAAAATTCAAAGACATCTTTCAATGGTTAACTAACGCAAGGCGCAATATCAGACCTTAATATTGACCCATAATATTTAAATTGGCCCAGGTATTATATTACAGGGTAATAGTGTACCCTACCACAGGAAATAATTATAGGTCAATTAGGGGGTACACTATGTATATTTTAAATAGTGCATTAAAACATGGAAATTCGAAGACACTTTTCTATGTTAACTAACGGCACGGTATCGGACCTTAATATTGACCTACAATTTTTAAATTGGACCACATATTATATTACAGGGTTATAGTGTATTCTACCAGAGGAAATAATTACATGTCAATTAGGGGGTACACAACGTGACCCTAAAGTTTACTATGTATGCCTATGCGAAATAGAGTGTTCTGAGAAGCTTAAAATGATGAAATAAGCGTTCTAAAATGTTTTAAAAATTCAAAGACATCTTTCAATGGTTAACTAACGCAAAGCGCGGTATCAGACCTTAATATGGAACCATAATATTTAAATTGGACCAGGTATTATATTACAGGGTAGTAGTGTACCTTACAACAGGAAATAATTATAGGTCAATTAGGGGGTACACTATGTATATTTTAAATAGTGCATTAAAACAAGGAAATTCGAAGACTCTTTTCTATGTTAACTAACGGCACGGTATCGGACCTTAATATTGACCTACAATTTTTAAATTGGACCACGTATTATATTACAGGGTGATAGTGTACCCTACCACGGAAAATAATTATAGGTCAAATAGGGGGTACACAGCGTGACCCTAAAGTTTACTATGTATGCCTATGCGAAATAAAGTGTTCTGAGAAGCTTAAAATGAAGAAATAAGAGTTCTAAAATGCTTTAAAAATTCAAAGACATCTTTCAATGGTTAACTAACGCAAGGCGCAATATCAGACCTTAATATTGACCCATAATATTTAAATTGGCCCAGGTATTATATTACAGGGTAATAGTGTACCCTACCACAGGAAATATTTATAGGTCAATTAGGGGGTACACTATAAATATTTTAAATAGTGCATTAAAACATGGAAATTCGAAGACACTTTTCTATGTTAACTATCGGCACGGTATCGGACCTTAATATTGACCTACAATTTTTAAATTGGACCACTTATTATATTACAGGGTTATAGTGTACCCTACCAGAGGAAATAATTATATGTCAATTAGGGGGTACACAGCGTGACCCTAAAGTTTACTATGTATGCCTATGCGAAATAGAGTGTTCTGAGGAGCTTAAAATGATGAAATAAGCGTTCTAAAATGCTTTAAAAATTCAAATACATCTTTCAATGGTTAACTAACGCAAAGCGCGATATCAGACCTTAATATGGAACCATAATATTTAAATTGGACCAGGTATTATATTACAGGGTAATAGTGTACCTTACAACAGGAAATAATTATAGGTCAATTAGGGGGTACACTATGTATATTTTAAATAGTGCATTAAAACAAGGAAATTCGAAGACTCTTTTCTATGTTAACTAACGGCACGGTGTCGGACCTTAATATTGACCTAAACTTTTTAAATTGGACCACGTATTATATTACAGGGTGATAGTGTACCCTACCACGGATAATAATTATAGGTCAAATAGGGGGTACACAGCGTGACCCTAAAGTTTACTATGTATGCCTATGCGAAATAAAGTGTTCTGAGTAGCTTAAAATGAAGAAATAAGCGTTCTAAAATGCTTGAAAAATTCAAAGACATCTTTCAATGGTTAACTAACGCAAGGCGCAATATCAGACCTTAATATTGACCCATAATATTATATTATATTACAGGGTATTATATTACAGGTATTATATTACAGGGTAATAGTATGCCCTACCGCAGGAAATAATTATAGGTCAATTAGAGGGTACACAGCGTGACCCTAAAGTTTACTATGTATGCCTATGCGAAATAAAGTGTTCTGAGAAGCTTAAAATGAGGTAATAAGCGTTCTAAAATGCTTTAAAAATTCAAAGACATTTTTCTATGTTAACTAACGGCACGGTATCGGACCTTAATATTGACCTATAATTTTTAAATTGGACCACGTAATATAATACAGGGTAATAGTGTACCTTATTACAGGAAGAAATTATAGGTCATTTAGGGGGTACACAGCGTGACCCTAAAGTTTACTATGTGTTCCTATGCGAAATAAAGTGTTCTGAGAAGCTTAAAATGAGGAATTAAGCGTTCTAAAATGCTTTAAAAATTCAAAGACATCTTTCAATGTTAACTAACGCAAGGCGCAATATCAGACCTTAA
The DNA here is from genome assembly GCF_982258835.1 of Parasteatoda tepidariorum. Classification (NCBI taxonomy): domain Eukaryota; kingdom Metazoa; phylum Arthropoda; class Arachnida; order Araneae; family Theridiidae; genus Parasteatoda; species Parasteatoda tepidariorum. The sequence goes on from NC_141759.1 coordinate 114,223,127, forward strand.
TATTGACCCATAATATTTAAATTGGACCAGGTATTATATTACAGGGTAATAGTGTACCCTACCACAGGAAATAATTACAGGTCAATTAGGGGGTACACTATGTATATTTTAAATAGTGCATTAAAACAAGGAAATTCGAAGACACTTTTCTATGTTAACTAACGGCACGGTATCGGAGCTTAATATTGACCTATAATTTTTAAATTGGACCACGTATTATATTACAGGGTAATAGTGTACCCTACAACAGGAAATAATTATAGCTCAATTAGGGGGTACACTATGTATATTTTAAATAGTGCATTAAAACAAGAGAATTCGAAGACTCTTTTCTATGTTAACTAACGGCACGGTATCGGACCTTAATATTGACCTAAAATTATAAAAATGGACCACGTATTATATTACAGGGTGATAGTGTACCCTACCGCGGAAAATAATTATAGGTCATTTAGGGGGTACACAGCGTGACCCTAAAGTTTACTATGTATGCCTATGTGAAATAAAGTGTTCTGAGAAGCTTAAAATGAGGAAATAAGCGTTCTAAAATGCTTTAAAAATTCAAAGACATCTTTCAATGGTTAACTAACGCAAGGCGCAATATCAGACCTTAATATTGACCCATAATATTTAAATTGGACCATGTATTATATTACAGGGTAATAGTGTACCCTACCACAGGAAATAATTATAGGTCAATTAGGGGGTACACTATGTATATTTTAAATAGTGCATTAAAACAAGGAAATTCGAAGACTCTTTTCTATGTTAACTAACGGCACGGTATCGGACCTTAATATTGACCTATAATTTTTAAATTGGACCACGTCATATATTACAGGGTAATAGTGTACCTTATTACAGGAAGAAATTATAGGTCATTTAGGGGGTACACAGCGTGTCCCTAAATTTTACTATGTATGCCTATGCGAAAAAGAGTGTTCTGAGAAGCTTAAAATGAAGAAATAAGCGTTCTAAAATGCTTTAAAAATTCAAAGACATCTTTCAATGGTTAACTAACGCAAGGCGCAATATCAGACCTTAATATTGATCCATAATATTTAAATTGGACCAGGTATTATATTACAGGGTAATAGTGTACCCTACCACAGGAAATAATTATAGGTCAATTAGGGGGTTCACAGCGTGACCCTAAAGTTTACTATGTATGCCTATGCGAAATAAAGTGTTCTGAGAAGCTTAAAATGAGGAAATAAGCGTTCTAAAATGCTTTAAAAATTCAAAGACATTTTTCTATGTTAACTAACGGTACGGTATCGGACCTTAATATTGACCTATAATTTTTAAATTGGACCACGTATTATATTACAGGGTAATATTGTTCCCTACCACGGGAAATAATTATAGGTCACTTAGGGGGTACACAGCGTGACCCTAAAGTTTACTATGTATGCCTACGCGAAATAAAGTGTTCGGAGAAGCTTAAAATGAAGAAATAAGCGTTCTAAAATGCTTTAAAAATTCAAAGACATCTTTCAATGGTTAACTAACGCAAGGCGCAATATCAGACCTTAATATTGACCCATAATATTTAAATTGGCCCAGGTATTATATTACAGGGTAATAGTGTACCCTACCACAGGAAATATTTATAGGTCAATTAGGGGGTACACTATAAATATTTTAAATAGTGCATTAAAACATGGAAATTCGAAGACACTTTTCTATGTTAACTATCGGCACGGTATCGGACCTTAATATTGACCTACAATTTTTAAGTTGGACCACGTATTATATTACAGGGTTATAGTGTATCCTACCAGAGGAAATAATTATATGTCAATTAGGGGGTACACAGCGTGACCCTAAAGTTTACTATGTATGCCTATGCGAAATAGAGTGTTCTGAGGAGCTTAAAATGATGAAATAAGCGTTCTAAAATGCTTTAAAAATTCAAAGACATCTTTCAATGGTTAACTAACGCAAAGCGCGATATCAGACCTTAATATGGAACCATAATATTTAAATTGGACCAGGTATTATATTACAGGGTAATAGTGTACCTTACAACAGGAAATAATTATAGGTCAATTAGGGGGTACACTATGTATATTTTAAATAGTGCATTAAAACAAGGAAATTCGAAGACTCTTTTCTATGTTAACTAACGGCACGGTATCGGACCTTAATATTGACCTAAAATTTTTAAATTGGACCACGTATTATATTACAGGGTGATAGTGTACCCTACCACGGAAAATAATTATAGGTCAAATAGGGGGTACACAGCGTGACCCTAAAGTTTACTATGTATGCCTATGCGAAATAAAGTGTTCTGAGAAGCTTAAAATGAAGAAATAAGCGTTCTAAAATGCTTGAAAAATTCAAAGACATCTTTCAATGGTTAACTAACGCAAGGCGCAATATCAGACCTTAATATTGACCCATAATATTATATTATATTACAGGGTATTATATTACAGGTATTATATTACAGGGTAATAGTATGCCCTACCGCAGGAAATAATTATAGGTCAATTAGAGGGTACACAGCGTGACCCTAAAGTTTACTATGTATGCCTATGCGAAATAAAGTGTTCTGAGAAGCTTAAAATGAGGAAATAAGCGTTCTAAAATGCTTTAAAAATTCAAAGACATTTTTCTATGTTAACTAACGGCACGGTATCGGACCTTAATATTGACCTATAATTTTTAAATTGGACCACGTAATATAATACAGGGTAATAGTGTACCTTATTACAGGAAGAAATTATAGGTCATTTAGGGGGTACACAGCGTGACCCTAAAGTTTACTATGTGTTCCTATGCGAAATAAAGTGTTCTGAGAAGCTTAAAATGAGGAATTAAGCGTTCTAAAATGCTTTAAAAATTCAAAGACATCTTTCAATGTTAACTAACGCAAGGCGCAATATCAGACCTTAATATTGACCCATAATATTTAAATTGGACCAGGTATTATATTACAGGGTAATAGTGTACCCTACCACAGGAAATAATTACAGGTCAATTAGGGGGTACACTATGTATATTTTAAATAGTGCATTAAAACAAGGAAATTCGAAGACTCTTTTCTATGTTAACTAACGGCACGGTATCGGACCTTAATATTGACCTAAAATTATAAAATTGGACCACGTTTTATATTACAGGGTGATGGTGTACCCTACCGCGGAAAATAATTATAGGTCAATTAGGGGGTACACAGCGTGACCCTAAAGTTTACTATGTATGCCTATGCGAAATAAAGTGTTCTGAGAAGCTTAAAATGAAGAAATAAGCGTTCTAAAATGCTTTAAAAATTCAAAGACATCTTTCAATGGTTAACTAACGCAAGGCGCAATATCAGACCTTAATATTGACCCATAATATTTAAATTGGACCAGGTATTATATTACAGGGTAATAGTGTACCCTTCCACAGGAAATAATTATAGGTCAATTAGGGGGTACACTATGTATATTTTAAATAGTGCATTAAAACAAAGAAATTCGAAGACTCTTTTCTATGTTAACTAACGGCACGGTATCGGACCTTAATATTGACCTAAAATTTTTAAATTGGACCACGTATTATATTACAGGGTGATAGTGTACCCTACCACGGAAAATAATTATAGGTCAAATAGGGGGTACACAGCGTGGCCCTAAAGTTTACTATGTATGCCTATGCGAAATAAAGTGTTCTGAGAAGCTTAAAATGAAGAAATAAGCATTCTAAAATGCTTGAAAAATTCAAAGACATCTTTCAATGGTTAACCAACGCAAGGCGCGATATAAGACCTTAATATTGACCTACAATTTTTAAATTGGACCACGTATTATATTACAGGGTGATAGTGTACCCTACCGCGGAAAATAATTATAGGTCAAATAGGGGGTACACAGCGTGACCCTAAAGTTTACTATGTATGCCTACGCGAAATAAAGTGTTCTGAGAAGCTTAAAATGAAGAAATAAGCGTTCTAAAATGCTTTAAAAATTCAAAGACATCTTTCAATGGTTAACTAACGCAAGGCGCAATATCAGACCTTAATATTGACCCATAATATTTAAATTGGACCAGGTATTATATTACAGGGTAATAGTGTACCCTACCGCAGGAAATAATTATAGGTCAATTAGGGGGTACACAGCGTGACCCTAAAGTTTACTATGTATGCCTATGCGAAATAAAGTGTTCTGAGAAGCTTAAAATGAGAAAATAAGCGTTCTAAAATGCTTTAAAAATTCAAAGACATTTTTCTATGTTAACTAACGGCACGGTTTCGGACCTTAATATTGACCTACAATTTTTAAATTGGACCACGTATTATATTACAGGGTTATAGTGTACCCTACCAGAGGAAATAATTATATGTCTATTAGGGGGTACACAGCGTGACCCTAAAGTTTACTATGTATGCCTATGTGAAATAAAGTGTTCGGAGAAGCTTAAAATGAAGAAATAAGCGTTCTAAAATGCTTTAAAAATTCAAATACATCTTTCAATGGTTAACTAACGCAAGGCGCAATATCAGACCTTAATATTGACCCATAATATTTAAATTAGACCTGGTATTATATTACAGGGTAATAGTGTACCCTACCACAGGAAATAATTATAGGTCAATTAGGGGGTACACTATGTATATTTTAAGTAGTGCATTAAAACAAGGAAATTCGAAGACACTTTTCTATGTTAACTAACGGCACGGTACCGGACCTTAATATTGACCTATAATTTTTAAATTGGACCACGTATTATATTACAGGGAAATAGTGTACCCTACAACAGGAAATAATTATAGCTCAATTAGGGGGTACACTATGTATATTTTAAATAGAGCATTAAAACAAGGAAATTCGAAGACTCTTTTCTATGTTAACTAACGGCACGGTATCGGACCTTAATATTGACCTAAAATTATAAAATTGGACCACGTTTTATATTACAGGGTGATAGTGTACCCTACCGCGGAAAATAATTATAGGTCAATTAGGGGGTACACAGCGTGACCCTAAAGTTTACATGTATGCCTATGCGAAATAAAGTGTTCTGAGAAGCTTAAAATGAAGAAATAAGCGTTCTAAAATGCTTTAAAAATTTAAAGACATCTTTCAATGGTTAACCAACGCAAGGCGCGATATCAGACCTTAATATTGACCTACAATTTTTAAATTGGACCACGTATTATATTACAGGGTGATAGTGTACCCTACCACGGAAAATAATTATAGGTCAAATAGGGGGTACACAGCGTGACCCTAAAGTTTACTATGTATGCCTATGCGAAATAAAGTGTTCTGAGAAGCTTAAAATGAAGAAATAAGCGTTCTAAAATGCTTTAAAAATTCAAAGACATCTTTCAATGGTTAACTAACGCAAGGCGCAATATCAGACCTTAATATTGACCCATAATATTTAAATTGGACCAGATATTATATTACAGGGTAATAGTGTACCCTACCGCAGGAAATAATTATAGGTCAATTAGGGGGTACACAGCGTGACCCTAAAGTTTACTATGTATGCCTATGCGAAATAAAGTGTTCTGAGAAGCTTAAAATGAGAAAATAAGCGTTCTAAAATGCTTTAAAAATTCAAAGACATTTTTCTATGTTAACTAACGGCACGGTATCGGACCTTAATATTGACCTACAATTTTTAAATTGGACCACGTATTATATTACAGGGTTATAGTGTACCCTACCAGAGGAAATAATTATATGTCTATTAGGGGGTACACAGCGTGACCCTAAAGTTTACTATGTATGCCTATGCGAATAAAAGTGTTCGGAGAAGCTTAAAATGAAGAAATAAGCGTTCTAAAATGCTTTAAAAATTCAAATACATCTTTCAATGGTTAACTAACGCAAGGCGCAATATCAGACCTTAATATTGACCCATAATATTTAAATTAGACCTGGTATTATATTACAGGGTAATAGTGTACCCTACCACAGGAAATAATTATAGGTCAATTAGGGGGTACACTATGTATATTTTAAGTAGTGCATTAAAACAAGGAAATTCGAAGACACTTTTCTATGTTAACTAACGGCACGGTATCGGACCTTAATATTGACCTATAATTTTTAAATTGGACCACGTATTATATTACAGGGAAATAGTGTACCCTACAACAGGAAATAATTATAGCTCAATTAGGGGGTACACTATGTATATTTTAAATAGAGCATTAAAACAAGGAAATTCGAAGACTCTTTTCTATGTTAACTAACGGCACGGTATCGGACCTTAATATTGACCTAAAATTATAAAATTGGACCACGTTTTATATTACAGGGTGATAGTGTACCCTACCGCGGAAAATAATTATAGGTAAATTAGGGGGTACACAGCGTGACCCTAAAGTTTACTATGTATGCCTATGCGAAATAAAGTGTTCTGAGAAGCGTAAAATGAAGAAATAAGCGTTCTAAAATGCTTTAAAAATTCAAAGACATCTTTCAATGGTTAACTAACGCAAGGCGCAATATCAGACCTTAATATTGACCCATAATATTTAAATTGGACCAGGTATTATATTACAGGGTAATAGTGTACCCTTCCACAGGAAATAATTATAGGTCAATTAGGGGGTACACTATGTATATTTTAAATGGTGCATTAAAACAAGGAAAATCGAAGACACTTTTCTATGTTAACTAACGGCACGGTATCGGACCTTAATATTGACCTATAATTTTTAAATTGGACCACGTATTATATTACAGGGTGATAGTGTACCCTACCACGGAAAATAATTATAGGTCATTTAGGGGGTACACAGCGTGACCCTAAAGTTTACTATGTATGCCTATGCGAAATAAAGTGTTCTGAGAAGCTTAAAATGAAGAAATAAGCGTTTTAAAATGCTTTAAAAATTTAAAGACATCTTTCAATGGTTAACCAACGCAAGGCGCGATATCAGACCTTAATATTGACCTACAATTTTTAAATTGGACCACGTATTATATTACAGGGTGATAGTGTACCCTACCACGGAAAATAATTATAGGTCAAATAGGGGGTACACAGCGTGACCCTAAAGTTTACTATGTATGCCTATGCGAAATAAAGTGTTCTGAGAAGCTTAAAATGAGAAAATAAGCGTTCTAAAATGCTTTAAAAATTCAAAGACATTTTTCTATGTTAACTAACGGCACGGTATCGGACCTTAATATTGACCTATAATTTTAAATTGGACCAGGTATTATATTACAGGGTAATAGTGTACCCTACCACAGGAAATAATTACAGGTCAATTAGGGGGTACACTATGTATATATTAAATAGTGCATTAAAACAAGGAAATTCGAAGACACTTTTCTATGTTAACTAACGGCACGGTATCGGACCTTAATATTGACCTAAAATTTTTAAATTGGACCACGTATTATATTACAGGGTAATAGTGTACCCTACAACAGGAAATAATTATAGCTCAATTAGGGGGTACACTATGTATATTTTAAATAGTGCATTAAAACAAGGAAATTCGAAGACTCTTTTCTATGTTAACTAACGGCGCGGTATCGGACCTTAATATTGACCTAAAATTATAAAATTGGACCACGTATTATATTACAGGGTGATAGTGTACCCTACCGCGGAAAATAATTATAGGTCATTTAGGGGGTACACAGCGTGACCCTAAAGTTTACTATGTATGCCTATGCGAAATAAAGTGTTCTGAGAAGCTTAAAATGAAGAAATAAGCGTTCTAAAATGCTTGAAAAATTCAAAGACATCTTTCAATGGTTAACTAACGCAAGGCGCAATATCAGACCTTAATATTGACCCATAATATTATATTATATTACAGGGTATTATATTACAGGTATTATATTACAGGGTAATAGTGTGCCCTACCGCAGGAAATAATTATAGGTCAATTAGAGGGTACACAGCGTGACCCTAAAGTTTACTATGTATGCCTATGCGAAATAAAGTGTTCTGAGAAGCTTAAAATGAGGAAATAAGCGTTCTAAAATGCTTTAAAAATTCAAAGACATTTTTCTATGTTAACTAACGGCACGGTATCGGACCTTAATATTGACCTATAATTTTTAAATTGGACCACGTAATATATTACAGGGTAATAGTGTACCTTATTACAGGAAGAAATTATAGGTCATTTAGGGGGTACACAGCGTGACCCTAAATTTTACTATGTATGCCTATGCGAAATAAAGTGTTCTGAGAAGCTTAAAATGAGGAAATAAGCGTTCTAAAATGCTTTAAAAATTCAAAGACATCTTTCAATGTTTAACTAACGCAAGTCGCAATTAATAGTCCTTAATATTGACCAATAATATTTAAATTGGACCAGGTATTATATTACAGGGTAATAGTGTACCCTACCACAGGAAATAATTATAGGTCAATTAGGGGGTACACAGCGTGACCCTAAAGTTTACTATGTATGCCTATGCGAAATAAAGTGTTTTGAGAAGCTTAAAATGAGGAAATAAGCGTTCTAAAATGCTTTAAAAATACAAAGACATTTTTCTATGTTAACTAACGGTACGGTATCGGACATTAATATTGACCTATAATTTTTAAATTGGACCACGTATTATATTACAGGGTAATATTGTTCCCTACCACGGGAAATAATTATAGGTCACTTAGGGGGTACACAGCGTGACCCTAAAGTTTACTATGTATGCCTATGCGAAATAAAGTGTTCTGAGAAGCTTAAAATGAAGAAATAAGCGTTCTAAAATGCTTTAAAAATTCAAAGACATCTTTCAATGGTTAACTAACGCAAGGCGCAATATCAGACCTTAATATTGACCCATAATATTTAAATTGGACCAGGTATTATATTACAGGGTAATAGTGTACCCTACCACAGGAAATAATTATAGGTCAATTAGGGGGTACACTATGTATATTTTAAATAGTATATTTTAAATAGTGCATTAAAACAAGGAAATTCGAAGACACTTTTCTATGTTAACTAACGGCACGGTATCGGACCTTAATATTGACCTATAATTTTTAAATTGGACCACGTATTATATTACAGGGTAATAGTGTACCCTACAACAGGAAATAATTATAGCTCAATTAGGGGGTACACTATGTATATTTTAAATAGAGCATTAAAACAAGGAAATTCGAAGACTCTTTTCTATGTTAACTAACGGCACGGTATCGGACCTTAATATTGACCTAAAATTATAAAATTGGACCACGTTTTATATTACAGGGTGATGGTGTACCCTACCGCGGAAAATAATTATAGGTCAATTAGGGGGTACACAGCGTGACCCTAAAGTTTACTATGTATGCCTATGCGAAATAAAGTGTTCTGAGAAGCTTAAAATGAAGAAATAAGCGTTCTAAAATGCTTTAAAAATTCAAAGACATCTTTCAATGGTTAACTAACGCAAGGCGCAATATCAGACCTTAATATTGACCCATAATATTTAAATTGGACCTAAAGTTTACTATGTATGCCTATGCGAAATAAAGTGTTCGGAGAAGCTTAAAATGAAGAAATAAGCGTTCTAAAATGCTTTAAAAATTCAAAGACATCTTTCAATGGTTAACTAACGCAAGGCGCAATATCAGACCTTAATATTGACCCATAATATTTAAATTGGACCAGGTATTATATTACAGGGTAATAGTGTACCCTTCCACAGGAAATAATTATAGGTCAATTAGGGGGTACACTATGTATATTTTAAATAGTGCATTAAAACAAAGAAATTCGAAGACTCTTTTCTATGTTAACTAACGGCACGGTATCGGACCTTAATATTGACCTAAAATTTTTAAATTGGACCACGTATTATATTACAGGGTGATAGTGTACCCTACCACGGAAAATAATTATAGGTCAAATAGGGGGTACACAGCGTGACCCTAAAGTTTACTATGTATGCCAATGCGAAATAAAGTGTTCTGAGAAGCTTAAAATGAGAAAATAAGCGTTCTAAAATGCTTTAAAAATTCAAAGACATTTTTCTATGTTAACTAACGGCACGGTATCGGACCTTAATATTGACCTACAATTTTTAAATTGGACCACGTATTATATTACAGGGTTATAGTGTACCCTACCAGAGGAAATAATTATATGTCTATTAGGGGGTACACAGCGTGACCCTAAAGTTTACTATGTATGCCTATGCGAAATAAAGTGTTCGGAGAAGCTTAAAATGAAGAAATAAGCGTTCTAAAATGCTTTAAAAATTCAAAGACATCTTTCAATGGTTAACTAACGCAAGGCGCAATATCAGACCTTAATATTGACCCATAATATTTAAATTAGACCTGGTATTATATTACAGGGTAATAGTGTACCCTACCACAGGAAATAGTTATAGGTCAATTAGGGGGTACACTATGTATATTTTAAGTAGTGCATTAAAACAAGGAAATTCGAAGACACTTTTCTATGTTAACTAACGGCACGGTATCGGACCTTAATATTGACCTATAATTTTTAAATTGGACCACGTATTATATTACAGGGAAATAGTGTACCCTACAACAGGAAATAATTATAGCTCAATTAGGGGGTACACTATGTATATTTTAAATAGAGCATTAAAACAAGGAAATTCGAAGACTCTTTTCTATGTTAACTAACGGCACGGTATCGGACCTTAATATTGACCTAAAATTATAAAATTGGACCACGTTTTATATTACAGGGTGATAGTGTACCCTACCGCGGAAAATAATTATAGGTCAATTAGGGGGTACACAGCGTGACCCTAAAGTTTACTATGTATGCCTATGCGAAATAAAGTGTTCTGAGAAGCTTAAAATGAAGAAATAAGCGTTCTAAAATGCTTTAAAAATTCAAAGACATCTTTCAATGGTTAACTAACGCAAGGCGCAATATCAGACCTTAATATTGACCCATAATATTTAAATTGGACCAGGTATTATATTACAGGGTAATAGTGTACCCTTCCACAGGAAATAATTATAGGTCAATTAGGGGGTACACTATGTATATTTTAAATGGTGCATTAAAACAAGGAAAATCGAAGACACTTTTCTATGTTAACTAACGGCACGGTATCGGACCTTAATATTGACCTATAATTTTTAAATTGGACCACGTATTATATTACAGGGTGATAGTGTACCCTACCACGGAAAATAATTATAGGTCATTTTGGGGGTACACAGCGTGACCCTAAAGTTTACTATGTATGCCTATGCGAAATAAAGTGTTCTGAGAAGCTTAAAATGAAGAAATAAGCGTTTTAAAATGCTTTAAAAATTTAAAGACATCTTTCAATGGTTAACCAACGCAAGGCGCGATATCAGACCTTAATATTGACCTACAATTTTTAAATTGGACCACGTATTATATTACAGGGTGATAGTGTACCCTACCACGGAAAATAATTATAGGTCAAATAGGGGGTACACAGCGTGACCCTAAAGTTTACTATGTATGCCTATGCGAAATAAAGTGTTCTGAGAAGCTTAAAATGAGAAAATAAGCGTTCTAAAATGCTTTAAAAATTCAAAGACATTTTTCTATGTTAACTAACGGCACGGTATCGGACCTTAATATTGACCTATAATTTTAAATTGGACCACGTAATATATTACAGGATAATAGTGTACCTTATAACAGGAAGAAATTATAGGTCATTTAGGGGGTACACAGCGTGACCCTAAATTTTACTATGTATGCCTATGCGAAATAGAGTGTTCTGAGAAGCTTAAAATGAAGAAATAAGCGTTCTAAAATGCTTTAAAAATTCAAAGACATCTTTCAATGGTTAACTAACGCAAGGCGCAATATCAGACTTTAATATTGACCCATAATATTTAAATTGGACCAGGTATTATATTACAGGGTAATAGTGTACCCTACCACAGGAAATAATTACAGGTCAATTAGGGGGTACACTATGTATATTTTAAATAGTGCATTAAAACAAGGAAATTCGAAGACACTTTTCTATGTTAACTAACGGCACGGTATCGGACCTTAATATTGACCTATAATTTTTAAATTGGACCACGTATTATATTACAGGGTAATAGTGTACCCTACAACAGGAAATAATTATAGCTCAATTAGGGGGTACGCTATGTATATTTTAAATAGAGCATTAAAACAAGGAAATTCGAAGACTCTTTTCTATGTTAACTAACGGCACGGTATCGGACCTTAATATTGACCTAAAATTATAAAATTGGACCACGTTTTATATTACAGGGTGATAGTGTACCCTACCGCGGAAAATATTTATAGGTCAATTAGGGGGTACACAGCGTGACCCTAAAGTTTACTATGTATGCCTATGCGAAATAAAGTGTTCTGAGAAGCTTAAAATGAAGAAATAAGCGTTCTAAAATGCTTTAAAAATTCAAAGACATCTTTCAATGGTTAACTAACGCAAGGCGCAATATCAGACCTTAATATTGACCCATAATATTTAAATTGGACCAGGTATTATATTACAGGGTAATAGTGTACCCTTCCACAGGAAATAATTATAGGTCAATTAGGGGGTACACTATGTATATTTTAAATGGTGCATTAAAACAAGGAAAATCGAAGACACTTTTCTATGTTAACTAACGGCACGGTATCGGACCTTAATATTGACCTATAATTTTTAAATTGGACCACGTATTATATTACAGGGTGATAGTGTACCCTACCACGGAAAATAATTATAGGTCAATTAGGGGGTACACAGCGTGACCCTAAAGTTTACTATGTATGCCTATGCGAAATAAAGTGTTCTGAGAAGCTTAAAATGAAGAAATAAGCGTTTTAGAATGCTTTAAAAATTTAAAGACATCTTTCAATGGTTAACCAACGCAAGGCGCGATATCAGACCTTAATATTGACCTACAATTTTTAAATTGGACCACGTATTATATTACAGGGTGATAGTGTACCCTACCACGGAAAATAATTATAGGTCAAATAGGGGGTACACAGCGTGACCCTAAAGTTTACTATGTATGCCAATGCGAAATAAAGTGTTCTGAGAAGCTTAAAATGAAGAAATAAGCATTCTAAAATGCTTGAAAAATTCAAAGACATCTTTCAATGGTTAACCAACGCAAGGCGCAATATAAGACCTTAATATTGACCTACAATTTTTAAATTGGACCACGTATTATATTACAGGGTGATAGTGTACCCTACCACGGAAAATAATTATAGGTCAAATAGGGGGTACACAGCGTGACCCTAAAGTTTACTATGTATTCCTATGCGAAATAAAGTGTTCTGAGAAGCTTAAAATGAAGAAATAAGCGTTCTAAAATGCTTTAAAAATTCAAAGACATCTTTCAATGGTTAACTAACGCAAGGCGCAATATCAGACCTTAATATTGACCCATAATATTTAAATTGGACCAGGTATTATATTACAGGGTAATAGTGTACCCTACCGCAGGAAATAATTATAGGTCAATTAGGGGGTACACAGCGTGACCCTAAAGTTTACTATGTATGCCTATGCTAAATAAAGTGTTCTGAGAAGCTTAAAATGAGAAAATAAGCGTTCTAAAATGCTTTAAAAATTCAAAGACATTTTTCTATGTTAACTAACGGCACGGTATCGGACCTTAATATTGACCTACAATTTTTAAATTGGACCACGTATTATATTACAGGGTTATAGTGTACCCTACCAGAGGAAATAATTATATGTCTATTAGGGGGTACACAGCGTGACCCTAAAGTTTACTATGTATGCCTAAGCGAAATAAAGTGTTCGGAGAAGCTTAAAATGAAGAAATAAGCGTTCTAAAATGCTTTAAAAATTCAAAGACATCTTTCAATGGTTAACTAACGCAAGGCGCAATATCAGACCTTAATATTGACCCATAATATTTAAATTAGACCTGGTATTATATTACAGGGTAATAGTGTACCCTACCACAGGAAATAGTTATAGGTCAATTAGGGGGTACACTATGTATATTTTAAGTAGTGCATTAAAACAAGGAAATTCGAAGACACTTTTCTATGTTAACTAACGGCACGGTATCGGACCTTAATATTGACCTATAATTTTTAAATTGGACCACGTATTATATTACAGGGAAATAGTGTACCCTACAACAGGAAATAATTATAGCTCAATTAGGGGGTACACTATGTATATTTTAAATAGAGCATTAAAACAAGGAAATTCGAAGACTCTTTTCTATGTTAACTAACGGCACGGTATCGGACCTTAATATTGACCTAAAATTATAAAATTGGACCACGTTTTATATTACAGGGTGATAGTGTACCCTACCGCGGAAAATAATTATAGGTCAATTAGGGGGTACACAGCGTGACCCTAAAGTTTACTATGTATGCCTATGCGAAATAAAGTGTTCTGAGAAGCTTAAAATGAAGAAATAAGCGTTCTAAAATGCTTTAAAAATTCAAAGACATCTTTCAATGGTTAACTAACGCAAGGCGCAATATCAGACCTTAATATTGACCCATAATATTTAAATTGGACCAGGTATTATATTACAGGGTAATAGTGTACCCTTCCACAGGAAATAATTATAGGTCAATTAGGGGGTACACTATGTATATTTTAAATGGTGCATTAAAACAAGGAAAATCGAAGACACTTTTCTATGTTAACTAACGGCACGGTATCGGACCTTAATATTGACCTATAATTTTTAAATTGGACCACGTATTATATTACAGGGTGATAGTGTACCCTACCACGGAAAATAATTATAGGTCATTTTGGGGGTACACAGCGTGACCCTAAAGTTTACTATGTATGCCTATGCGAAATAAAGTGTTCTGAGAAGCTTAAAATGAAGAAATAAGCGTTTTAAAATGCTTTAAAAATTTAAAGACATCTTTCAATGGTTAACCAACGCAAGGCGCGATATCAGACCTTAATATTGACCTACAATTTTTAAATTGGACCACGTATTATATTACAGGGTGATAGTGTACCCTACCACGGAAAATAATTATAGGTCAAATAGGGGGTACACAGCGTGACCCTAAAGTTTACTATGTATGCCTATGCGAAATAAAGTGTTCTGAGAAGCTTAAAATGAGAAAATAAGCGTTCTAAAATGCTTTAAAAATTCAAAGACATTTTTCTATGTTAACTAACGGCACGGTATCGGACCTTAATATTGACCTACAATTTTTAAATTGGACCACGTATTATATTACAGGGTTATAGTGTACCCTACCAGAGGAAATAATTATATGTCTATTAGGGGGTACACAGCGTGACCCTAAAGTTTACTATGTATGCCTATGCGAAATAAAGTGTTCGGAGAAGCTTAAAATGAAGAAATAAGCGTTCTAAAATGCTTTAAAAATTCAAAGACATCTTTCAATGGTTAACTAACGCAAGGCGCAATATCAGACCTTAATATTGACCCATAATATTTAAATTAGACCTGGTATTATATTACAGGGTAATAGTGTACCCTACCACAGGAAATAGTTATAGGTCAATTAGGGGGTACACTATGTATATTTTAAGTAGTGCATTAAAACAAGGAAATTCGAAGACACTTTTCTATGTTAACTAACGGCACGGTATCGGACCTTAATATTGACCTATAATTTTTAAATTGGACCACGTATTATATTACAGGGAAATAGTGTACCCTACAACAGGAAATAATTATAGCTCAATTAGGGGGTACACTATGTATATTTTAAATAGAGCATTAAAACAAGGAAATTCGAAGACTCTTTTCTATGTTAACTAACGGCACGGTATCGGACCTTAATATTGACCTAAAATTATAAAATTGGACCACGTTTTATATTATAGGGTGATAGTGTACCCTACCGCGGAAAATAATTATAGGTCAATTAGGGGGTACACAGCGTGACCCTAAAGTTTACTATGTATGCCTATGCGAAATAAAGTCTTCTGAGAAGCTTAAAATGAAGAAATAAGCGTTCTAAAATGCTTTAAAAATTCAAAGACATCTTTCAATGGTTAACTAACGCAAGGCGCAATATCAGACCTTAATATTGACCCATAATATTTAAATTGGACCAGGTATTATATTACAGGGTAATAGTGTACCCTTCCACAGGAAATAATTATAGGTCAATTAGGGGGTACACTATGTATATTTTAAATGGTGCATTAAAACAAGGAAAATCGAAGACACTTTTCTATGTTAACTAACGGCACGGTATCGGACCTTAATATTGACCTATAATTTTTAAATTGGACCACGTATTATATTACAGGGTGATAGTGTACCCTACCACGGAAAATAATTATAGGTCATTTTGGGGGTACACAGCGTGACCCTAAAGTTTACTATGTATGCCTATGCGAAATAAAGTGTTCTGAGAAGCTTAAAATGAAGAAATAAGCGTTTTAAAATGCTTTAAAAATTTAAAGACATCTTTCAATGGTTAACCAACGCAAGGCGCGATATCAGACCTTAATATTGACCTACAATTTTTAAATTGGACCACGTATTATATTACAGGGTGATAGTGTACCCTACCACGGAAAATAATTATAGGTCAAATAGGGGGTACACAGCTTGACCCTAAAGTTTACTATGTATGCCTATGCGAAATAAAGTGTTCTGAGAAGCTTAAAATGAGAAAATAAGCGTTCTAAAATGCTTTAAAAATTCAAAGACATTTTTCTATGTTAACTAACGGCACGGTATCGGACCTTAATATTGACCTATAATTTTAAATTGGACCACGTAATATATTACAGGATAATAGTGTACCTTATAACAGGAAGAAATTATAGGTCATTTAGGGGGTACACAGCGTGACCCTAAATTTTACTATGTATGCCTATGCGAAATAGAGTGTTCTGAGAAGCTTAAAATGAAGAAATAAGCGTTCTAAAATGCTTTAAAAATTCAAAGACATCTTTCAATGGTTAACTAACGCAAGGCGCAATATCAGACTTTAATATTGACCCATAATATTTAAATTGGACCAGGTATTATATTACAGGGTAATAGTGTACCCTACCACAGGAAATAATTACAGGTCAATTAGGGGGTACACTATGTATATTTTAAATAGTGCATTAAAACAAGGAAATTCGAAGACACTTTTCTATGTTAACTAACGGCACGGTATCGGACCTTAATATTGACCTATAATTTTTAAATTGGACCACGTATTATATTACAGGGTAATAGTGTACCCTACAACAGGAAATAATTATAGCTCAATTAGGGGGTACGCTATGTATATTTTAAATAGAGCATTAAAACAAGGAAATTCGAAGACTCTTTTCTATGTTAACTAACGGCACGGTATCGGACCTTAATATTGACCTAAAATTATAAAATTGGACCACGTTTTATATTATAGGGTGATAGTGTACCCTACCGCGGAAAATAATTATAGGTCAATTAGGGGGTACACAGCGTGACCCTAAAGTTTACTATGTATGCCTATGCGAAATAAAGTCTTCTGAGAAGCTTAAAATGAAGAAATAAGCGTTCTAAAATGCTTTAAAAATTCAAAGACATCTTTCAATGGTTAACTAACGCAAGGCGCAATATCAGACCTTAATATTGACCCATAATATTTAAATTGGACCAGGTATTATATTACAGGGTAATAGTGTACCCTTCCACAGGAAATAATTATAGGTCAATTAGGGGGTACACTATGTATATTTTAAATGGTGCATTAAAACAAGGAAAATCGAAGACACTTTTCTATGTTAACTAACGGCACGGTATCGGACCTTAATATTGACCTATAATTTTTAAATTGGACCACGTATTATATTACAGGGTGATAGTGTACCCTACCACGGAAAATAATTATAGGTCATTTTGGGGGTACACAGCGTGACCCTAAAGTTTACTATGTATGCCTATGCGAAATAAAGTGTTCTGAGAAGCTTAAAATGAAGAAATAAGCGTTTTAAAATGCTTTAAAAATTTAAAGACATCTTTCAATGGTTAACCAACGCAAGGCGCGATATCAGACCTTAATATTGACCTACAATTTTTAAATTGGACCACGTATTATATTACAGGGTGATAGTGTACCCTACCACGGAAAATAATTATAGGTCAAATAGGGGGTACACAGCGTGACCCTAAAGTTTACTATGTATGCCTATGCGAAATAAAGTGTTCTGAGAAGCTTAAAATGAGAAAATAAGCGTTCTAAAATGCTTTAAAAATTCAAAGACATTTTTCTATGTTAACTAACGGCACGGTATCGGACCTTAATATTGACCTATAATTTTAAATTGGACCACGTAATATATTACAGGATAATAGTGTACCTTATAACAGGAAGAAATTATAGGTCATTTAGGGGGTACACAGCGTGACCCTAAATTTTACTATGTATGCCTATGCGAAATAGAGTGTTCTGAGAAGCTTAAAATGAAGAAATAAGCGTTCTAAAATGCTTTAAAAATTCAAAGACATCTTTCAATGGTTAACTAACGCAAGGCGCAATATCAGACTTTAATATTGACCCATAATATTTAAATTGGACCAGGTATTATATTACAGGGTAATAGTGTACCCTACCACAGGAAATAATTACAGGTCAATTAGGGGGTACACTATGTATATTTTAAATAGTGCATTAAAACAAGGAAATTCGAAGACACTTTTCTATGTTAACTAACGGCACGGTATCGGACCTTAATATTGACCTATAATTTTTAAATTGGACCACGTATTATATTACAGGGTAATAGTGTACCCTACAACAGGAAATAATTATAGCTCAATTAGGGGGTACGCTATGTATATTTTAAATAGAGCATTAAAACAAGGAAATTCGAAGACTCTTTTCTATGTTAACTAACGGCACGGTATCGGACCTTAATATTGACCTAAAATTATAAAATTGGACCACGTTTTATATTACAGGGTGATAGTGTACCCTACCGCGGAAAATATTTATAGGTCAATTAGGGGGTACACAGCGTGACCCTAAAGTTTACTATGTATGCCTATGCGAAATAAAGTGTTCTGAGAAGCTTAAAATGAAGAAATAAGCGTTCTAAAATGCTTTAAAAATTCAAAGACATCTTTCAATGGTTAACTAACGCAAGGCGCAATATCAGACCTTAATATTGACCCATAATATTTAAATTGGACCAGGTATTATATTACAGGGTAATAGTGTACCCTTCCACAGGAAATAATTATAGGTCAATTAGGGGGTACACTATGTATATTTTAAATGGTGCATTAAAACAAGGAAAATCGAAGACACTTTTCTATGTTAACTAACGGCACGGTATCGGACCTTAATATTGACCTATAATTTTTAAATTGGACCACGTATTATATTACAGGGTGATAGTGTACCCTACCACGGAAAATAATTATAGGTCAATTAGGGGGTACACAGCGTGACCCTAAATTTTACTATGTATGCCTATGCGAAATAAAGTGTTCTGAGAAGCTTAAAATGAAGAAATAAGCGTTTTAGAATGCTTTAAAAATTTAAAGACATCTTTCAATGGTTAACCAACGCAAGGCGCGATATCAGACCTTAATATTGACCTACAATTTTTAAATTGGACCACGTATTATATTACAGGGTGATAGTGTACCCTACCACGGAAAATAATTATAGGTCAAATAGGGGGTACACAGCGTGACCCTAAAGTTTACTATGTATGCCTATGCGAAATAAAGTGTTCTGAGAAGCTTAAAATGAGAAAATAAGCGTTCTAAAATGCTTTAAAAATTCAAAGACATTTTTCTATGTTAACTAACGGCACGGTATCGGACCTTAATATTGACCTATAATTTTAAATTGGACCACGTAATATATTACAGGATAATAGTGTACCTTATAACAGGAAGAAATTATAGGTCATTTAGGGGGTACACAGCGTGACCCTAAATTTTACTATGTATGCCTATGCGAAATAGAGTGTTCTGAGAAGCTTAAAATGAAGAAATAAGCGTTCTAAAATGCTTTAAAAATTCAAAGACATCTTTCAATGGTTAACTAACGCAAGGCGCAATATCAGACTTTAATATTGACCCATAATATTTAAATTGGACCAGGTATTATATTACAGGGTAATAGTGTACCCTACCACAGGAAATAATTACAGGTCAATTAGGGGGTACACTATTTATATTTTAAATAGTGCATTAAAACAAGGAAATTCGAAGACACTTTTCTATGTTAACTAACGGCACGGTATCGGACCTTAATATTGACCTATAATTTTTAAATTGGACCACGTATTATATTACAGGGTAATAGTGTACCCTACAACAGGAAATAATTATAGCTCAATTAGGGGGTACACTATGTATATTTTAAATAGTGCATTAAAACAAGGAAATTCGAAGACTCTTTTCTATGTTAACTAACGGCGCGGTATCGGACCTTAATATTGACCTAAAATTATAAAATTGGACCACGTATTATATTACAGGGTGATAGTGTACCCTACCGCGGAAAATAATTATAGGTCATTTAGGGGGTACACAGCGTGACCCTAAAGTTTACTATGTATGCCTATGCGAAATAAAGTGTTCTGAGAAGCTTAAAATGAGGAAATAAGCGTTCTAAAATGCTTTAAAAATTCAAAGACATCTTTCAATGTTTAACTAACGCAAGACGCAATATCAGACCTTAATATTGACCAATAATATTTAAATTGGACCAGGTATTATATTACAGGGTAATAGTGTACCCTACCACAGGAAATAATTATAGGTCAATTAGGGGGTACACAGCGTGACCCTAAAGTTTACTATGTATGCCTATGCGAAATAAAGTGTTCTGAGAAGCTTAAAATGAGAAAATAAGCGTTCTAAAATGCTTTAAAAATTCAAAGACATTTTTCTATGTTAACTAACGGCACGGTATCGGACCTTAATATTGACCTATAATTTTAAATTGGACCACGTAATATATTACAGGATAATAGTGTACCTTATAACAGGAAGAAATTATAGGTCATTTAGGGGGTACACAGCGTGACCCTAAATTTTACTATGTATGCCTATGCGAAATAGAGTGTTCTGAGAAGCTTAAAATGAAGAAATAAGCGTTCTAAAATGCTTTAAAAATTCAAAGACATTTTTCTATGTTAACTAACGGTACGGTATCGGACCTTAATATTGACCTATAATTTTTAAATTGGACCACGTATTATATTACAGGGTAATATTGTTCCCTACCACGGGAAATAATTATAGGTCACTTAGGGGGTACACAGCGTGACCCTAAAGTTTACTATGTATGCCTATGCGAAATAAAGTGTTCGGAGAAGCTTAAAATGAAGAAATAAGCGTTCTAAAATGCTTTAAAAATTCAAAGACATCTTTCAATGGTTAACTAACGCAAGGCGCAATATCAGACCTTAATATTGACCCATAATATTTAAATTGGACCAGGTATTATATTACAGGGTAATAGTGTACCCTACCACAGGAAATAATTATAGGTCAATTAGGGGGTACACTATGTATATTTTAAATAGAGCATTAAAACAAGGAAATTCGAAGACTCTTTTCTATGTTAACTAACGGCACGGTATCGGACCTTAATATTGACCTAAAATTATAAAATTGGACCACGTTTTATATTACAGGGTGATGGTGTACCCTACCGCGGAAAATAATTATAGGTCAATTAGGGGGTACACAGCGTGACCCTAAAGTTTACTATGTATGCCTATGCGAAATAAAGTGTTCTGACAAGCTTAAAATGAAGAAATAAGCGTTCTAAAATGCTTTAAAAATTCAAAGACATCTTTCAATGGTTAACTAACGCAAGGCGCAATATCAGACCTTAATATTGACCCATAATATTTAAATTGGACCAGGTATTATATTACAGGGTAATAGTGTACCCTTCCACAGGAAATAATTATAGGTCAATTAGGGGGTACACTATGTATATTTTAAATAGTGCATTAAAACAAAGAAATTCGAACTCTTTTCTATGTTAACTAACGGCACGGTATCGGACCTTAATATTGACCTAAAATTTTTAAATTGGACCACGTATTATATTACAGGGTGATAGTGTACCCTACCACGGAAAATAATTATAGGTCAAATAGAGGGTACACAGCGTGACCCTAAAGTTTACTATGTATGCCTATGCGAAATAAAGTGTTCTGAGAAGCTTAAAATGAAGAAATAAGCGTTCTAAAATGCTTTAAAAATTCAAAGACATCTTTCAATGGTTAACTAACGCAAGGAGCAATATCAGACCTTAATATTGACCCATAATATTTAAATTGGACCAGGTATTATATTACAGGGTAATAGTGTACCCTACCGCAGGAAATAATTATAGGTCAATTAGGGGGTACACAGCGTGACCCTAAAGTTTACTATGTATGCCTATGCGAAATAAAGTGTTCTGAGAAGCTTAAAATGAGAAAATAAGCGTTCTAAAATGCTTTAAAAATTCAAAGACATTTTTCTATGTTAACTAACGGCACGGTATCGGACCTTAATATTGACCTACAATTTTTAAATTGGACCACGTATTATATTACAGGGTTATAGTGTACCCTACCAGAGGAAATAATTATATGTCTATTAGGGGGTACACAGCGTGACCCTAAAGTTTACTATGTATGCCTATGCGAAATAAAGTGTTCGAAGAAGCTTAAAATGAAGAAATAAGCGTTCTAAAATGCTTTAAAAATTCAAAGACATCTTTCAATGGTTAACTAACGCAAGGCGCAATGTCAGACCTTAATATTGACCCATAATATTTAAATTAGACCTGGTATTATATTACAGGGTAATAGTGTACCCTACCACAGGAAATAATTATAGGTCAATTAGGGGGTACACTATGTATATTTTAAGTAGTGCATTAAAACAAGGAAATTCGAAGACACTTTTCTATGTTAACTAACGACACGGTATCGGACCTTAATATTGACCTATAATTTTTAAATTGGACCACGTATTATATTACAGGGAAATAGTGTACCCTACAACAGGAAATAATTATAGCTCAATTAGGGGGCACACTATGTATATTTTAAATAGAGCATTAAAACAAGGAAATTCGAAGACTCTTTTCTATGTTAACTAACGGCACGGTATCGGACCTTAATATTGACCTAAAATTATAAAATTGGACCACGTTTTATATTACAGGGTGATAGTGTACCCTACCGCGGAAAATAATTATAGGTCAATTAGGGGGTACACAGCGTGACCCTAAAGTTTACTATGTATTGTTATGCGAAATAAAGTGTTCT
The DNA here is from genome assembly GCF_982258835.1 of Parasteatoda tepidariorum. NCBI lineage: Eukaryota > Metazoa > Arthropoda > Arachnida > Araneae > Theridiidae > Parasteatoda > Parasteatoda tepidariorum. Next base: position 114,246,274 of record NC_141759.1, read on the forward strand.
GAGAAGCTTAAAATGAAGAAATAAGCGTTCTAAAATGCTTTAAAAATTCAAAGACATCTTTCAATGGTTAACTAACGCAAGGCGCAATATCAGACCTTAATATTGACCCATAATATTTAAATTGGACCAGGTATTATATTACAGGGTAATAGTGTACCCTTCCACAGAAAATAATTATAGGTCAATTAGGGGGTACACTATGTATATTTTAAATGGTGCATTAAAACAAGGAAAATCGAAGACACTTTTCTATGTTAACTAACGGCACGGTATCGGACCTTAATATTGACCTATAATTTTTAAATTGGACCACGTATTATATTACAGTGTGATAGTGTACCCTACCACGGAAAATAATTATAGGTCAATTAGGGGGTACACAGCGTGACCCTAAAGTTTACTATGTATGCCTATGCGAAATAAAGTGTTCTGACAAGCTTAAAATGAAGAAATAAGCGTTCTAAAATGCTTTAAAAATTCAAAGACATCTTTCAATGGTTAACTAACGCAAGGCGCAATATCAGACCTTAATATTGACCCATAATATTTAAATTGGACCAGGTATTATATTACAGGGTAATAGTGTACCCTTCCACAGGAAATAATTATAGGTCAATTAGGGGGTACACTATGTATATTTTAAATAGTGCATTAAAACAAAGAAATTCAAACTCTTTTCTATGTTAACTAACGGCACGGTATCGGACCTTAATATTGACCTAAAATTTTTAAATTGGACCACGTATTATATTACAGGGTGATAGTGTACCCTACCACGGAAAATAATTATAGGTCAAATAGAGGGTACACAGCGTGACCCTAAAGTTTACTATGTATGCCTATGCGAAATAAAGTGTTCTGAGAAGCTTAAAATGAAGAAATAAGCGTTCTAAAATGCTTTAAAAATTCAAAGACATCTTTCAATGGTTAACTAACGCAAGGAGCAATATCAGACCTTAATATTGACCCATAATATTTAAATTGGACCAGGTATTATATTACAGGGTAATAGTGTACCCTACCGCAGGAAATAATTATAGGTCAATTAGGGGGTACACAGCGTGACCCTAAAGTTTACTATGTATGCCTATGCGAAATAAAGTGTTCTGAGAAGCTTAAAATGAGAAAATAAGCGTTCTAAAATGCTTTAAAAATTCAAAGACATTTTTCTATGTTAACTAACGGCACGGTATCGGACCTTAATATTGACCTACAATTTTTAAATTGGACCACGTATTATATTACAGGGTTATAGTGTACCCTACCAGAGGAAATAATTATATGTCTATTAGGGGGTACACAGCGTGACCCTAAAGTTTACTATGTATGCCTATGCGAAATAAAGTGTTCGAAGAAGCTTAAAATGAAGAAATAAGCGTTCTAAAATGCTTTAAAAATTCAAAGACATCTTTCAATGGTTAACTAACGCAAGGCGCAATGTCAGACCTTAATATTGACCCATAATATTTAAATTAGACCTGGTATTATATTACAGGGTAATAGTGTACCCTACCACAGGAAATAATTATAGGTCAATTAGGGGGTACACTATGTATATTTTAAGTAGTGCATTAAAACAAGGAAATTCGAAGACACTTTTCTATGTTAACTAACGACACGGTATCGGACCTTAATATTGACCTATAATTTTTAAATTGGACCACGTATTATATTACAGGGAAATAGTGTACCCTACAACAGGAAATAATTATAGCTCAATTAGGGGGCACACTATGTATATTTTAAATAGAGCATTAAAACAAGGAAATTCGAAGACTCTTTTCTATGTTAACTAACGGCACGGTATCGGACCTTAATATTGACCTAAAATTATAAAATTGGACCACGTTTTATATTACAGGGTGATAGTGTACCCTACCGCGGAAAATAATTATAGGTCAATTAGGGGGTACACAGCGTGACCCTAAAGTTTACTATGTATTGTTATGCGAAATAAAGTGTTCTGAGAAGCTTAAAATGAAGAAATAAGCGTTCTAAAATGCTTTAAAAATTCAAAGACATCTTTCAATGGTTAACTAACGCAAGGCGCAATATCAGACCTTAATATTGACCCATAATATTTAAATTGGACCAGGTATTATATTACAGGGTAATAGTGTACCCTTCCACAGAAAATAATTATAGGTCAATTAGGGGGTACACTATGTATATTTTAAATGGTGCATTAAAACAAGGAAAATCGAAGACACTTTTCTATGTTAACTAACGGCACGGTATCGGACCTTAATATTGACCTATAATTTTTAAATTGGACCACGTATTATATTACAGTGTGATAGTGTACCCTACCACGGAAAATAATTATAGGTCAATTAGGGGGTACACAGCGTGACCCTAAAGTTTACTATGTATGCCTATGCGAAATAAAGTGTTCTGAGAAGCTTAAAATGAAGAAATAAGCGTTCTAAAATGCTTTAAAAATTTAAAGACATCTTTCAATGGTTAACTAACGCAAGGCGCAATATCAGACCTTAATATTGACCCATAATATTTAAATTGGACCAGGTATTATATTACAGGGTAATAGTGTACCCTTCCACAGAAAATAATTATAGGTCAATTAGGGGGTACACTATGTATATTTTAAATGGTGCATTAAAACAAGGAAAATCGAAGACACTTTTCTATGTTAACTAACGGCACGGTATCGGACCTTAATATTGACCTATAATTTTTAAATTGGACCACGTATTATATTACAGTGTGATAGTGTACCCTACCACGGAAAATAATTATAGGTCAATTAGGGGGTACACAGCGTGACCCTAAAGTTTACTATGTATGCCTATGCGAAATAAAGTGTTCTGAGAAGCTTAAAATGAAGAAATAAGCGTTCTAAAATGCTTTAAAAATTTAAAGACATCTTTCAATGGTTAACCAACGCAAGGCGCGATATCAGACCTTAATATTGACCTACAATTTTTAAATTGGACCACGTATTATATTACAGGGTGATAGTGTACCCTACCACGGAAAATAATTATAGGTCAAATAGGGGGTACACAGCGTGACCCTAAAGTTTACTATGTATGCCTATGCGAAATAAAGTGTTCTGAGAAGCTTAAAATGAGAAAATAAGCGTTCTAAAATGCTTTAAAAATTCAAAGACATTTTTCTATGTTAACTAACGGCACGGTATCGGACCTTAATATTGACCTATAATTTTAAATTGGACCACGTAATATATTACAGGGTAATAGTGTACCTTATAACAGGAAGAAATTATAGGTCATTTAGGGGGTACACAGCGTGACCCTAAAGTTTACTATGTATGCCTATGCGAAATAAAGTGTTCTGAGAAGCTTAAAATGAGGAAATAAGCGTTCTAAAATGCTTTAAAAATTCAAAGACATCTTTCAATGTTTAACTAACGCAAGACGCAATATCAGACCTTAATATTGACCAATAATATTTAAATTGGACCAGGTATTATATTACAGGGTAATAGTGTACCCTACCACAGGAAATAATTATAGGTCAATTAGGGGGTACACAGCGTGACCCTAAAGTTTACTATGTATGCCTATGCGAAATAAAGTGTTTTGAGAAGCTTAAAATGAGGAAATAAGCGTTCTAAAATGCTTTAAAAATTCAAAGACATTTTTCTATGTTAACTAACGGTACGGTATCGGACCTTAATATTGACCTATATTTTTTAAATTGGACCACGTATTATATTACAGGGTAATATTGTTCCCTAACACGGGAAATAATTATAGGTCACTTAGGGGGTACACAGCGTGACCCTAAAGTTTACTATGTATGCCTATGCGAAATAAAGTGTTCGGAGAAGCTTAAAACGAAGAAATAAGCGTTCTAAAATGCTTTAAAAATTCAAAGACATCTTTCAATGGTTAACTAACGCAAGGCGCAATATCAGACCTTAATATTGACCCATAATATTTAAATTGGCCCAGGTATTATATTACAGGGTAATAGTGTACCCTACCACAGGAAATAATTATAGGTCAATTAGGGGGTACACTATGTATATTTTAAATAGTGCATTAAAACATGGAAATTCGAAGACACTTTTCTATGTTAACTAACGGCACGGTATCGGACCTTAATATTGACCTACAATTTTTAAATTGGACCATGTATTATATTACAGGGTTATAGTGTATTCTACCAGAGGAAATAATTATATGTCAATTAGGGGGTACACAGCGTGACCCTAAAGTTTACTATGTATGCCTATGCGAAATAGAGTGTTCTGAGAAGCTTAAAATGATGAAATAAGCGTTCTAAAATGCTTTAAAAATTCAAAGACATCTTTCAATGGTTAACTAACGCAAAGCGCGATATCAGACCTTAATATGGAACCATAATATTTAAATTGGACCAGGTATTATATTACAGGGTAATAGTGTACCTTACAACAGGAAATAATTATAGGTCAATTAGGGGGTACACTATGAATATTTTAAATAGTGCATTAAAACAAGGAAATTCGAAGACTCTTTTTTATGTTAACTAACGGCACGGTATCGGACCTTAATATTGACCTATAATTTTAAATTGGACCACGTAATATATTACAGGGTAATAGTGTACCTTATAACAGGAAGAAATTATAGGTCATTTAGGGGGTACACAGCGTGACCCTAAATTTTACTATGTATGCCTATGCGAAATAGAGTGTTCTGAGAAGCTTAAAATGAAGAAATAAGCGTTCTAAAATGCTTTAAAAATTCAAAGACATCTTTCAATGGTTAACTAACGCAAGGCGCAATATCAGACTTTAATATTGACCCATAATATTTAAATTGGACCAGGTATTATATTACAGGGTAATAGTGTACCCTACCACAGGAAATAATTACAGGTCAATTAGGGGGTACACTATGTATATTTTAAATAGTGCATTAAAACAAGGAAATTCGAAGACACTTTTCTATGTTAACTAACGGCACGGTATCGGACCTTAATATTGACCTATAATTTTTAAATTGGACCACGTATTATATTACAGGGTAATAGTGTACCCTACAACAGGAAATAATTATAGCTCAATTAGGGGGTACACTATGTATATTTTAAATAGTGCATTAAAACAAGGAAATTCGAAGACTCTTTTCTATGTTAACTAACGGCGCGGTATCGGACCTTAATATTGACCTAAAATTATAAAATTGGACCACGTATTATATTACAGGGTAATATTGTTCCCTACCACGGGAAATAATTATAGGTCACTTAGGGGGTACACAGCGTGACCCTAAAGTTTACTATGTATGCCTATGCGAAATAAAGTGTTTTGAGAAGCTTAAAATGAGGAAATAAGCGTTCTAAAATGCTTTAAAAATTCAAAGACATTTTTCTATGTTAACTAACGGTACGGTATCGGACCTTAATATTGACCTATAATTTTTAAATTGGACCACGTATTATATTACAGGGTAATATTGTTCCCTACCACGGGAAATAATTATAGGTCACTTAGGGGGTACACAGCGTGACCCTAAAGTTTACTATGTATGCCTATGCGAAATAGAGTGTTCGGAGAAGCTTAAAACGAAGAAATAAGCGTTCTAAAATGCTTTAAAAATTCAAAGACATCTTTCAATGGTTAACTAACGCAAGGCGCAATATCAGACCTTAATATTGACCCATAATATTTAAATTGGACCAGGTATTATATTACAGGGTAATAGTGTACCCTACCACAGGAAATAATTATAGGTCAATTAGGGGGTACACTATGTATATTTTAAATAGTGCATTAAAACAAGGAAATTCGAAGACACTTTTCTATGTTAACTAACGGCACGGTATCGGACCTTAATATTGACCTATAATTTTTAAATTGGACCACGTATTATATTACAGGGTAATAGTGTACCCTACCGCGGAAAATAATTATAGGTCAATTAGGGGGTACACAGCGTGACCCTAAAGTTTACTATGTATGCCTATGCGAAATAAAGTGCTCTGAGAAGCTTAAAATGAAGAAATAAGCGTTCTAAAATGCTTTAAAAATTCAAAGACATCTTTCAATGGTTAACTAACGCAAGGCGCAATATCAGACCTTAATATTGACCCATAATATTTAAATTAGACCAGGTATTATATTACAGGGTAATAGTGTACCCTTCCACAGGAAATAATTATAGGTCAATTAGGGGGTACACTATGTATATTTTAAATGGTGCATTAAAACAAGGAAATTCGAAGACACTTTTCTATGTTAACTAACGGCACGGTATCGGACCTTAATATTGACCTATAATTTTTAAATTGGACCACGTTTTATATTACAGGGTTATAGTGTTCCCTACCACAGGAAATAATTATAGGTCAATTAGGGGGTACACAGCGTCTCCCTAAATTCTACTATGTATGCCTATGCGAAATAAAATGTTTTGAGAAGCTTAAAATGAAGAAATAAGCGTTCTAAAATGCTTTAAAAATTCAAAGACATCTTTCAATGGTTACCCAACGCAAGGCGCGATATCAGACCTTAATATTGACCTATAATTTTTAAATTGGACCACGTAATATATTACAGGGTAATATTGTTCCCTACCACGGGAAATAATTATAGGTCACTTAGGGGGTACACAGCGTGACCCTAAAGTTTACTATGTATGCCTATGCGAAATAAAGTGTTCTGAGAAGCTTAAAATGAAGAAATAAGCGTTCTAAAATGCTTTAAAAATTCAAAGACATCTTTCAATGGTTAACTAACGCAAGGCGCAATATCAGACCTTAATATTGACCCATAATATTTAAATTGGCCCAGGTATTATATTACAGGGTAATAGTGTACCCTACCACAGGAAATAATTATAGGTCAATTAGGGGGTACACTATGTATATTTTAAATAGTGCATTAAAACATGGAAATTCGAAGACACTTTTCTATGTTAACAAACGGCACGGTATCGGACCTTAATATTGACCTACAATTTTTAAATTGGACCATGTATTATATTACAGGGTTATAGTGTATTCTACCAGAGGAAATAATTATATGTCAATTAGGGGGTACACAGCGTGACCCTAAAGTTTACTATGTATGCCTATGCGAAATAAAGTGTTCTGAGAAGCTTAAAATGATGAAATAAGCGTTCTAAAATGCTTTAAAAATTCAAAGACATCTTTCAATGGTTAACTAACGCAAAGCGCGATATCAGACCTTAATATGGAACCATAATATTTAAATTGGACCAGGTATTATATTACAGGGTAATAGTGTACCTTACAACAGGAAATAATTATAGGTCAATTAGGGGGTACACTATGAATATTTTAAATAGTGCATTAAAACAAGGAAATTCGAAGACTCTTTTCTATGTTAACTAACGGCACGGTATCGGACCTTAATATTGACCTATAATTTTTAAATTGGACCACGTCATATATTACAGGGTAAAAGTGTACCTTATTACAGGAAGAAATTATAGGTCATTTAGGGGTTACACAGCGTGACCCTAAATTTTACTATGTATGCCTATGCGAAATAGAGTGTTCTGAGAAGCTTAAAATGAAGAAATAAGCGTTCTAAAATGCTTTAAAAATTCAAAGACATCTTTCAATGGTTAACTAACGCAAGGCGCAATATCAGACCTTAATATTGACCCATAATATTTAAATTGGCCCAGGTATTATATTACAGGGTAATAGTGTACCCTACCACAGGAAATAATTATAGGTCAATTAGGGGGTACACGATGTATATTTTAAATAGTGCATTAAAACATGGAAATTCGAAGACACTTTTCTATGTTAACTAACGGCGCGGTATCGGACCTTAATATTGACCTACAATTTTTAAATTGGACCACGTATTATATTACAGGGTTATAATGTACCCTACCACAGAAAATAATTATATGTCAATTAGGGGGTACACAGCGTGACCCTAAAGTTTCCTATGTATGCCTATGCGAAATAGAGTGTTCTGAGATGCTTAAAATGATGAAATAAGCGTTCTAAAATGCTTTAAAAATTCAAAGACATCTTTCAATGGTTAACTAACGCAAAGCGCGATATCAGACCTTAATATGGAACCATAATATTTAAATTGGACCAGTTATTATATTACAGGGTAATAGTGTACCCTGCCACAGGAAATAATTATAGGTCAATTAGGGGGTACACTATGTATATTTCAAATGGTGCATTAAAACAAGGAAATTCGAAGACACTTTTCTATGTTAACTAACGGCAAGGTATCGGACCTTAATATTGACCTATAATTTTTAAATTGGACCACGTATTATATTACAGTGTAATAGTGTACCCTACCACAGGAAATAATTATAGGTCATTTAGGGGGTACACAGCGTCTCCCTAAATTTTACTATGTTTGCCTATGCGAAATAAAATGTTTTGAGAAGCTTAAAATGAAGAAATAAGCGTTCTAAAATGCTTTAAAAATTCAAAGACATCTTTCAATGGTTAACCAACGCAAGGCGCGATATCAGACCTTAATATTGACCTATAATTTTTAAATTGGACCACGTAATATATTACAGGGTAATATTGTTAACTAATACGGAAAATAATTATAGGTCACTTAGGGGGTACACAGCGTGACCCTAAAGTTTACTATGTATGCCTATGCGAAATAAAGTGCTCTGAGAAGCTTAAAATGAGAAAATAAGCGTTCTAAAATGCTTTAAAAATTCAAAGACATTTTTCTATGTTAACTAACGGCACGGTATCGGACCTTAATATTGACCTATAATTTTTAAATTGGACCACGTAATATATTACAGGGTAATAGTGTACCTTATTACAGGAAGAAATTATAGGTCATTTAGGGGGTACACAGCGTGACCCTAAATTTTACTATGTATGCCTATGCGAAATAGAGTGTTCTGAGAAGCTTAAAATGAAGAAATAAGCGTTCTAAAATGCTTTAAAAATTCAAAGACATCTTTCAATGGTTAACTAACGCAAGGCGCAATATCAGACCGTAATATTGACCCATAATATTTAAATTGGCCCAGGTATTATATTACAGGGTAATAGTGTACATTACCGCAGGAAATAATTATAGGTCAATTAGGGGGTACACAGCGTGACCCTAAAGTTTACTATGTGTTCCTATGTGAAATAAAGTGTTCTGAGAAGCTTAAAATGAGGAATTAAGCGTTCTAAAATGCTTTAAAAATTCTAAGACATTTTTCTATGTTAACTAACGCAAGGCGCAATATCAGACCTTAATATTGACCCATAATATTTAAATTGGACCAGGTATTATATTACAGGGTAATAGTGTACCCTACCACAGGAAATAATTACAGGTCAATTAGGGGGTACACTATGTATATTTTAAATAGTGCATTAAAACAAGGAAATTCGAAGACACTTTTCTATGTTAACTAACGGCACGGTATCGGACCTTAATATTGACATATAATTTTTAAATTGGACCACGTATTATATTACAGGGTAATAGTGTACCCTACAACAGGAAATAATTATAGCTCAATTAGGGGGTACACTATGTATATTTTAAATAGTGCATTAAAACAAGGAAATTCGAAGACACTTTTCTATGTTAACTAACGGCACGGTATCGGACCTTAATATTGACCTATAATTTTTAAATTGGACCACATATTATATTACAGGGTAATTGTGTACCCTTCCACAGGAAATAATTATAGGTCATTTAGGAGGTACACAGCGTCACCCTAAATTTTACTATGTATGCCTATGCAAAATAAAATGTTTTGAGAAGCTTAAAATGAAGAAATAAGCGTTCTAAAATGCTTTAAAAATTCAAAGACATCTTTCAATGGTCAACTAACGCAAGGCGCAATATCAGACCTTAATATTGACCCATAATATTTAAATTGGACCAGGTATTATATTACAGGGTAATAGTGTACCCTACCACAGGAAATAATTATAGGTCAATTAGGGGGTACACAGCGTGACCCTAAAGTTTACTATGTATGCCTATGCGAAATAAAGTGTTCTGAGAAGCTTAAAATGAGGAAATAAGCGTTCTAAAGTGCTTTAAAAATTCAAAGACATTTTTCTATGTTAACTAACGGTACGGTATCGGACCTTAATATTGACCTATAATTTTTAAATTGGACCACGTATTATATTACAGGGTAATATTGTTCCCTACCACGGGAAATAATTATAGGTCACTTAGGGGGTACACAGCGTGACCCTAAAGTTTACTATGTATGCCTATGCGAAATAAAGTGTTCTGGGAAGCTTAAAATGAAGAAATAAGCGTTCTAAAATGCTTTAAAATTCAAAGACATCTTTCAATGGTTAACTAACGCAAGGCGCAATATCAGACCTTAATATTGACCCATAATATTTAAATTGGACCAGGTATTATATTACAGGGTAATAGTGTACCCTTCCACAGGAAATAATTATAGGTCAATTAGGTGGTACGCTATGTATATTTTAAATGGTGCATTAAAACAAGGAAATTCGAAGACACTTTTCTATGTTAACTAACGGCACGGTATCGGACCTTAATATTGACCTATAATTTTTAAATTGGACCACGTATTATATTACAGGGTTATAGTGTTCCCTACCACAGGAAATAATTATAGGTCAATTAGGGGGTACACAGCGTCTCCCTAAATTCTACTATGTATGCCTACGCGAAATAAAATGTTTTGAGAAGCTTAAAATGAAGAAATAAGCGTTCTAAAATGCTTTAAAAATTCAAAGACATCTTTCAATGGTTAACCAACGCAAGGCGCGATATCAGACCTTAATATTGACCTATAATTTTTAAATTGGACCACGTAATATATTACAGGGTAATATTGTTCCCTACCGCGGGAAATAATTATAGGTCACTTAGGGGGTACACAGCGTGACCCTAAAATTTACTATGTATGCCTATGCGAAATAAAGAGTTCTGAGAAGCTTAAAATGAAGAAATAAGCGTTCTAAAATGCTTTAAAAATTCAAAGACATCTTTCAATGGTTAACTAACGCAAGGCGCAATATCAGACCTTAATATTGACCCGTAATATTTAAATTGGCCCAGGTATTATATTACAGGGTAATAGTGTACCCTACCACAGGAAATAATTATAGGTCAATTAGGGGGTACACTATGTATATTTTAAATAGTGCATTAAAACATGGAAATTCGAAGACACTTTTCTATGTTAACTAACGGCACGGTATCGGACCTTAATATTGACCTACAATTTTTAAATTGGACCACATATTATATTACAGGGTTATAGTGTATTCTACCAGAGGAAATAATTACATGTCAATTAGGGGGTACACAACGTGACCCTAAACTTTACTATGTATGCCTATGCGAAATAGAGTGTTCTGAGAAGCTTAAAATGATGAAATAAGCGTTCTAAAATGTTTTAAAAATTCAAAGACATCTTTCAATGGTTAACTAACGCAAAGCGCGGTATCAGACCTTAATATGGAACCATAATATTTAAATTGGACCAGGTATTATATTACAGGGTAGTAGTGTACCTTACAACAGGAAATAATTATAGGTCAATTAGGGGGTACACTATGTATATTTTAAATAGTGCATTAAAACAAGGAAATTCGAAGACTCTTTTCTATGTTAACTAACGGCACGGTATCGGACCTTAATATTAACCTACAATTTTTAAATTGGACCACGTATTATATTACAGGGTGATAGTGTACCCTACCACGGCAAATAATTATAGGTCAAATAGGGGGTACACAGCGTGACCCTAAAGTTTACTATGTATGCCTTATGCGAAATAAAGTGTTCTGAGAAGCTTAAAATGAAGAAATAAGAGTTCTAAAATGCTTTAAAAATTCAAAGACATCTTTCAATGGTTAACTAACGCAAGGCGCAATATCAGACCTTAATATTGACCCATAATATTATATTATATTACAGGGTATTATATTACAGGTATTATATTACAGGGTAATAGTATGCCCTACCGCAGGAAATAATTATAGGTCAATTAGAGGGTACACAGCGTGACCCTAAAGTTTACTATGTATGCCTATGCGAAATAAAGTGTTCTGAGAAGCTTAAAATGAGGAAATAAGCGTTCTAAAAGACTTTAAAAATTCAAAGACATTTTTCTATGTTAACTAACGGCACGGTATCGGACCTTAATATTGACCTATAATTTTTAAATTGGACCACGTAATATATTACAGGGTAATAGTGTACCTTATTACAGGAAGAAATTATAGGTCATTTAGGGGGTACACAGCGTGACCCTAAAGTTTACTATGTGTTCCTATGCGAAATAAAGTGTTCTGAGAAGCTTAAAATGAGGAATTAAGCGTTCTAAAATGCTTTAAAAATTCAAAGACATCTTTCAATGTTAACTAACGCAAGGCGCAATATCAGACCTTAATAATGACCCATAATATTTAAATTGGACCAGGTATTATATTACAGGGTAATAGTGTACCCTACCACAGGAAATAATTACAGGTCAATTAGGGGGTACACTATGTATATTTTAAATAGTGCATTAAAACAAGGAAATTCGAAGACACTTTTCTATGTTAACTAACGGCACGGTATCGGACCTTAATATTGACCTATAATTTTTAAATTGGACCACGTATTATATTACAGGGTAATAGTGTACCCTACAACAGGAAATAATTATAGCTCAATTAGGGGGTACACTATGTATATTTTAAATAGTGCATTAAAACAAGGAAATTCGAAGACTCTTTTCTATGTTAACTAACGGCACGGTATCGGACCTTAATATTGACCTAAAATTATAAAAATGGACCACGTATTATATTACAGGGTGATAGTGTACCCTACCGCGGAAAATAATTATAGGTCATTTAGGGGGTACACAGCGTGACCCTAAAGTTTACTATGTATGCCTATGCGAAATAAAGTGTTCTGAGAAGCTTAAAATGAGGAAATAAGCGTTCTAAAATGCTTTAAAAATTCAAAGACATCTTTCAATGTTTAACTAACGCAAGGCGCAATATTAGACCTTAATATTGACCAATAATATTTAAATTGGACCAGGTATTATATTACAGGGTAATAGTGTACCCTACCACAGGAAATAATTATAGGTCAATTAGGGGGTACACTATGTATATTTTAAATAGTGCATTAAAACAAGGAAATTCGAAGACACTTTTCTATGTTAACTAACGGCACGGTATCGGACCTTAATATTGACCTATAATTTTTAAATTGGACCACATGTTATATTACAGGGTAATAGTGTACCCTTCCACAGGAAATAATTATAGGTCATTTAGGAGGTACACAGCGTCACCCTAAATTTTACTATGTATGCCTATGCAAAATAAAATGTTTTGAGAAGATTAAAATGAAGAAATAAGCGTTCTAAAATGCTTTAAAAATTCAAAGACATCTTTCAATGGTTAACTAACGCAAGGCGCAATATCAGACCTTAATATTGACCCATAATATTTAAATTGGACCATGTATTATATTACAGGGTAATAGTGTACCCTACCACAGGAAATAATTATAGGTCAATTAGGGGGTACACTATGTATATTTTAAATAGTGCATTAAAACAAGGAAATTCTAAGACACTTTTCTATGTTAACTAACGGCACGGTATCGGACCTTAATATTGACCTATAATTTTTAAATTGAACCACGTATTATATTACAGGGTAATAGTGTACCCTACAACAGGAAATAATTACATGTCAATTAGGGGGTACACAGCGTGACCCTAAAGTTTACTATAAATGCCTATGCGAAATAGAGTGTTCTGAGAAGCTTAAAATGATGAAATAAGCGTTCTAAAATGCTTTAAAAATTCAAAGACATCTTTCAATGGTTAACTAACGCAAAGCGCGGTATCAGACCTTAATATGGAACCATAATATTTAAATTGGACCAGGTATTATATTACAGGGTAATAGTGTACCTTACAACAGGAAATAATTATAGGTCAATTAGGGGGTACACTATGTATATTTTAAATAGTGCATTAAAACAAGGAAATTCGAAGACTCTTTTCTATGTTAACTAACGGCACGGTATCGGACCTTAATATTGACCTATAATTTTTAAATTGGACCACGTCATATATTACAGGGTAATAGTGTACCTTATTACAGAAAGAAATTATAGGTCATTTAGGGGGTACACAGCGTGACCCTAAATTTTACTATGTATGCCTATGCGAAAAAGAGTGTTCTGAGAAGCTTAAAATGAAGAAATAAGCGTTCTAAAATGCTTTAAAAATTCAAAGACATCTTTCAATGGTTAACTAACGCAAGGCGCAATATCAGACCTTAATATTGATATATAATATTTAAATTGGATCAGGTATTATATTACAGGGTAATAGTGTACCCTACCACAGGAAATAATTATAGGTCAATTAGGGGGTACACAGCGTGACCCTAAAGTTTACTATGTATGCCTATGCGAAATAAAGTGTTCTGAGAAGCTTAAAATGAGGAAATAAGCGTTCTAAAATGCTTTAAAAATTCAAAGACATTTTTCTATGTTAACTAACGGTACGGTATCGGACCTTAATATTGACCTATAATTTTTAAATTGGACCACGTATTATATTACAGGGTAATATTGTTCCCTACCACGGGAAATAATTATAGGTCACTTAGGGGGTACACAGCGTGACCCTAAAGTTTACTATGTATGCCTATGCGAAATAAAGTGTTCGGAGAAGCTTAAAATGAAGAAATAAGCGTTCTAAAATTCTTTAAAAATTCAAAGACATCTTTCAATGGTTAACTAACGCAAGGCGCAATATCAGACCTTAATATTGACCCATAATATTTAAATTGGACCAGGTATTATATTACAGGGTAATAGTGTACCCTACGACAGGAAATAATTATAGGTCAATTAGGGGGTACACTATGTATATTTTAAATAGTATATTTTAAATAGTGCATTAAAACAAGGAAATTCGAAGACACTTTTCTATGTTAACTAACGGCACGGTATCGGACCTTAATATTGACCTAAAATTATAAAATTGGACCACGTTTTATATTACAGGGTGATAGTGTACCCTACCGCGGAAAATAATTATAGGTCAATTAGGGGGTACACAGCGTGACCCTAAAGTTTACTATGTATGCCTATGCGAAATAAAGTGTTCTGAGAAGCTTAAAATGAAGAAATAAGCGTTCTAAAATGCTTTAAAAATTCAAAGACATCTTTCAATGGTTAACTAACGCAAGTCGCAATATCAGACCTTAATATTGACCCATAATATTTAAATTGGACTAGGTATTATATTACAGGGTAATAGTGTACCCTTCCACAGGAAATAATTATAGGTCAATTAGGGGGTACACTATGTATATTTTAAATAGTGCATTAAAACAAGGAAATTCGAAGACTCTTTTCTATGTTAACTAACGGCACGGTATCGGACCTTAATATTGACCTAAAATTTTTAAATTGGACCACGTATTATATTACAGGGTGATAGTGTACCCTACCACGGAAAATAATTATAGGTCAAATAGGGGGTACACAGCGTGACCCTAAAGTTTACTATGTATGCCTATGCGAAATAAAGTGTTCTGAGAAGCTTAAAATGAGAAAATAAGCGTTCTAAAATGCTTTAAAAATTCAAAGACATTTTTCTATGTTAACTAACGGCACGGTATCGGACCTTAATATTGACCTATAATTTTTAAATTGGACCACGTAATATATTACAGGGTAATAGAGTACCTTATTACAGGAAGAAATTATAGGTCATTTAGGGGGTACACGGCGTGACCCTAAATTTTACTATGTATGCCTATGCGAAATAGAGTGTTTTGAGAAGCTTAAAATGAAGAAATAAGCGTTCTAAAATGCTTTAAAAATTCAAAGACATCTTTCAATGGTTAACTAACGCAAGGCGCAATATCAGACCTTAATATTGACCCATAATATTTAAATTGGCCCAGGTATTATATTACAGGGTAATAGTGTACCCTACCACAGGAAATATATATAGGTCAATTAGGGGGTACACTATGTATATTTTAAATAGTGCATTAAAACATGGAAATTCGAAGACACTTTTCTATGTTAACTAACGGCACGGTATCGGACCTTAATATTGACCTACAATTTTTAAATTGGACCACGTATTATATTACAGGGTTATAGTGTACCCTACCAGAGGAAATAATTATATGTCAATTAGGGGGTACACAGCGTGACCCTAAACTTTACTATGTATGCCTATGCGAAATAGAGTGTTCTGAGAAGCTTAAAATGATGAAATAAGCGTTCTAAAATGCTTTAAAAATTCAAAGACATCTTTCAATGGTTAACTAACGCAAAGCGCGATATCAGACCTTAATATGGAACCATAATATTTAAATTGGACCAGGTATTATATTACAGGGTAATAGTGTACCTTACAGCAGGAAATAATTATAGGTCAATTAGGGGGTACACTATGTATATTTTAAATAGTGCATTAAAACAAGGAAATTCGAAGACTCTTTTCTATGTTAACTAACGGCACGGTATCGGACCTTAATATTGACCTAAAATTTTTAAATTGGATCACGTATTATATTACAGGGTGATAGTGTACCCTACCACGGAAAATAATTATAGGTCAAATAGGGGGTACACAGCGTGACCCTAAAGTTTACTATGTATGCCTATGCGAAATAAAGTGTTCTGAGAAGCTTAAAATGAAGAAATAAGCGTTCTAAAATGCTTGAAAAATTCAAAGACATCTTTCAATGGTTAACTAACGCAAGGCGCAATATCAGACCTTAATATTGACCCATAATATTATATTATATTACAGGGTATTATATTACAGGTATTATATTACAGGGTAATAGTGTGACCTACCGCAGGAAATAATTATAGGTCAATTAGAGGGTACACAGCGTGACCCTAAAGTTTACTATGTATGCCTATGCGAAATAAAGTGTTCTGAGAAGCTTAAAATGAGGAAATAAGCGTTCTAAAATGCTTTAAAAATTCAAAGACATTTTTCTATGTTAACTATCGGCACGGTATCGGACCTTAATATTGACCTATAATTTTTAAATTGGACCACGTAATATATTACAGGGTAATAGTGTACCTTATTACAGGTAGAAATTATAGGTCATTTAGGGGGTACACAGCGTGACCCTAAATTTTACTACGTATGCCTATGCGAAATAGAGTGTTCTGAGAAGCTTAAAATGAAGAAATAAGCGTTCTAAAATGCTTTAAAAATTCAAAGACATCTTTCAATGGTTAACTAACGCAAGGCGCAATATCAGACCTTAATATTGACCCATAATATTTAAATTGGACCAGGTATTATATTACAGGGTAATAGTGTACCCTACCACAGGAAATAATTACAGGTCAATTAGGGGGTACAATATGTATATTTTAAATAGTGCATTAAAACAAGGAAATTCGAAGACACTTTTCTATGTTAACTAACGGCACGGTATCGGACCTTAATATTGACCTATAATTTTTAAATTGGACCACGTATTATATTACAGGGTAATAGTGTACCCTTCAACAGGAAATAATTATAGCTCATTTAAGGGGTACACTATGTATATTTTAAATAGTGCATTAAAACAAGGAAATTCGAAGACTCTTTTCTATGTTAACTAACGGCGCGGTATCGGACCTTAATATTGACCTAAAATTATAAAATTGGACCACGTATTATATTACAGGGTGATAGTGTACCCTACCGTGGAAAAAAATTATAGATCATTTAGGGGGTACACAGCGTGACCCTAAAGTTTACTATGTATGCCTATGCGAAATAAAGTGTTCTGAGAAGCTTAAAATGAGGAAATAAGCGTTCTAAAATGCTTTAAAAATTCAAAGACATCTTTCAATGTTTAACTAACGCAAGGCGCAATATCAGACCTTAATATTGACCAATAATATTTAAATTGGACTAGGTATTATATTACAGGGTAATAGTGTACCCTACCACAGGAAATAATTATAGGTCAATTAGGGGGTACACAGCGTGACCCTAAAGTTTACTATGTATGCCTATGCGATATAAAGTGTTTTGAGAAGCTTAAAATGAGGAAATAAGCGTTTTAAAATGCTTTAAAAATTCAAAGACATTTTTCTATGTTAACTAACGGTACGGTATCGGACCTTAATATTGACCTATAATTTTTAAATTGGACCACGTATTATATTACAGGGTAATATTGTTCCCTACCACGGGAAATAATTATAGGTCACTTAGGGGGTACACAGCGTGACCCTAAAGTTTACTATGTATGCCTATGCGAAATAAAGTGTTCGGTGAAGCTTAAAATGAAGAAATAAGCGTTCTAAAATGCTTTAAAAATTCAAAGACATCTTTCAATGGTTAACTAACGCAAGGCGCAATATCAGACCTTAATATTGACCCATAATATTTAAATTGGACCAGGTATTATATTACAGGGTAATAGTGTACCCTACCACAGGAAATAATTATAGGTCAATTAGGGGGTACACTATGTATATTTTAAATAGTGCATTAAAACAAGGAAATTCGAAGACACTTTTCTATGTTAACTAACGGCACGGTATCGGACCTTAATATTGACCTATAATTTTTAAATTGGACCACGTATTATATTACAGGGTAATAGTGTACCCTACAACAGGAAATAATTATAGCTCAATTAGGGGGTACACTATGTATATTTTAAATAGAGCATTAAAACAAGGAAATTCGAAGACTCTTTTCTATGTTAAACAACGGCACGGTATCGGACCTTAATATTGACCTATAATTTTTAAATTGGACCACGTCATATATTACAGGGTAATAGTGTACCTTATTACAGGAAGAAATTATAGGTCATTTAGGGGGTACACAGCGTGACCCTAAATTTTACTATGTATGCCTATGCGAAATAAAGTGTTCTGAAAAGCTTAAAATGAAGAAATAAGCGTTCTAAAATGCTTTAAAAATTCAAAGACATCTTTCAATGGTCAACTAACGCAAGGCGCAATATCAGACCTTAATATTGACCAATAATATTTAAATTGGATAAGGTATTATATTACAGGGTAATAGTGTACCCTACCACAGGAAATAATTATAGGTCAATTAGGGGGTACACTATGTATATTTTAAATAGTGCATTAAAACAAGGAAATTCGAAGACACTTTTCTATGTTAACTAACGGCACGGTATCGGACCTTAATATTGACCTATAATTTTTAAATTGGACCACATATTATATTACAGGGTAATAGTGTACCCTTCCACAGGAAATAATTATAGGTCATTTAGGAGGTACACAGCGTCACCCTAAATTTTACTATGTATGCCTATGCAAAATAAAATGTTTTGAGAAGCTTAAAATGAAGAAATAAGCGTTCTAAAATGCTTTAAAAATTCAAAGACATCTTTCAATGGTCAACTAACGCAAGGCGCAATATCAGACCTTAATATTGACCCATAATATTTAAATTGGACCAGGTATTATATTACAGGGTAATAGCGTACCCTACCACAGGAAATAATTATAGGTCAATTAGGGGGTACACAGCGTGACCCTAAAATTTACTATGTATGCCTATGCGAAATAAAGTGTTCTGAGAAGCTTAAAATGAGGAAATAAGCGTTCTAAAATGCTTTAAAAATTCAAAGACATTTTTCTATGTTAACTAACGGTACGGTATCGGACCTTAATATTGACCTATAATTTTTAAATTGGACCACGTATTATATTACAGGGTAATATTGTTCCCTACCACGGGAAATAATTATAGGTCACTTAGGGGGTACACAGCGTGACCCTAAAGTTTACTATGTATGCCTATGCGAAATAAAGTGTTCGGAGAAGCTTAGAATGAAGAAATAAGCGTTCTAAAATGCTTTAAAAATTCAAAGACATCTTTCAATGGTTAACTAACGCAAGGCGCAATATCAGACCTTAATATTGACCCATAATATTTAAATTGGACCAGGTATTATATTACAGGGTAATAGTGTACCCTACCAGAGGAAATAATTATAGGTCAATTAGGGGGTACACTATGTATATTTTAAATAGTGCATTAAAACAAGGAAATTCGAAGACACTTTTCTATGTTAACTAACGGCACGGTATCGGACCTTAATATTGACCTATAATTTTAAAATTGGACCACGTGTTATATTACAGGGTAATAGTGTACCCTACAACAGGAAATAATTATAGCTCAATTAGGGGGTACACAATGTATATTTTAAATAGAGCATTAAAACAAGGAAATTCGAAGACTCTTTTCTATGTTAACTAACGGCACGGTATCGGACCTTAATATTGACCTAAAATTATAAAATTGGACCACGTTTTATATTACAGGGTGATAGTGTACCCTACCGCGGAAAATAATTATAGGTCATTTAGGGGGTACACAGCGTGACCCTAAAGTATACTATGTATGCCTATGCGAAATAAAGTGTTCTGAGAAGCTTAAAATGAAGAAATAAGCGTTCTAAAATGTTTTAAAAATTCAAAGACATCTTTCAATGGTTAACTAACGCAAGGCGCAATATCAGACCTTAATATTGACCCATAATATTTAAATTGGACCAGGTATTATATTACAGGGTAATAGTGTACCCTTCCACAGGAAATAATTATAGGTCAATTAGGTGGTACGCTATGTATATTTTAAATGGTGCATTAAAACAAGGAAATTCGAAGACACTTTTCTATGTTAACTAACGGCACGGTATCGGACCTTAATATTGACCTATAATTTTTAAATTGGACCACGTATTATATTACAGGGTTATAGTGTTCCCTACCACAGGAAATAATTATAGGTCATCTAGGGGGTACACAGCGTCTCCCTAAATTCTACTATGTATGCCTATGCGAAATAAAATGTTTTCAGAAGCTTAAAATGAAGAAATAAGCGTTCTAAAATGCTTTAAAAATTCAAAGACATCTTTCAATGGTTAACCAACGCAAGGCCCGATATCAGACCTTAATATTGACCTATAATTTTTAAATTGGACCACGTAATATATTACAGGGTAATATTGTTCCCTACCACGGGAAATAATTATAGGTCACTTAGGGGGTACACAGCGTGACCCTAAAGTTTACTATGTATGCCTATGCGAAATAGAGTGTTCTGAGAAGCTTAAAATGATGAAATAAGCGTTCTAAAATGTTTTAAAAATTCAAAGACATCTTTCAATGGTTAACTAACGCAAAGCGCGGTATCAGACCTTAATATGGAACCATAATATTTAAATTGGACCAAGTATTATATTACAGGGTAATAGTGTACCTTACAACAGGAAATAATTATAGGTCAATTAGGGGGTACACTATGTATATTTTAAATAGTGCATTAAAACAAGGAAATTCGAAGACTCTTTTCTATGTTAACTAACGGCGCGGTATCGGACCTTAATATTGACCTAAAATTATAAAATTGGACCACGTATTATATTACAGGGTGATAGTGTACCCTACCGTGGAAAAAAATTATAGGTCATTTAGGGGGTACACAGCGTGACCCTAAAGTTTACTATGTATGCCTATGCGAAATAAAGTGTTCTGAGAAGCTTAAAATGAGGAAATAAGCGTTCTAAAATGCTTTAAAAATTCAAAGACATCTTTCAATGTTTAACTAACGCAAGGCGCAATATCAGACCTTAATATTGACCAATAATATTTAAATTGGACTAGGTATTATATTACAGGGTAATAGTGTACCCTACCACAGGAAATAATTATAGGTCAATTAGGGGGTACAAAGCGTGACCCTAAAGTTTACTATGTATGCCTATGCGATATAAAGTGTTTTGAGAAGCTTAAAAAGAGGAAATAAGCGTTCTAAAATGCTTTAAAAATTCAAAGACATTTTTCTATGTTAACTAACGGTACGGTATCGGACCTTAATATTGACCTATAATTTTTAAATTGGACCACGTATTATATTACAGGGTAATATTGTTCCCTACCACGGGAAATAATTATAGGTCACTTAGGGGGTACACAGCGTGACCCTAAAGTTTACTATGTATGCCTATGCGAAATAAAGTGTTCGGTGAAGCTTAAAATGAAGAAATAAGCGTTCTAAAATGCTTTAAAAATTCAAAGACATCTTTCAATGGTTAACTAACGCAAGGCGCAATATCAGACCTTAATATTGACCCATAATATTTAAATTGGACCAGGTATTATATTACAGGGTAATAGTGTACCCTACCACAGGAAATAATTATAGGTCAATTAGGGGGTACACTATGTATATTTTAAATAGTGCATTAAAACAAGGAAATTCGAAGACACTTTTCTATGTTAACTAACGGCACGGTATCGGACCTTAATATTGACCTATAATTTTTAAATTGGACCACATATTATATTACAGGGTAATAGTGTACCCTTCCACAGGAAATAATTATAGGTCATTTAGGAGGTACACAGCGTCACCCTAAATTTTACTATGTATGCCTATGCAAAATAAAATGTTTTGAGAAGCTTAAAATGAAGAAATAAGCGTTCTAAAATGCTTTAAAAATTCAAAGACATCTTTCAATGGTCAACTAACGCAAGGCGCAATATCAGACCTTAATATTGACCCATAATATTTAAATTGGACCAGGTATTATATTACAGGGTAATAGCGTACCCTACCACAGGAAATAATTATAGGTCAATTAGGGGGTACACAGCGTGACCCTAAAATTTACTATGTATGCCTATGCGAAATAAAGTGTTCTGAGAAGCTTAAAATGAGGAAATAAGCGTTCTAAAATGCTTTAAAAATTCAAAGACATTTTTCTATGTTAACTAACGGTACGGTATCGGACCTTAATATTGACCTATAATTTTTAAATTGGACCACGTATTATATTACAGGGTAATATTGTTCCCTACCACGGGAAATAATTATAGGTCACTTAGGGGGTACACAGCGTGACCCTAAAGTTTACTATGTATGCCTATGCGAAATAAAGTGTTCGGAGAAGCTTAGAATGAAGAAATAAGCGTTCTAAAATGCTTTAAAAATTCAAAGACATCTTTCAATGGTTAACTAACGCAAGGCGCAATATCAGACCTTAATATTGACCCATAATATTTAAATTGGACCAGGTATTATATTACAGGGTAATAGTGTACCCTACCACAGGAAATAATTATAGGTCAATTAGGGGGTACACTATGTATATTTTAAATAGTGCATTAAAACAAGGAAATTCGAAGACACTTTTCTATGTTAACTAACGGCACGGTATCGGACCTTAATATTGACCTATAATTTTTAAATTGGACCACGTGTTATATTACAGGGTAATAGTGTACCCTACAACAGGAAATAATTATAGCTCAATTAGGGGGTACACAATGTATATTTTAAATAGAGCATTAAAACAAGGAAATTCGAAGACTCTTTTCTATGTTAACTAACGGCACGGTATCGGACCTTAATATTGACCTATAATTTTTAAATTGGACCACGTATTATATTACAGGGTTATAGTGTTCCCTACCACAGGAAATAATTATAGGTCAATTAGGGGGTACACAGCGTGACCCTAAAGTTTACTATGTATGCCTATGCGAAATAAAGTGTTCTGAGAAGCTTAAAATGAAGAAATAAGCGATCTAAAATGCTTTAAAAATTCAAAGACATCTTTCAATGGTTAACCAACGCAAGGCCCGATATCAGACCTTAATATTGACCTATAATTTTTAAATTGGACCACGTAATATATTACAGGGTAATATTGTTCCCTACCACGGGAAATAATTATAGGTCACTTAGGGGGTACACAGCGTGACCCTAAAATTTACTATGTATGCCTATGCGAAATAAAGAGTTCTGAGAAGCTTAAAATGAAGAAATAAGTGTTCTAAAATGCTTTAAAAATTCAAAGACATCTTTCAATGGTTAACTAACGCAAGGCGCAATATCAGACCTTAATATTGACCCATAATATTTAAATTGGCCCAGGTATTATATTACAGGGTAATAGTGTACCCTACCACAGGAAATAATTATAGGTCAATTAGGGGGTACACTATGTATATTTTAAATAGTGCATTAAAACATGGAAATTCGAAGACACTTTTCTATGTTAACTAACGGCACGGTATCGGACCTTAATATTGACCTACAATTTTTAAATTGGACCACGTATTATATTACAGGGTTATAGTGTATTCTACCAGAGGAAATAATTACATGTCAATTAGGGGGTACACAGCGTGACCCTAAAGTTTACTATGTATGCCTATGCGAAATAGAGTGTTCTGAGAAGCTTAAAATGATGAAATAAGCGTTCTAAAATGTTTTAAAAATTCAAAGACATCTTTCAATGGTTAACTAACGCAAAGCGCGGTATCAGACCTTAATATGGAACCATAATATTTAAATTGGACCAGGTATTATATTACAGGGTAATAGTGTACCTTACAACAGGAAATAATTATAGGTCAATTAGGGGGTACACTATGTATATTTTAAATAGTGCATTAAAACAAGGAAATTCGAAGACTCTTTTCTATGTTAACTAACGGCACGGTATCGGACCTTAATATTGACCTACAATTTTTAAATTGGACCACATATTATATTACAGGGTGATAGTGTACCCTACCACGGAAAATAATTATAGGTCAATTAGGGGGTACACAGCGTGACCCTAAAGTTTACTATGTATGCCTATGCGAAATAAAGTGTTCTGAGAAGCTTAAAATGAGAAAATAAGCGTTCTAAAATGCTTTAAAACTTCAAAGACATTTTTCTATGTTAACTAACGGCACGGTATCGGACCTTAATATTGACCTAAAATTTTTAAATTGGACCACGTAATATATTACAGGGTAATAGTGTACATTATTACAGGAAGAAATTATAGGTCATTTAGGGGGTACACAGCGTGACCCTAAATTTTACTATGTATGCCTATGCGAAATAGAGTGTTCTGAGAAGCTTAAAATGAAGAAATAAGCGTTCTAAAATGCTTTAAAAATTCAAAGACATCTTTCAATGGTTAACTAACGCAAGGCGCAATATCAGACCTTAATATTGACCCATAATATTTAAATTGGCCCAGGTATTATATTACAGGGTAATAGTGTACCCTACCACAGGAAATATTTATAGGTCAATTAGGGGGTACACTATGTATATTTTAAATAGTGCATTAAAACATGGAAATTCGAAGACACTTTTCTATGTTAACTATCGGCACGGTATCGGACCTTAATATTGACCTACAATTTTTAAATTGGACCACGTATTATATTACAGGGTTATAGTGTACCCTACCAGAGGAAATAATTATATGTCAATTAGGGGGTACACAGCGTGACCCTAAAGTTTACTATGTATGCCTATGCGAAATAGAGTGTTCTGAGGAGCTTAAAATGATGAAATAAGCGTTCTAAAATGCTTTAAAAATTCAAAGACATCTTTCAATGGTTAACTAACGCAAGGCGCAATATCAGACCTTAATATTGACATATAATATTTAAATTGGCCCAGGTATTATATTACAGGGTAATAGTGTACCCTACCGCAGGAAATAATTATAGGTCAATTAGGGGGTACACAGCGTGACCCTAAAGTTTACTATGTGTTCCTATGCAAAATAAAGTGTTCTGAGAAGCTTAAAATGAGGAATTAAGCATTCTAAAATGCTTTAAAAATTCTAAGACATTTTTCTATAATAACTAACGCAAGGCGCAATATCAGACCTTAATATTGACCCATAATATTTAAATTGGACCAGGTATTACATTACAGGGTAATAGTGTACCCTACCACCGGAAATAATTACAGGTCAATTAGGGGGTACACTATGTATATTTTAAATAGTGCATTAAAACAAGGAAATTCGAAGACACTTTTCTATGTTAACTAACGGCACGGTATCGGACCTTAATATTGACCTATAATTTTAAAATTGGACCACGTATTATATTACAGGGTAATAGTGTACCCTACAACAGGAAATAATTATAGCTCAATTAGGGGGTACACTATGTATATTTTAAATAGTGCATTAAAACAAGGAAATTCGAAGACTCTTTTCTATGTTAACTAACGGCACGGTATCGGACCTTAATATTGACCTAAAATTATAAAATTGGACCACGTATTATATTACAGGGTGATAGTGTACCCTACCGCGGAAAATAATTATAGGTCATTTAGGGGGTACACAGCGTGACCCTAAAGTTTACTATGTATGCCTATGCGAAATAAAGTGTTCTGAGAAGCTTAAAATGAGGAAATAAGCGTTCTAAAATGCTTTAAAAATTCAAAGACATCTTTCAATGTTTAACTAACGCAAGGCGCAATATCAGACCTTAATATTGACCAATAATATTTAAATTGGACCAGGTATTATATTACAGGGTAATAGTGTACCCTACCACAGGAAATAATTATAGGTCAATTAGGGGGTACACTATGTATATTTTAAATAGTGCATTAAAACAAGGAAATTCGAAGACACTTTTCTATGTTAACTAACGGCACGGTATCGGACCTTAATATTGACCTATAATTTTTAAATTGGACCACATATTATATTACAGGGTAATAGTGTACCCTTCGACAGGAAATAATTATAGGTCATTTAGGAGGTACACAGCGTCACCCTAAATTTTACTATGTATGCCTATGCAAAATAAAATGTTTTGAGAAGCTTAAAATGAAGAAATAAGCGTTCTAAAATGCTTTAAAAATTCAAAGACATCTTTCAATGGTCAACTAACGCAAGGCGCAATATCAGACCTTAATATTGACCCATAATATTTAAATTGGACCAGGTATTATATTACAGGGTAATAGCGTACCCTACCACAGGAAATAATTATAGGTCAATTAGGGGGTACACAGCGTGACCCTAAAATTTACTATGTATGCCTATGCGAAATAAAGTGTTCTGAGAAGCTTAAAATGAGGAAATAAGCGTTCTAAAATGCTTTAAAAATTCAAAGACATTTTTCTATGTTAACTAACGGTACGGTATCGGACCTTAATATTGACCTATAATTTTTAAATTGGACCACGTATTATATTACAGGGTAATATTGTTCCCTACCACGGGAAATAATTATAGGTCACTTAGGGGGTACACAGCGTGACCCTAAAGTTTACTATGTATGCCTATGCGAAATAAAGTGTTCGGAGAAGCTTAGAATGAAGAAATAAGCGTTCTAAAATGCTTTAAAAATTCAAAGACATCTTTCAATGGTTAACTAACGCAAGGCGCAATATCAGACCTTAATATTGACCCATAATATTTAAATTGGACCAGGTATTATATTACAGGGTAATAGTGTACCCTACCACAGGAAATAATTTTAGGTCAATTAGGGGGTACACTATGTATATTTTAAATAGTGCATTAAAACAAGGAAATTCGAAGACACTTTTCTATGTTAACTAACGGCACGGTATCGGACCTTAATATTGACCTATAATTTTTAAATTGGACCACGTATTATATTACAGGGTAATAGTGTACCCTACAATAGGAAATAATTATAGCTCAATTAGGGGTTACACAATGTATATTTTAAATAGAGCATTAAAACAAGGAAATTCGAAGACTCTTTTCTATGTTAACTAACGGCACGGTATCGGACCTTAATATTGACCTAAAATTATAAAATTGGACCACGTTTTATATTACAGGGTGATAGTGTACCCTACCGCGGAAAATAATTATAGGTCAATTAGGGGGTACACAGCGTGACCCTAAAGTTTACTATGTATGCCTATGCGAAATAAAGTGGTCTGAGAAGCTTAAAATGAAGAAATAAGCGTTCTAAAATGTTTTAAAAATTCAAAGACATCTTTCAATGGTTAACTAACGCAAAGCGCAATATCAGACCTTAATATTGACCCATAATATTTAAATTGGACCAGGTATTATATTACAGGGTAATAGTGTACCCTTCCACAGGAAATAATTATAGGTCAATTAGGTGGTACGCTATGTATATTTTAAATGGTGCATTAAAACAAGGAAATTCGAAGACACTTTTCTATGTTAACTAACGGCACGGTATCGGACCTTAATATTGACCTATAATTTTTAAATTGGACCACGTATTATATTACAGGGTTATAGTGTTCCCTACCACAGGAAATAATTATAGGTCAATTAGGGGGTACACAGCGTCTCCCTAAATTCTACTATGTATGCCTATGCGAAATAAAATGTTTTCAGAAGCTTAAAATGAAGAAATAAGCGTTCTAAAATGCTTTAAAATTTCAAAGACATCTTTCAATGGTTAACCAACGCAAGGCCCGATATCAGACCTTAATATTGACCTATAATTTTTAAATTGGACCACGTAATATATTACAGGGTAATATTGTTCCCTACCACGGGAAATAATTATAGGTCACTTAGGGGGTACACAGCGTGACCCTAAAATTTACTATGTATGCCTATGCGAAATAAAGAGTTCTGAGAAGCTTAAAATGAAGAAATAAGTGTTCTAAAATGCTTTAAAAATTCAAAGACATCTTCCAATGGTTAACTAACGCAAGGCGCAATATCAGACCTTAATATTGACATATAATATTTAAATTGGCCCAGGTATTATATTACAGGGTAATAGTGTACCCTACCACAGGAAATAATTATAGGTCAATTAGGGGGTACACTATGTATATTTTAAATAGTGCATTAAAACATGGAAATTCGAAGACACTTTTCTATGTTAACTAACGGCACGGTATCGGACCTTAATATTGACCTACAATTTTTAAATTGGACCACGTATTATATTACAGGGTTATAGTGTATTCTACCAGAGGAAATAATTACATGTCAATTAGGGGGTACACAGCGTGACCCTAAAGTTTACTATGTATGCCTATGCGAAATAGAGTGTTCTGAGAAGCTTAAAATGTTGAAATAAGCGTTCTAAAATGTTTTAAAAATTCAAAGACATCTTTCAATGGTTAACTAACGCAAAGCGCGGTATCAGACCTTAATATGGAACCATAATATTTAAATTGGACCAGGTATTGTATTACAGGGTAATAGTGTACCTTACAACAGGAAATAATTATAGGTCAATTAGGGGGTACACTATGTATATTTTAAATAGTGCATTAAAACAAGGAAATTCGAAGACTCTTTTCTATGTTAACTAACGGCACGGTATCGGACCTTAATATTGACCTACAATTTTTAAATTGGACCACATATTATATTACAGGGTGATAGTGTACCCTACCACGGAAAATAATTATAGGTCAAATAGGGGGTACACAGCGTGACCCTAAAGTTTACTATGTATGCCTATGCGAAATAAAGTGTTCTGAGAAGCTTAAAATGAAGAAATAAGAGTTCTAAAATGCTTTAAAAATTCAAAGACATCTTTCAATGGTTAACTAACGCAAGGCGCAATATCAGACCTTAATATTGACCCATAATATTTAAATTGGACCAGGTATTATATTACAGGGTAATAGTGTACCCTACCACAGGAAATAATTACAGGTCAATTAGGGGGTACACTATGTATATTTTAAATAGTGCATTAAAACAAGGAAATTCGAAGACACTTTTCTATGTTAACTAACGGCACGGTATCGGACCTTAATATTGACCTATAATTTTAAAATTGGACCACGTATTATATTACAGGGTAATAGTGTACCCTACAACAGGAAATAATTATAGCTCAATTAGGGGGTACACTATGTATATTTTAAATAGTGCATTAAAACAAGGAAATTCGAAGACTCTTTTCTATGTTAACTAACGGCACGGTATCGGATCTTAATATTGACCTAAAATTATAAAATTGGACCACGTATTATATTACAGGGTGATAGTGTACCCTACCGCGGAAAATAATTATAGGTCATTTAGGGGGTACACAGCGTGACCCTAAAGTTTACTATGTATGCCTATGCGAAATAAAGTGTTCTGAGAAGCTTAAAATGAGGAAATAAGCGTTCTAAAATGCTTTAAAAATTCAAAGACATCTTTCAATGTTTAACTAACGCAAGGCGCAATATCAGACCTTACTATTGACCAATAATATTTAAATTGGACCAGGTATTATATTACAGGGTAATAGTGTACCCTACCACAGGAAATAATTATAGGTCAATTAGGGGGTACACTATGTATATTTTAAATTGTGCATTAAAACAAGGAAATTCGAAGACACTTTTCTATGTTAACTAACGGCACGGTATCGGACCTTAATATTGACCTATAATTTTTAAATTGGACCACATATTATATTACAGGGTAATAGTGTACCCTTCCACAGGAAATAATTATAGGTCATTTAGGAGGTACACAGCGTCACCCTAAATTTTACTATGTATGCCTATGCAAAATAAAATGTTTTGAGAAGCTTAAAATGAAGAAATAAGCGTTCTAAAATGCTTTAAAAATTCAAAGACATCTTTCAATGGTTAACTAACGCAAGGCGCAATATCAGACCTTAATATTGACCCATAATATTTAAATTGGACCAGGTATTATATTACAGGGTAATAGTGTACCCTACCACAGGAAATAATTATAGGTCAATTAGGGGGTACACTATGTATATTTTAAATAGTGCATTAAAACAAGGAAATTCGAAGACACTTTTCTATGTTAACTAACGGCACGGTATCGGACCTTAATATTGACCTATAATTTTTAAATTGGACCACGTATTATATTACAGGGTAATAGTGTACCCTTCCACAGGAAATAATTATAGGTCAATTAGGTGGTACACTATGTATATTTTAAATGGTGCATTAAAACAAGGAAATTCGAAGACACTTTTCTATGTTAACTAACGGCACGGTATCGGACCTTAATATTGACCTATAATTTTTAAATTGGACCACGTATTATATTACAGGGTTATAGTGTTCCCTACCACAGGAAATAATTATAGGTCAATTAGGGGGTACACAGCGTCTCCCTAAATTCTACTATGTATGCCTATGCGAAATAAAATGTTTTGAGAAGCTTAAAATGAAGAAATAAGCGTTCTAAAATGCTTTAAAAATTCAAAGACATCTTTCAATGGTTAACCAACGCAAGGCGCGATATCAGACCTTAATATTGACCTATAATTTTTAAATTGGACCACGTAATATATTACAGGGTAATATTGTTCCCTACCACGGGAAATAATTATAGGTCACTTAGGGGGTACACAGCGTGACCCTAAAATTTACTATGTATGCCTATGCGAAATAAAATGTTCTGAGAAGCTTAAAATGAAGAAATAAGCGTTCTAAAATGCTTTAAAAATTCAAAGACATCTTTCAATGGTTAACTAACGCAAGGCGCAATATCAGACCTTAATATTGACCCATAATATTTAAATTGGCCCAGGTATTATATTACAGGGTAATAGTGTACCCTACCACAGGAAATAATTATAGGTCAATTAGGGGGTACACTATGTATATTTTAAATAGTGCATTAAAACATGGAAATTCGAAGACACTTTTCTATGTTAACTAACGGCACGGTATCGGACCTTAATATTGACCTACAATTTTTAAATTGGACCACGTATTATATTACAGGGTTATAGTGTATTCTACCAGAGGAAATAATTACATGTCAATTAGGGGGTACACAGCGTGACCCTAAAGTTTACTATGTATGCCTATGCGAAATAGAGTGTTCTGAGAAGCTTAAAATGATGAAATAAGCGTTCTAAAATGCTTTAAAAATTCAAAGACATCTTTCAATGGTTAACTAACGCAAAGCGCGGTATCAGACCTTAATATGGAACCATAATATTTAAATTGGACCAGGTATTATATTACAGGGTAATAGTGTACCTTACACCAGGAAATAATTATAGGTCAATTAGGGGGTACACTATGTATATTTTAAATAGTGCATTAAAACAAGGAAATTCGAAGACTCTTTTCTATGTTAACTAACGGCACGGTATCGGACCTTAATATTGACCTATAATTTTTAAATTGGACCACGTCATATATTACAGGGTAATAGTGTACCTTATTACAGGAAGAAATTATAGGTCATTTAGGGGGTACACAGCGTGACCCTAAATTTTACTATGTATGCCTATGCGAAAAAGAGTGTTCTGAGAAGCTTAAAATGAAGAAATAAGCGTTCTAAAATGCTTTAAAAATTCAAAGACATCTTTCAATGGTTAACTAACGCAAGGCTCAATATCAGACCTTAATATTGACCCATAATATATAAATTGGACCAGGTATTATATTACAGGGTAATAGTGTACCCTACCACAGGAAATAATTATAGGTCAATTAGGGGGTACACAGCGTGACCCTAAAGTTTACTATGTATGCCTATGCAAAATAGAGTGTTCTGAGAAGCTTAAAATGAAGAAATAAGCGTTCTAAAATGCTTTAAAAATTCAAAGACATCTTTCAATGGTTAACTAACGCAAGGCGCAATATCAGACCTCAATATTGACCCATAATATTTAAATTTGACCACGTATTATATTACAGGGTAATAGTGTACCCTACCACAGGAAATAATTATAGGTCAATTAGGGGGTACACAGTGTGACCCTAAAGTTTACTATGTATGCCTATGCGAAATAAAGTGTTCTGAGAAGCTTAAAATGAGGAAATAAGCGTTCTAAAATGCTTTAAAAATTCAAAGACATTTTTCTATGTTAACTAACGGCACGGTATCGTACCTTAATATTGACCTATAATTTTTAAATTGGACCATGTATTATATTACAGGGTAATAGTGTACCCTACCACAGGAAATAATTATAGGTCAATTAGGATGTACACAGCGTGACCCTAAAGTTTACTATGTATGCCTATGCGAAATAAAGTGTTCTGAGAAGCTTAAAATGAAGAAATAAGCGTTCTAAAATGCTTTAAAAATTCAAAGACATCTTTCAATGGTTAACTAACGCAAGGCGCAATATCAGACCTTAATATTGACCCATAATATTTAAATTGGCCCAGGTATTATATTACAGGGTAATAGTGTACCCTACCACAGGAAATAATTATAGGTCAATTAGGGGGTACACTATGTATATTTTAAATAGTGCATTAAAACATGGAAATTCGAAGGTACTTTTCTATGTTAACTAACGGTACGGTATCGGACCTTAATATTGACCTACAATTTTTAAATTGGACCACGTATTATATTACAGGGTTATAGTGTACCCTACCACAGGAAATAATTATATGTCAATTAGGGGGTACACAGCGTGACCCTAAAGTTTCCTATGTATGCCTATGCGAAATAGAGTGTTCTGAGAAGCTTAAAATGATGAAATAAGCGTTCTAAAATGCTTTAAAAATTCAAAGACATCTTTCAATGGTTAACTAACGCAAAGCGCGATATCAGACCTTAATATGGAACCATAATATTTAAATTGGACCAGGTATTATATTACAGGGTAATAGTGTACCCTACAACAAGAAATAATTATAGGTCAATTAGGGGGTACACTATGTATATTTAAAATAGTGCATTAAAACAAGGAAATTCGAAGACTCTTTTCTATGTTAACTAACGGCACGGTATCGGACCTTAATATTGACCTAAAAATTTTAAATTGGACCACGTATTATATTACAGGGTGATAGTGTACCCTACCGCGGAAAATAATTATAGGTCAAATAGGGGGTACACAGTGAGACCCTAAAGTTTACTATGTATGCCTATGCGAAATAAAGTATTCTGAGAAGGTTAAAATGAAGAAATAAGCGTTCTAAAATGCTTTAAAAATTCAAAGACATCTTTCAATGGTTAACTAACGCAAGGCGCAATATCAGACCTCAATATTGACCCATAATATTTAAATTGGACCAGGTATTATATTACAGGGTAATAGTGTACCCTACCACAGGAAATAATTATAGGTCAATTAGGGGGTACACAGCGTGACCCTAAAGTTTACTATGTATGCCTAAGCAAAATAGAGTGTTCTGAGAAGCTTAAAATGAAGAAATAAGCGTTCTAAAATGCTTTAAAAATTCAAAGACATCTTTCAATGGTTAACTAACGCAAGGCGCGATATCAGACCTTAATATGGAACCATAATATTTAAATTGGACCAGGTATTATATTACAGGGTAATAGTGTACCCTACAACAGGAAATAATTATAGGTCAATTAGGGTGTACACTATGTATATTTTAAATAGTGCATTAAAACAAGGAAATTCGAAGACTCTTTTCTATGTTAACTAACGGCACGGTATCGGACCTTAATATTGACCTAAAATTTTTAAATTGGACCACGTATTATATTACAGGGTGATAGTGTACCCTACCACGGAAAATAATTATAGGTCAAATAGGTGGTACTCAGCGTGACCCTAAAGTTTACTATGTATGCCTATGCGAAATAAAGTGTTCTGAGAAGCTTAAAATGAAGAAATAAGCGTTCTAAAATGCTTTAAAAATTCAAAGACATCTTTCAATATTTAACTAACGCAAGGCGCAATATCAGACCTCAATATTGACCCATAATATTTAAATTGGACCAGGTATTATATTACAGGGTAATAGTGTACCCTACCACAGGAAATAATTATAGGTCAATTAGGGGGTACACAGTGTGACCCTAAAGTTTACTATGTATGCCTATGCGAAATAAAGAGTTCTGAGAAGCTTAAAATGAGGAAATAAGCGTTCTAAAATGCTTTAAAAATTCAAAGACATTTTTCTATGTTAACTAACGGCACGGTATCGTACCTTAATATTGACCTATAATTTTTAAATTGGACCACGTATTATATTACAGGGTAATAGTGTACCCTTCCACAGGAAATAATTATAGGTCAATTAGG
The DNA here is from genome assembly GCF_982258835.1 of Parasteatoda tepidariorum. Taxonomy (NCBI): domain Eukaryota; kingdom Metazoa; phylum Arthropoda; class Arachnida; order Araneae; family Theridiidae; genus Parasteatoda; species Parasteatoda tepidariorum. Next base: position 114,281,006 of record NC_141759.1, read on the forward strand.
TGGTACACTATGTATATTTTAAATGGTGCATTAAAACAAGGAAATTCGAAGACACTTTTCTATGTTAACTAACGGCACGGTATCGGACCTTAATATTGACCTATAATTTTTAAATTGGACCACGTATTATATTACAGGGTTATAGTGTTCCCTACCACAGGAAATAATTATAGGTCAATTAGGGGGTACACAGCGTCTCCCTAAATTCTACTATGTATGCCTATGCGAAATAAAATGTTTTGAGAAGCTTAAAATGAAGAAATAAGCGTTCTAAAATGCTTTAAAAATTCAAAGACATCTTTCAATGGTTAACCAACGCAAGGCGCGATATCAGACCTTAATATTGACCTATAATTTTTAAATTGGACCACGTAATATATTACAGGGTAATATTGTTCCCTACCACGGGAAATAATTATAGGTCACTTAGGGGGTACACAGCGTGACCCTAAAATTTACTATGTATGCCTATGCGAAATAAAATGTTCTGAGAAGCTTAAAATGAAGAAATAAGCGTTCTAAAATGCTTTAAAAATTCAAAGACATCTTTCAATGGTTAACTAACGCAAGGCGCAATATCAGACCTTAATATTGACCCATAATATTTAAATTGGCCCAGGTATTATATTACAGGGTAATAGTGTACCCTACCACAGGAAATAATTATAGGTCAATTAGGGGGTACACTATGTATATTTTAAATAGTGCATTAAAACATGGAAATTCGAAGACACTTTTCTATGTTAACTAACGGCACGGTATCGGACCTTAATATTGACCTACAATTTTTAAATTGGACCACGTATTATATTACAGGGTTATAGTGTATTCTACCAGAGGAAATAATTACATGTCAATTAGGGGGTACACAGCGTGACCCTAAAGTTTACTATGTATGCCTATGCGAAATAGAGTGTTCTGAGAAGCTTAAAATGATGAAATAAGCGTTCTAAAATGCTTTAAAAATTCAAAGACATCTTTCAAAGGTTAACTAACGCAAAGCGCGGTATCAGACCTTAATATGGAACCATAATATTTAAATTGGACCAGGTATTATATTACAGGGTAATAGTGTACCTTACACCAGGAAATAATTATAGGTCAATTAGGGGGTACACTATGTATATTTTAAATAGTGCATTAAAACAAGGAAATTCGAAGACTCTTTTCTATGTTAACTAACGGCACGGTATCGGACCTTAATATTGACCTATAATTTTTAAATTGGACCACGTCATATATTACAGGGTAATAGTGTACCTTATTACAGGAAGAAATTATAGGTCATTTAGGGGGTACACAGCGTGACCCTAAATTTTACTATGTATGCCTATGCGAAAAAGAGTGTTCTGAGAAGCTTAAAATGAAGAAATAAGCGTTCTAAAATGCTTTAAAAATTCAAAGACATCTTTCAATGGTTAACTAACGCAAGGCTCAATATCAGACCTTAATATTGACCCATAATATATAAATTGGACCAGGTATTATATTACAGGGTAATAGTGTACCCTACAACAAGAAATAATTATAGGTCAATTAGGGGGTACACTATGTATATTTAAAATAGTGCATTAAAACAAGGAAATTCGAAGACTCTTTTCTATGTTAACTAACGGCACGGTATCGGACCTTAATATTGACCTAAAAATTTTAAATTGGACCACGTATTATATTACAGGGTGATAGTGTACCCTACCGCGGAAAATAATTATAGGTCAAATAGGGGGTACACAGTGAGACCCTAAAGTTTACTATGTATGCCTATGCGAAATAAAGTATTCTGAGAAGGTTAAAATGAAGAAATAAGCGTTCTAAAATGCTTTAAAAATTCAAAGACATCTTTCAATGGTTAACTAACGCAAGGCGCAATATCAGACCTCAATATTGACCCATAATATTTAAATTGGACCAGGTATTATATTACAGGGTAATAGTGTACCCTACCACAGGAATTAATTATAGGTCAATTAGGGGGTACACAGCGTGACCCTAAAGTTTACTATGTATGCCTAAGCAAAATAGAGTGTTCTGAGAAGCTTAAAATGAAGAAATAAGCGTTCTAAAATGCTTTAAAAATTCAAAGACATCTTTCAATGGTTAACTAACGCAAGGCGCGATATCAGACCTTAATATGGAACCATAATATTTAAATTGGACCAGGTATTATATTACAGGGTAATAGTGTACCCTACAACAGGAAATAATTATAGGTCAATTAGGGTGTACACTATGTATATTTTAAATAGTGCATTAAAACAAGGAAATTCGAAGACTCTTTTCTATGTTAACTAACGGCACGGTATCGGACCTTAATATTGACCTAAAATTTTTAAATTGGACCACGTATTATATTACAGGGTGATAGTGTACCCTACCACGGAAAATAATTATAGGTCAAATAGGTGGTACTCAGCGTGACCCTAAAGTTTACTATGTATGCCTATGCGAAATAAAGTGTTCTGAGAAGCTTAAAATGAAGAAATAAGCGTTCTAAAATGCTTTAAAAATTCAAAGACATCTTTCAATATTTAACTAACGCAAGGCGCAATATCAGACCTCAATATTGACCCATAATATTTAAATTGGACCAGGTATTATATTACAGGGTAATAGTGTACCCTACCACAGGAAATAATTATAGGTCAATTAGGGGGTACACAGTGTGACCCTAAAGTTTACTATGTATGCCTATGCGAAATAAAGAGTTCTGAGAAGCTTAAAATGAGGAAATAAGCGTTCTAAAATGCTTTAAAAATTCAAAGACATTTTTCTATGTTAACTAACGGCACGGTATCGTACCTTAATATTGACCTATAATTTTTAAATTGGACCACGTATTATATTACAGGGTAATAGTGTACCCTTCCACAGGAAATAATTATAGGTCAATTAGGTGGTACACTATGTATATTTTAAATGGTGCATTAAAACAAGGAAATTCGAAGACACTTTTCTATGTTAACTAACGGCACGGTATCGGACCTTAATATTGACCTATAATTTTTAAATTGGACCACGTATTATATTACAGGGTTATAGTGTTCCCTACCACAGGAAATAATTATAGGTCAATTAGGGGGTACACAGCGTCTCCCTAAATTCTACTATGTATGCCTATGCGAAATAAAATGTTTTGAGAAGCTTAAAATGAAGAAATAAGCGTTCTAAAATGCTTTAAAAATTCAAAGACATCTTTCAATGGTTAACCAACGCAAGGCGCGATATCAGACCTTAATATTGACCTATAATTTTTAAATTGGACCACGTAATATATTACAGGGTAATATTGTTCCCTACCACGGGAAATAATTATAGGTCACTTAGGGGGTACACAGCGTGACCCTAAAATTTACTATGTATGCCTATGCGAAATAAAATGTTCTGAGAAGCTTAAAATGAAGAAATAAGCGTTCTAAAATGCTTTAAAAATTCAAAGACATCTTTCAATGGTTAACTAACGCAAAGCGCAATATCAGACCTTAATATTGACCCATAATATTTAAATTGGCCCAGGTATTATATTACAGGGTAATAGTGTACCCTACCACAGGAAATAATTATAGGTCAATTAGGGGGTACACTATGTATATTTTAAATAGTGCATTAAAACATGGAAATTCGAAGACACTTTTCTATGTTAACTAACGGCACGGTATCGGACCTTAATATTGACCTACAATTTTTAAATTGGACCACGTATTATATTACAGGGTTATAGTGTATTCTACCAGAGGAAATAATTACATGTCAATTAGGGGGTACACAGCGTGACCCTAAAGTTTACTATGTATGCCTATGCGAAATAGAGTGTTCTGAGAAGCTTAAAATGATGAAATAAGCGTTCTAAAATGCTTTAAAAATTCAAAGACATCTTTCAATGGTTAACTAACGCAAAGCGCGGTATCAGACCTTAATATGGAACCATAATATTTAAATTGGACCAGGTATTATATTACAGGGTAATAGTGTACCTTACACCAGGAAATAATTATAGGTCAATTAGGGGGTACACTATGTATATTTTAAATAGTGCATTAAAACAAGGAAATTCGAAGACTCTTTTCTATGTTAACTAACGGCACGGTATCGGACCTTAATATTGACCTATAATTTTTAAATTGGACCACGTCATATATTACAGGGTAATAGTGTACCTTATTACAGGAAGAAATTATAGGTCATTTAGGGGGTACACAGCGTGACCCTAAATTTTACTATGTATGCCTATGCGAAAAAGAGTGTTCTGAGAAGCTTAAAATGAAGAAATAAGCGTTCTAAAATGCTTTAAAAATTCAAAGACATCTTTCAATGGTTAACTAACGCAAGGCTCAATATCAGACCTTAATATTGACCCATAATATATAAATTGGACCAGGTATTATATTACAGGGTAATAGTGTACCCTACCAGAGGAAATAATTATAGGTCAATTAGGGGGTACACAGCGTGACCCTAAAGTTTACTATGTATGCCTATGCAAAATAGAGTGTTCTGAGAAGCTTAAAATGAAGAAATAAGCGTTCTAAAATGCTTTAAAAATTCAAAGACATCTTTCAATGGTTAACTAACGCAAGGCGCAATATCAGACCTCAATATTGACCCATAATATTTAAATTTGACCACGTATTATATTACAGGGTAATAGTGTACCCTACCACAGGAAATAATTATAGGTCAATTAGGGGGTACACAGTGTGACCCTAAAGTTTACTATGTATGCCTATGCGAAATAAAGTGTTCTGAGAAGCTTAAAATGAGGAAATAAGCGTTCTAAAATGCTTTAAAAATTCAAAGACATTTTTCTATGTTAACTAACGGCACGGTATCGTACCTTAATATTGACCTATAATTTTTAAATTGGACCATGTATTATATTACAGGGTAATAGTGTACCCTACCACAGGAAATAATTATAGGTCAATTAGGATGTACACAGCGTGACCCTAAAGTTTACTATGTATGCCTATGCGAAATAAAGTGTTCTGAGAAGCTTAAAATGAAGAAATAAGCGTTCTAAAATGCTTTAAAAATTCAAAGACATCTTTCAATGGTTAACTAACGCAAGGCGCAATATCAGACCTTAATATTGACCCATAATATTTAAATTGGCCCAGGTATTATATTACAGGGTAATAGTGTACCCTACCACAGGAAATAATTATAGGTCAATTAGGGGGTACACTATGTATATTTTAAATAGTGCATTAAAACATGGAAATTCGAAGGTACTTTTCTATGTTAACTAACGGTACGGTATCGGACCTTAATATTGACCTACAATTTTTAAATTGGACCACGTATTATATTACAGGGTTATAGTGTACCCTACCACAGGAAATAATTATATGTCAATTAGGGGGTACACAGCGTGACCCTAAAGTTTCCTATGTATGCCTATGCGAAATAGAGTGTTCTGAGAAGCTTAAAATGATGAAATAAGCGTTCTAAAATGCTTTAAAAATTCAAAGACATCTTTCAATGGTTAACTAACGCAAAGCGCGATATCAGACCTTAATATGGAACCATAATATTTAAATTGGACCAGGTATTATATTACAGGGTAATAGTGTACCCTACAACAGGAAATAATTATAGGTCAATTAGGGTGTACACTATGTATATTTTAAATAGTGCATTAAAACAAGGAAATTCGAAGACTCTTTTCTATGTTAACTAACGGCACGGTATCGGACCTTAATATTGACCTAAAATTTTTAAATTGGACCACGTATTATATTACAGGGTGATAGTGTACCCTACCACGGAAAATAATTATAGGTCAAATAGGTGGTACTCAGCGTGACCCTAAAGTTTACTATGTATGCCTATGCGAAATAAAGTGTTCTGAGAAGCTTAAAATGAAGAAATAAGCGTTCTAAAATGCTTTAAAAATTCAAAGACATCTTTCAATATTTAACTAACGCAAGGCGCAATATCAGACCTCAATATTGACCCATAATATTTAAATTGGACCAGGTATTATATTACAGGGTAATAGTGTACCCTACCACAGGAAATAATTATAGGTCAATTAGGGGGTACACAGTGTGACCCTAAAGTTTACTATGTATGCCTATGCGAAATAAAGAGTTCTGAGAAGCTTAAAATGAGGAAATAAGCGTTCTAAAATGCTTTAAAAATTCAAAGACCTTTTTCTATGTTAACTAACGGCACGGTATCGTACCTTAATATTGACCTATAATTTTTAAATTGGACCACGTATTATATTACAGGGTAATAGTGTACCCTACCACAGGAAATAATTATAGGTCAATTAGGGGGTACACAGCGTGACCCTAAAGTTTACTATGTATGCCTATGCGAAATAAAGTGTTCTGAGAAGCTTAAAATGAAGAAATAAGCGTTCTAAAATGCTTTAAAAATTCAAAGACATCTTTCAATGGTTAACTAACGCAAGGCGCAATATCAGACCTTAATATTGACCCATAATATTTAAATTGGCCCAGGTATTATATTACAGGGTAATAGTGTACCCTACCACAGGAAATAATTATAGATCAATTAGGGGGTACACTATGTATATTTTAAATAGTGCATTAAAACATGGAAATTCGAAGACACTTTTCTATGTTAACTAACGTCACGGTATCGGACCTTAATATTGACCTACAATTTTTAAATTGGACCACGTATTATATTACAGGGTTATAGTGTACCCTACCACAGGAAATAATTATATGTCAATTAGGGGGTACACAGCGTGACCCTAAAGTTTCCTATGTATGCCTATGCGAAATAAAGTGTTCTGAGAAGCTTAAAATGAAGAAATAATCGTTCTAAAATGCTTTAAAAATTCAAAGACATCTTTCAATGGTTAACTAACGCAAAGCGCGATATCAGACCTTAATATGGAACCATAATATTCAAATTGGACCAGGTATTATATTACAGGGTAATAGTGTACCCTACAACAAGAAATAATTATAGGTCAATTAGGGGGTACACTATGTATATTTAAAATAGTGCATTAAAACAAGGAAATTCGAAGACTCTTTTCTATGTTAACTAACGGCACGGTATCGGACCTTAATATTGACCTAAAAATTTTAAATTGGACCACGTATTATATTACAGGGTGATAGTGTACCCTACCGCGGAAAATAATTATAGGTCAAATAGGGGGTACACAGTGAGACCCTAAAGTTTACTATTTATGCCTATGCGAAATAAAGTATTCTGAGAAGCTTAAAATGAAGAAATAAGCGTTCTAAAATGCTTTAAAAATTCAAAGACATCTTTCAATGGTTAACTAACGCAAGGCTCAATATCAGACCTTAATATTGACCCATAATATATAAATTGGACCAGGTATTATATAACAGGGTAATAGTGTACCCAACCACAGGAAATAATTATAGGTCAATTAGGGGGTACACAGCGTGACCCTAAAGTTTACTATGTATGCCTAAGCAAAATAGAGTGTTCTGAGAAGCTTAAAATGAAGAAATAAGCGTTCTAAAATGCTTTAAAAATTCAAAGACATCTTTCAATGGTTAACTAACGCAAGGCGCGATATCAGACCTTAATATGGAAAAATAATATTTAAATTGGACCAGGTATTATATTACGGGGTAATAGTGTACCCTACAACAGGAAATAATTATAGGTCAATTAGGGTGTACACTATGTATATTTTAAATAGTGCATTAAAACAAGGAAATTCGAAGACTCTTTTCTATGTTAACTAACGGCACGGTATCGGACCTTAATATTGACCTAAAATTTTTAAATTGGACCACGTATTATATTACAGGGTGATAGTGTACCCTACCACGGAAAATAATTATAGGTCAAATAGGTGGTACTCAGCGTGACCCTAAAGTTTACTATGTATGCCTATGCGAAATAAAGTGTTCTGAGAAGCTTAAAATGAAGAAATAAGCGTTCTAAAATGCTTTAAAAATTCAAAGACATCTTCCAATGGTTAACTAACGCAAGGCGCAATATCAGACCTCAATATTGACCCATAACATTTAAATTGGACCAGGTATTATATTACAGGGTAATAGTGTACCCTACCACAGGAAATAATTATAGGTCAATTAGGGGGTACACAGCGTGACCCTAAAGTTTACTATGTATGCCTAAGCAAAATAGAGTGTTCTGAGAAGCTTAAAATGAAGAAATAAGCGTTCTAAAATGCTTTAAAAATTCAAAGACATCTTTCAATGGTTAACTAACGCAAGGCGCGATATCAGACCTTAATATGGAACCATAATATTTAAATTGGACCAGGTATTATATTACAGGGTAATAGTGTACCCTACAACAGGAAATAATTATAGGTCAATTAGGGTGTACACTATGTATATTTTAAATAGTGCATTAAAACAAGGAAATTCGAAGACTCTTTTCTATGTTAACTAACGGCACGGTATCGGACCTTAATATTGACCTAAAATTTTTAAATTGGAACACGTATTATATTACAGGGTGATAGTGTACCCTACCACGGAAAATAATTATAGGTCAAATAGGTGGTACTCAGCGTGACCCTAAAGTTTACTATGTATGCCTATGCGAAATAAAGTGTTCTGAGAAGCTTAAAATGAAGAAATAAGCGTTCTAAAATGCTTAAAAAATTCAAAGACATCTTCCAATGGTTAACTAACGCAAGGCGCAATATCAGACCTCAATATTGACCCATAATATTTAAATTGGACCAGGTATTATATTACAGGGTAATAGTGTACCCTACCACAGGAAATAATTATAGGTCAATTAGGGGGTACACAGCGTGACCCTAAAGTTTACTATGTATGCCTAAGCAAAATAGAGTGTTCTGAGAAGCTTAAAATGAAGAAATAAGCGTTCTAAAATGCTTTAAAAATTCAAAGACATTTTTCAATGGTTAACTAACGCAAGGCGCGATATCAGACCTTAATATGGAACCATAATATTTAAATTGGACCAGGTATTATATTACAGGGTAATAGTGTACCCTACAACAGGAAATAATTATAGGTCAATTAGGGTGTACACTATGTATATTTTAAATAGTGCATTAAAACAAGGAAATTCGAAGACTCTTTTCTATGTTAACAAACGGCACGGTATCGGACCTTAATATTGACCTAAAATTTTTAAATTGGACCACGTATTATATTACAGGGTGATAGTGTACCCTACCACGGAAAATAATTATAGGTCAAATAGGTGGTACTCAGCGTGACCCTAAAGTTTACTATGTATGCCTATGCGAAATAAAGTGTTCTGAGAAGCTTAAAATGAAGAAATAAGCGTTCTAAAATGCTTTAAAAATTCAAAGACATCTTTCAATGGTTAACTAACGCAAGGCGCAATATCAGACCTCAATATTGACCCATAATATTTAAATTGGACCAGGTATTATATTACAGGGTAATAGTGTACCCTACCACAGGAAATAATTATAGGTCAATTAGGGGGTACACAGTGTGACCCTAAAGTTTACTATGTATGCCTATGCGAAATAAAGAGTTCTGAGAAGCTTAAAATGAGGAAATAAGCGTTCTAAAATGCTTTAAAAATTCAAAGACATTTTTCTATGTTAACTAACGGCACGGTATCGTACCTTAATATTGACCTATAATTTTTAAATTGGACCAGGTATTATATTACAGGGTAATAGTGTACCCTACAACAGGAAATAATTATAGGTCAATTAGGGTGTACACTATGTATATTTTAAATAGTGCATTAAAACAAGGAAATTCGAAGACTCTTTTCTATGTTAACTAACGGCACGGTATCGGACCTTAATATTGACCTAAAATTTTTAAATTGGACCACGTATTATATTACAGGGTGATAGTGTACCCTACCACGGAAAATAATTATAGGTCAAATAGGTGGTACTCAGCGTGACCCTAAAGTTTACTATGTATGCCTATGCGAAATAAAGTGTTCTGAGAAGCTTAAAATGAAGAAATAAGCGTTCTAAAATGCTTTAAAAATTCAAAGACATCTTTCAATGGTTAACTAACGCAAGGCGCAATATCAGACCTCAATATTGACCCATAATATTTAAATTGGACCAGGTATTATATTACAGGGTAATAGTGTACCCTACCACAGGAAATAATTATAGGTCAATTAGGGGGTACACAGTGTGACCCTAAAGTTTACTATGTATGCCTATGCGAAATAAAGAGTTCTGAGAAGCTTAAAATGAGGAAATAAGCGTTCTAAAATGCTTTAAAAATTCAAAGACATTTTTCTATGTTAACTAACGGCACGGTATCGTACCTTAATATTGACCTATAATTTTTAAATTGGACCACGTATTATATTACAGGGTAATAGTGTACCCTACCACAGGAAATAATTATAGGTCAATTAGGGGGTACACAGCGTGACCCTAAAGTTTACTATGTATGCCTATGCGAAATAAAGTGTTCTGAGAAGCTTAAAATGAAGAAATAAGCGTTCTAAAATGCTTTAAAAATTCAAAGACATCTTTCAATGGTTAACTAACGCAAGGCGCAATATCAGACCTTAATATTGACCCATAATATTTAAATTGGCCCAGGTATTATATTACAGGGTAATAGTGTACCCTACCACAGGAAATAATTATAGATCAATTAGGGGGTACACTATGTATATTTTAAATAGTGCATTAAAACATGGAAATTCGAAGACACTTTTCTATGTTAACTAACGTCACGGTATCGGACCTTAATATTGACCTACAATTTTTAAATTGGACCACGTATTATATTACAGGGTTATAGTGTACCCTACCACAGGAAATAATTATATGTCAATTAGGGGGTACACAGCGTGACCCTAAAGTTTCCTATGTATGCCTATGCGAAATAAAGTGTTCTGAGAAGCTTAAAATGAAGAAATAATCGTTCTAAAATGCTTTAAAAATTCAAAGACATCTTTCAATGGTTAACTAACGCAAAGCGCGATATCAGACCTTAATATGGAACCATAATATTCAAATTGGACCAGGTATTATATTACAGGGTAATAGTGTACCCTACAACAAGAAATAATTATAGGTCAATTAGGGGGTACACTATGTATATTTAAAATAGTGCATTAAAACAAGGAAATTCGAAGACTCTTTTCTATGCTAACTAACGGCACGGTATCGGACCTTAATATTGACCTAAAAATTTTAAATTGGACCACGTATTATATTACAGGGTGATAGTGTACCCTACCGCGGAAAATAATTATAGGTCAAATAGGGGGTACACAGTGAGACCCTAAAGTTTACTATGTATGCCTATGCGAAATAAAGTATTCTGAGAAGCTTAAAATGAAGAAATAAGCGTTCTAAAATGCTTTAAAAATTCAAAGACATCTTTCAATGGTTAACTAACGCAAGGCTCAATATCAGACCTTAATATTGACCCATAATATATAAATTGGACCAGGTATTATATTACAGGGTAATAGTGTACCCAACCACAGGAAATAATTATAGGTCAATTAGGGGGTACACAGCGTGACCCTAAAGTTTACTATGTATGCCTAAGCAAAATAGAGTGTTCTGAGAAGCTTAAAATGAAGAAATAAGCGTTCTAAAATGCTTTAAAAATTCAAAGACATCTTTCAATGGTTAACTAACGCAAGGCGCGATATCAGACCTTAATATGGAACCATAATATTTAAATTGGACCAGGTATTATATTACAGGGTAATAGTGTACCCTACAACAGGAAATAATTATAGGTCAATTAGGGTGTACACTATGTATATTTTAAATAGTGCATTAAAACAAGGAAATTCGAAGACTCTTTTCTATGTTAACTAACGGCACGGTATCGGACCTTAATATTGACCTAAAATTTTTAAATTGGACCACGTATTATATTACAGGGTGATAGTGTACCCTACCACGGAAAATAATTATAGGTCAAATAGGTGGTACTCAGCGTGACCCTAAAGTTTACTATGTATGCCTATGCGAAATAAAGTGTTCTGAGAAGCTTAAAATGAAGAAATAAGCGTTCTAAAATGCTTTAAAAATTCAAAGACATCTTCCAATGGTTAACTAACGCAAGGCGCAATATCAGACCTCAATATTGACCCATAATATTTAAATTGGACCAGGTATTATATTACAGGGTAATAGTGTACCCTACCACAGGAAATAATTATAGGTCAATTAGGGGGTACACAGTGTGACCCTAAAGTTTACTATGTATGCCTATGCGAAATAAAGAGTTCTGAGAAGCTTAAAATGAGGAAATAAGCGTTCTAAAATGCTTTAAAAATTCAAAGACATTTTTCTATGTTAACTAACGGCACGGTATCGTACCTTAATATTGACCTATAATTTTTAAATTGGACCACGTATTATATTACAGGGTAATAGTTTACCCTACCAAAGGAAATAATTATAGGTCAATTAGGGGGTACACAGCGTGACCCTAAAGTTTACTATGTATGCCTATGCGAAATAAAGTGTTCTGAGAAGCTTAAAATGAAGAAATAAGCGTTCTAAAATGCTTTAAAAATTCAAAGACATCTTTCAATGGTTAACTAACGCAAGGCGCAATATCAGACCTTAATATTGACCCATAATATTTAAATTGGCCCAGGTATTATATTACAGGGTAATAGTGTACCCTACCACAGGAAATAATTATAGGTCAATTAGGGGGTACACAGTGTGACCCTAAAGTTTACTATGTATGCCTATGCGAAATAAAGAGTTCTGAGAAGCTTAAAATGAGGAAATAAGCGTTCTAAAATGCTTTAAAAATTCAAAGACATTTTTCTATGTTAACTAACGGCACGGTTTCGTACCTTAATATTGACCTATAATTTTTAAATTGGACCACGTATTATATTACAGGGTAATAGTGTACCCTACCACAGGAAATAATTATAGGTCAATTAGGGGGTACACAGCGTGACCCTAAAGTTTACTATGTATGCCTATGCGAAATAAAGTGTTCTGAGAAGCTTAAAATGAAGAAATAAGCGTTCTAAAATGCTTTAAAAATTCAAAGACATCTTTCAATGGTTAACTAACGCAAGGCGCAATATCAGACCTTAATATTGACCCATAATATTTAAATTGGCCCAGGTATTATATTACAGGGTAATAGTGTACCCTACCACAGGAAATAATTATAGGTCAATTAGGGTGTACACTATGTATATTTTAAATAGTGCATTAAAACAAGGAAATTCGAAGACTCTTTTCTATGTTAACTAACGGCACGGTATCGGACCTTAATATTGACCTAAAATTTTTAAATTGGACCACGTATTATATTACAGGGTGATAGTGTACCCTAATACGGAAAATAATTATAGGTCAAATAGGTGGTACTCAGCGTGACCCTAAAGTTTACTATGTATGCCTATGCGAAATAAAGTGTTCTGAGAAGCTTAAAATGAGGAAATAAGCGTTCTAAAATGCTTTAAAAATTCAAAGACATTTTTCTATGTTAACTAACGGCACGGTATCGTACCTTAATATTGACCTATAATTTTTAAATTGGACCACGTATTATATTACTGGGTAATAGTGTACCCTACCACAGGAAATAATTATAGGTCAATTAGGGGGTACACCGCGTGACCCTAAAGTTTACTATGTATGCCTATGCGAAATAAAGTGTTCTGAGAAGCTTTAAATGAAGAAATAAGCGTTCTAAAATGCTTTAAAAATTCAAAGACATCTTTCAATGGTTAACTAACGCAAGGCGCAATATCAGACCTTAATATTGACCCATAATATTTAAATTGGCTGAGGTATTATATTACAGGGTAATAGTGTACCCTACCACAGGAAATAATTATAGGTCAATTAGGGGGTACACTATGTATATTTTAAATAGTGCATTAAAACATGGAAATTCGAAGACACTTTTCTATGTTAACTGACGGCACGGTATCGGACCTTAATATTGACCTACAATTTTTAAATTGGACCACGTATTATATTACAGGGTTATAGTGTACCCTACCACAGGAAATAATTATAGGTCAATTAGGGGGTACACAGCGTGACCCTAAAGTTTACTATGTATGCCTATGCAAAATAGAGTGTTCTGAGAAGCTTAAAATGAAGAAATAAGCGTTCTAAAATGCTTTAAAAATTCAAAGACATCTTTCAATGGTTAACTAACGCAAAGCGCGATATCAGACCTTAATATGGAACCATAATATTTAAATTGGACCAGGTATTATATTACAGGGTAATAGTGTACCCTACAACAAGAAATAATTATAGGTCAATTAGGGAGTACACTATGTATATTTAAAATAGTGCATTAAAACAAGGAAATTCGAAGACTCTTTTCTATGTTAACTAACGGCACGGTATCGGACCTTAATATTGACCTAAAATTTTTAAATTGGACCACGTATTATATTACCGGGTGATAGTGTACCCTACCACGGAAAATAATTATAGGTCAAATAGGTGGTACTCAGCGTGACCCTAAAGTTTACTATGTATGCCTATGCGAAATAAAGTGTTCTGAGAAGCTTAAAATGAGGAAATAAGCGCTCTAAAATGCTTTAAAAATTCAAAGACATTTTTCTATGTTAACTAACGGCACGGTATCGTACCTTAATATTGACCTATAATTTTTAAATTGGACCACGTATTATATTACAGGGTAATAGTTTACCCTACTAAAGGAAATAATTATAGGTCAATTAGGGGGTACACAGCGTGACCCTAAAGTTTACTATGTATGCCTATGCGAAATAAAGTGTTCTGAGAAGCTTAAAATGAAGAAATAAGCGTTCTAAAATGCTTTAAAAATTCAAAGACATCTTTCAATGTTTAACTAACGCTAAGCGCAATATCAGACCTCAATATTGACCCATAATATTTAAATTGGACCAGGTATTATATTACAGGGTAATAGTGTACCCTACCACAGGAAATAATTATAGGTCAATTAGGGGGTACACAGTGTGACCCTAAAGTTTACTATGTATGCCTATGCGAAATAAAGAGTTCTGAGAAGCTTAAAATGAGGAAATAAGCGTTCTAAAATGCTTTAAAAATTCAAAGACATTTTTCTATGTTAACTAACGGCACGGTATCGTACCTTAATATTGACCTATAATTTTTAAATTGGACCACGTATTATATTACAGGGTAATAGTGTACCCTACCACAGGAAATAATTATAGGTCAATTAGGGGGTACACAGCGTGACCCTAAAGTTTACTATGTATGCCTATGCGAAATAAAGTGTTCTGAGAAGCTTAAAATGAAGAAATAAGCGTTCTAAAATGCTTTAAAAATTCAAAGACATCTTTCAATGGTTAACTAACGGAAGGCGCAATATCAGACCTTAATATTGACCCATAATATTTAAATTGGCCCAGGTATTATATTACAGGGTAATAGTGTACCCTACCACAGGAAATAATTATAGGTCAATTAGGGTGTACACTATGTATATTTTAAATAGTGCATTAAAACAAGGAAATTCGAAGACTCTTTTCTATGTTAACTAACGGCACGGTATCGGACCTTAATATTGACCTAAAATTTTTAAATTGGACCACGTATTATATTACAGGGTAATAGTTTACCCTACCAAAGGAAATAATTATAGGTCAATTAGGGGGTACACAGCGTGACCCTAAAGTTTACTATGTATGCCTATGCGAAATAAAGTGTTCTGAGAAGCTTAAAATGAAGAAATAAGCGTTCTAAAATGCTTTAAAAATTCAAAGACATCTTTCAATGTTTAACTAACGCTAAGCGCAATATCAGACCTCAATATTGACCCATAATATTTAAATTGGCCCAGGTATTATATTACAGGGTAATAGTGTACCCTACCACAGGAAATAATTATAGGTCAATTAGGGTGTACACTATGTATATTTTAAATAGTGCATTAAAACAAGGAAATTCGAAGACTCTTTTCTATGTTAACTAACGGCACGGTATCGGACCTTAATATTGACCTAAAATTTTTAAATTGGACCACGTATTATATTACAGGGTAATAGTTTACCCTACCAAAGGAAATAATTATAGGTCAATTAGGGGGTACACAGCGTGACCCTAAAGTTTACTATGTATGCCTATGCGAAATAAAGTGTTCTGAGAAGCTTAAAATGAAGAAATAAGCGTTCTAAAATGCTTTAAAAATTCAAAGACATCTTTCAATGTTTAACTAACGCTAAGCGCAATATCAGACCTCAATATTGACCCATAATATTTAAATTGGACCAGGTATTATATTACAGGGTAATAGTGTACCCTACCACAGGAAATAATTATAGGTCAATTAGGGGGTACACAGTGTGACCCTAAAGTTTACTATGTATGCCTATGCGAAATAAAGAGTTCTGAGAAGCTTAAAATGAGGAAATAAGCGATCTAAAATGCTTTAAAAATTCAAAGACATTTTTCTATGTTAACTAACGGCACGGTATCGTACCTTAATATTGACCTATAATTTTTAAATTGGACCACGTATTATATTACAGGGTAATAGTTTACCCTACCAAAGGAAATAATTATAGGTCAATTAGGGGGTACACGGCGTGACCCTAAAGTTTACTATGTATGCCTATGCGAAATAAAGTGTTCTGAGAAGCTTAAAATGAAGAAATAAGCGTTCTAAAATGCTTTAAAAATTCAAAGACATCTTTCATTGGTTAACTAACGCAAGGCGCAATATCAGACCTTAATATTGATCCATAATATTTAAATTGGCCCAGGTATTATATTACAGGGTAATAGTGTACCCTACCACAGGAAATAATTATAGGTCAATTAGGGGGTACACAGTGTGACCCTAAAGTTTACTATGTATGCCTATGCGAAATAAAGAGTTCTGAGAAGCTTAAAATGAGGAAATAAGCGTTCTAAAATGCTTTAAAAATTCAAAGACATTTTTCTATGTTAACTAACGGCACGGTTTCGTACCTTAATATTGACCTATAATTTTTAAATTGGACCACGTATTATATTACAGGGTAATAGTGTACCCTACCACAGGAAATAATTATAGGTCAATTAGGGGGTACACAGCGTGACCCTAAAGTTTACTATGTATGCCTATGCGAAATAAAGTGTTCTGAGAAGCTTAAAATGAAGAAATAAGCGTTCTAAAATGCTTTAAAAATTCAAAGACATCTTTCAATGGTTAACTAACGCAAGGCGCAATATCAGACCTCAATATTGACCCATAATATTTAAATTGGACCAGGTATTATATTACAGGATAATAGTGTACTCTACCACAGGAAATAATTATAGGTCAATTAGGGTGTACTCTATGTATATTTTAAGTAGTGCATTAAAACAAGGAAATTCGAAGACTCTTTTCTATGTTAACTAACGGCACGGTATCGGACCTTAATATTGACCTAAAATTTTTAAATTGGACCACGTATTATATTACAGGGTGATAGTGTACCCTAATACGGAAAATAATTATAGGTCAAATAGGTGGTACTCAGCGTGACCCTAAAGTTTACTATGTATGCCTATGCGAAATAAAGTGTTCTGAGAAGCTTAAAATGAGGAAATAAGCGTTCTAAAATGCTTTAAAAATTCAAAGACATTTTTCTATGTTAACTAACGGCACGGTATCGTACCTTAATATTGACCTATAATTTTTAAATTGGACCACGTATTATATTACAGGGTAATAGTGTACCCTACCACAGGAAATAATTATAGGTCAATTAGGGGGTACACAGCGTGACCCTAAAGTTTACTATGTATGCCTATGCGAAATAAAGTGTTCTGAGAAGCTTAAAATGAAGAAATAAGCGTTCTAAAATGCTTTAAAAATTCAAAGACATCTTTCAATGGTTAACTAACGCAAGGCGCAATATCAGACCTCAATATTGACCCATAATATTTAAATTGGACCAGGTATTATATTACAGGGTAATAGTGTACCCTACCACAGGAAATAATTATAGGTCAATTAGGGGGTACACAGTGTGACCCTAAAGTTTACTATGTATGCCTATGCGAAATAAAGAGTTCTGAGAAGCTTAAAATGAGGAAATAAGCGTTCTAAAATGCTTTAAAAATTCAAAGACATTTTTCTATGTTAACTAACGGCACGGTATCGTACCTTAATATTGACCTATAATTTTTAAATTGGACCACGTATTATATTACTGGGTAATAGAGTACCCTACCACAGGAAATAATTATAGGTCAATTAGGGGGTACACCGCGTGACCCTAAAGTTTACTATGTATGCCTATGCGAAATAAAGTGTTCTGAGAAGCTTAAAATGAAGAAATAAGCGTTCTAAAATGCTTTAAAAATTCAAAGACATCTTTCAATGGTTAACTAACGCAAGGCGCAATATCAGACCTTAATATTGACCCATAATATTTAAATTGGCCCAGGTATTATATTACAGGGTAATAGTGTACCCTACCACAGGAAATAATTATAGGTCAATTAGGGGGTACACTATGTATATTTTAAATAGTGCATTAAAACATGGAAATTCGAAGACACTTTTCTATGTTAACTGACGGCACGGTATCGGACCTTAATATTGACCTACAATTTTTAAATTGGACCACGTATTATATTACAGGTTTATAGTGTACCCTACCACAGGAAATAATTATATGTCAATTAGGGGGTACACAGCGTGACCCTAAAGTTTACTATGTATGCCTATGCGAAATAAAGTGTTCTGAGAAGCTTAAAATGAGGAAATAAGCGTTCTAAAATGCTTTAAAAATTCAAAGACATTTTTCTATGTTAACTAACGGCACGGTATCGTACCTTAATATTGACCTATAATTTTTAAATTGGACCACGTATTATATTACAGGGTAATAGTTTACCCTACTAAAGGAAATAATTATAGGTCAATTAGGGGGTACACAGCGTGACCCTAAAGTTTACTATGTATGCCTATGCGAAATAAAGTGTTCTGAGAAGCTTAAAATGAAGAAATAAGCGTTCTAAAATGCTTTAAAAATTCAAAGACATCTTTCAATGTTTAACTAACGCTAAGCGCAATATCAGACCTCAATATTGACCCATAATATTTAAATTGGACCAGGTATTATATTACAGGGTAATAGTGTACCCTACCACAGGAAATAATTATAGGTCAATTAGGGGGTACACAGTGTGACCCTAAAGTTTACTATGTATGCCTATGCGAAATAAAGAGTTCTGAGAAGCTTAAAATGAGGAAATAAGCGTTCTAAAATGCTTTAAAAATTCAAAGACATTTTTCTATGTTAACTAACGGCACGGTATCGTACCTTAATATTGACCTATAATTTTTAAATTGGACCACGTATTATATTACAGGGTAATAGTTTACCCTACCAAAGGAAATAGTTATAGGTCAATTAGGGGGTACACAGCGTGACCCTAAAGTTTACTATGTATGCCTATGCGAAATAAAGTGTTCTGAGAAGCTTAAAATGAAGAAATAAGCGTTCTAAAATGCTTTAAAAATTCAAAGACATCTTTCAATGGTTAACTAACGCAAGGCGCAATATCAGACCTTAATATTGACCCATAATATTTAAATTGGCCCAGGTATTATATTACAGGGTAATAGTGTACCCTACCACAGGAAATAATTATAGGTCAATTAGGGGTTACACAGTGTGACCCTAAAGTTTACTATGTATGCCTATGCGAAATAAAGAGTTCTGAGAAGCTTAAAATGAGGAAATAAGTGTTCTAAAATGCTTTAAAAATTCAAAGACATTTTTCTATGTTAACTAACGGCACGGTATCGTACCTTAATATTGACCTATAATTTTTAAATTGGACCACGTATTATATTACAGGGTAATAGTGTACCCTACCACAGGAAATAATTATAGGTCAATTAGGGGGTACACAGCGTGACCCTAAAGTTTACTATGTATGCCTATGCGAAATAAAGTGTTTTGAGAAGCTTAAAATGAAGAAATAAGCGTTCTAAAATGCTTTAAAAATTCAAAGACATCTTTCAATGGTTAACTAACGGAAGGCGCAATATCAGACCTTAATATTGACCCATAATATTTAAATTGGCCCAGGTATTATATTACAGGGTAATAGTGTACCCTACCACAGGAAATAATTATAGGTCAATTAGGGTGTACACTATGTATATTTTAAATAGTGCATTAAAACAAGGAAATTCGAAGACTCTTTTCTATGTTAACTAACGGCACGGTATCGGACCTTAATATTGACCTAAAATTTTTAAATTGGACCACGTATTATATTACAGGGTAATAGTTTACCCTACCAAAGGAAATAATTATAGGTCAATTAGGGGGTACACAGCGTGACCCTAAAATTTACTATGTATGCCTATGCGAAATAAAGTGTTCTGAGAAGCTTAAAATGAAGAAATAAGCGTTCTAAAATGCTTTAAAAATTCAAAGACATCTTTCAATGTTTAACTAACGCTAAGCGCAATATCAGACCTCAATATTGACCCATAATATTTAAATTGGACCAGGTATTATATTACAGGGTAATAGTGTACCCTACCACAGGAAATAATTATAGGTCAATTAGGGGGTACACAGTGTGACCCTAAAGTTTACTATGTATGCCTATGCGAAATAAAGAGTTCTGAGAAGCTTAAAATGAGGAAATAAGCGTTCTAAAATGCTTTAAAAATTCAAAGACATTTTTCTATGTTAACTAACGGCACGGTATCGTACCTTAATATTGACCTATAATTTTTAAATTGGACCACGTATTATATTACAGGGTAATAGTGTACCCTACCACAGGAAATAATTATAGGTCAATTAGGGGGTACACAGCGTGACCCTAAAGTTTACTATGTATGCCTATGCGAAATAAAGTGTTCTGAGAAGC
Source organism: Parasteatoda tepidariorum (assembly GCF_982258835.1). Taxonomy (NCBI): domain Eukaryota; kingdom Metazoa; phylum Arthropoda; class Arachnida; order Araneae; family Theridiidae; genus Parasteatoda; species Parasteatoda tepidariorum. Next base: position 114,301,794 of record NC_141759.1, read on the forward strand.
TTAAAATGAAGAAATAAGCGTTCTAAAATGCTTTAAAAATTCAAAGACAACTTTCAATGGTTAACTAACGCAAGGCGCAATATCAGACCTTAATATTGACCCATAATATTTAAATTGGCCCAGGTATTATATTACAGGGTAATAGTGTACCCTACCACAGGAAATAATTATAGGTCAATTAGGGTGTACACTATGTATATTTTAAATAGTGCATTAAAACAAGGAAATTCGAAGACTCTTTTCTATGTTAACTAACGGCACGGTATCGGACCTTAATATTGACCTAAAATTTTTAAATTGGACCACGTATTATATTACAGGGTGATAGTGTACCCTACCACGGAAAATAATTATAGGTCAAATAGGTGGTACACAGCGTGACCCTAAAGTTTACTATGTATGCCTATGCGAAATAAAGTGTTCTGAGAAGCTTAAAATGAAGAAATAAGCGTTCTAAAATGCTTTAAAAATTCAAAGACAACTTTCAATGGTTAACTAACGCAAGGCGCAATATCAGACCTTAATATTGACCCATAATATTTAAATTGGCCCAGGTATTATATTACAGGGTAATAGTGTACCCTACCACAGGAAATAATTATAGGTCAATTAGGGTGTACACTATGTATATTTTAAATAGTGCATTAAAACAAGGAAATTCGAAGACTCTTTTCTATGTTAACTAACGGCACGGTATCGGACCTTAATATTGACCTAAAATTTTTAAATTGGACCACGTATTATATTACAGGGTGATAGTGTACCCTACCACGGAAAATAATTATAGGTCAAATAGGTGGTACTCAGCGTGACCCTAAAGTTTACTATGTATGCCTATGCGAAATAAAGTGTTCTGAGAAGCTTAAAATGAAGAAATAAGCGTTCTAAAATGCTTTAAAAATTCAAAGACATCTTTCAATGGTTAACTAACGCAAGGCGCAATATCAGACCTCAATATTGACCCATAATATTTAAATTGGACCAGGTATTATATTACAGGGTAATAGTGTACCCTACCACAGGAAATAATTATAGGTCAATTAGGGGGTACACAGTGTGACCCTAAAGTTTACTATGTATGCCTATGCGAAATAAAGAGTTCTGAGAAGCTTAAAATGAGGAAATAAGCGTTCTAAAATGCTTTAAAAATTCAAAGACATTTTTCTATGTTAACTAACGGCACGGTATCGTACCTTAATATTGACCTATAATTTTTAAATTGGACCACGTATTATATTACAGGGTAATAGTGTACCCTACCACAGGAAATAATTATAGGTCAATTAGGGGGTACACAGCGTGACCCTAAAGTTTACTATGTATGCCTATGCGAAATAAAGTGTTCTGAGAAGCTTAAAATGAAGAAATAAGCGTTCTAAAATGCTTTAAAAATTCAAAGACATCTTTCAATGGTTAACTAACGCAAGGCGCAATATCAGACCTTAATATTGACCCATAATATTTAAATTGGCTTAGGTATTATATTACAGGGTAATAGTGTACCCTACCGCAGGAAATAATTATAGGTCAATTAGGGTGTACACTATGTATATTTTAAATAGTGCATTAAAACAAGGAAATTCGAAGACTCTTTTCTATGTTAACTAACGGCACGGTATCGGACCTTAATATTGACCTAAAATTTTTAAATTGGACCACGTATTATATTACAGGGTGATAGTGTACCCTACCACGGAAAATAATTATAGGTCAAATAGGTGGTACTCAGCGTGACCCTAAAGTTTACTATGTATGCCTATGCGAAATAAAATGTTCTGAGAAGCTTAAAATGAGGAAATAAGCGTTCTAAAATGCTTTAAAAATTCAAAGACATTTTTCTATGTTAACTAACGGCACGGTATCGTACCTTAATATTGACCTATAATTTTTAAATTGGACCACGTATTATATTACAGGGTAATAGTGTACCCTACCACAGGAAATAATTATAGGTCAATTAGGGGGTACACAGCGTGACCCTAAAGATTACTATGTATGCCTATGCGAAATAAAGTGTTCTGAGAAGCTTAAAATGAAGAAATAAGCGTTCTAAAATGCTTTAAAAATTCAAAGACATCTTTCAATGGTTAACTAACGCAAGGCGCAATACCAGACCTTAATATTGACCCATAATATTTAAATTGGCCCAGGTATTATATTACAGGGTAATAGTGTACCCTACCACAGGAAATAATTATAGGTCAATTAGGGGGTACACTATGTATATTTTAAATAGTGCATTAAAACATGGAAATTCGAAGACACTACTCTATGTTAACTAACGGCACGGTATCGGACCTTAATATTGACCTACAATTTTTAAATTGGACCACGTGTTATATTACAGGGTTATAGTGTACCCTACCACAGGAAATAATTATATGTCAATTAGGGGGTACACAGCGTGACCCTAAAGTTTCCTATGTATGCCTATGCGAAATAAAGTGTTCTGAGAAGCTTAAAATGAAGAAATAAGCGTTCTAAAATGCTTTAAAAATTCAAAGACATCTTTCAATGGTTAACTAACGCAAGGCTCAATATCAGACCTTAATATTGACCCATAATATATAAATTGGACCAGGTATTATATTACAGGGTAATAGTGTACCCTACCACAGAAAATAATTATAGGTCAATTAGGGGGTACACTATGTATATTTTAAATAGTGCATTAAAACAAGGAAATTCGAAGACTCTTTTCTATGTTAACTAACGGCACGGTATCGGACCTTAATATTGACCAAAAATTTTTAAATTGGACCACGTATTATATTACAGGGTGATAGTGTACCCTACCACGGAAAATAATTATAGGTCAAATAGGTGGTACTCAGCGTGACCCTAAAGTTTACTATGTATGCCTATGCGAAATAAAGTGTTCTGAGAAGCTTAAAATGAAGAAATAAGCGTTCTAAAATGCTTTAAAAATTCAAAGACATCTTTCAATGGTTAACTAACGCAAGGTGCAATATCAGACCTCAATATTGACCCATAATATTTAAATTGTTCCAGGTATTATATTACAGGGTAATAGTGTACCCTACCACAGGAAATAATTATAGGTCAATTAGGGTGTTCACTATGTATATTTTAAATAGTGCATTAAAACAAGGAAATTCGAAGACTCTTTTCTATGTTAACTAACGGCACGGTATCGGACCTTAATATTGACCTAAAATTTTTAAATTGGACCACGTATTATATTACAGGGTGATAGTGTACCCTAATACGGAAAATAATTATAGGTCAAATAGGTGGTACTCAGCGTGACCCTAAAGTTTACTATGTATGCCTATGCGAAATAAAGTGTTCTGAGAAGCTTAAAATGAGGAAATAAGCGTTCTAAAATGCTTTAAAAATTCAAAGACATTTTTCTATGTTAACTAACGGCACGGTATCGTACCTTAATATTGACCTAAAAATTTTAAATTGGACCACGTATTATATTACAGGGTGATAGTGTACCCTACCACAGGAAATAATTATAGGTCAAATAGGGGGTACACAGTGAGACCCTAAAGTTTACTATGTATGCCTATGCGAAATAAAGTGTTCTGAGAAGCTTAAAATGAAGAAATAAGCGTTCTAAAATGCTTTAAAAATTCAAAGACATCTTCCAATGGTTAACTAACGCAAGGCGCAATATCAGACCTCAATATTGACCCATAAAATTTAAATTGGACCAGGTATTATATTACAGGGTAATAGTGTACCCTACCACAGGAAATAATTATAGGTCAATTAGGGGGTACACAGTGTGACCCTAAAGTTTACTATGTATGCCTATGCGAAATAAAGAGTTCTGAGAAGCTTAAAATGAGGAAATAAGCGTTCTAAAATGCTTTAAAAATTCAAAGACATTTTTCTATGTTAACTAACGGCACGGTATCGTACCTTAATATTGACCTATAATTTTTAAATTGGACCACGTATTATATTACAGGGTAATAGTTTACCCTACCAAAGGAAATAATTTTAGGTCAATTAGGGGGTACACAGCGTGACCCTAAAGTTTACTATGTATGCCTATGCGAAATAAAGTGTTCTGAGAAGCTTAAAATGAAGAAATAAGCGTTCTAAAATGCTTTAAAAATTCAAAGACATCTTTCAATGGTTAACTAACGCAAGGCGCAATATCAGACCTTAATATTGACCCATAATATTTAAATTGGCCCAGGTATTATATTACAGGGTAATAGTGTACCCTACCACAGGAAATAATTATAGGTCAATTAGGGGGTACACAGTGTGACCCTAAAGTTTACTATGTATGCCTATGCGAAATAAAGAGTTCTGAGAAGCTTAAAATGAGGAAATAAGCGTTCTAAAATGCTTTAAAAATTCAAAGACATTTTTCTATGTTAACTAACGGCACGGTTTCGTACCTTAATATTGACCTATAATTTTTAAATTGGACCACGTATTATATTACAGGGTAATAGTGTACCCTACCACAGGAAATAATTATAGGTCAATTAGGGGGTACACAGCGTGACCCTAAAGTTTACTATGTATGCCTATGCGAAATAAAGTGTTCTGAGAAGCTTAAAATGAAGAAATAAGCGTTCTAAAATGCTTTAAAAATTCAAAGACATCTTTCAATGGTTAACTAACGCAAGGCGCAATATCAGACCTCAATATTGACCCATAATATTTAAATTGGACCAGGTATTATATTACAGGATAATAGTGTACTCTACCACAGGAAATAATTATAGGTCAATTAGGGTGTACTCTATGTATATTTTAAGTAGTGCATTAAAACAAGGAAATTCGAAGACTCTTTTCTATGTTAACTAACGGCACGGTATCGGACCTTAATATTGACCTAAAATTTTTAAATTGGACCACGTATTATATTACAGGGTGACAGTGTACCCTAATACGGAAAATAATTATAGGTCAAATAGGTGGTACTCAGCGTGACCCTAAAGTTTACTATGTATGCCTATGCGAAATAAAGTGTTCTGAGAAGCTTAAAATGAGGAAATAAGCGTTCTAAAATGCTTTAAAAATTCAAAGACATTTTTCTATGTTAACTAACGGCACGGTATCGTACCTTAATATTGACCTATAATTTTTAAATTGGACCACGTATTATATTACAGGGTAATAGTGTACCCTACCACAGGAAATAATTATAGGTCAATTAGGGGGTACACAGCGTGACCCTAAAGTTTACTATGTATGCCTATGCGAAATAAAGTGTTCTGAGAAGCTTAAAATGAAGAAATAAGCGTTCTAAAATGCTTTAAAAATTCAAAGACATCTTTCAATGGTTAACTAACGCAAGGCGCAATATCAGACCTCAATATTGACCCATAATATTTAAATTGGACCAGGTATTATATTACAGGGTAATAGTGTACCCTACCACAGGAAATAATTATAGGTCAATTAGGGGGTACAAAGTGTGACCCTAAAGTTTACTATGTATGCCTATGCGAAATAAAGAGTTCTTAGAAGCTTAAAATGAGGAAATAAGCGTTCTAAAATGCTTTAAAAATTCAAAGACATTTTTCTATGTTAACTAACGGCACGGTATCGTACCTTAATATTGACCTATAATTTTTAAATTGGACCACGTATTATATTACTGGGTAATAGTGTACCCTACCACAGGAAATAATTATAGGTCAATTAGGGGGTACACCGCGTGACCCTAAAGTTTACTATGTATGCCTATGCGAAATAAAGTGTTCTGAGAAGCTTTAAATGAAGAAATAAGCGTTCTAAAATGCTTTAAAAATTCAAAGACATCTTTCAATGGTTAACTAACGCAAGGCGCAATATCAGACCTTAATATTGACCCATAATATTTAAATTGGCCCAGGTATTATATTACAGGGTAATAGTGTACCCTACCACAGGAAATAATTATAGGTCAATTAGGGGGTACACTATGTATATTTTAAATAGTGCATTAAAACATGGAAATTCGAAGACACTTTTCTATGTTAACTGACGGCACGGTATCGGACCTTAATATTGACCTACAATTTTTAAATTGGACCACGTATTATATTACAGGGTTATAGTGTACCCTACCACAGGAAATAATTATATGTCAATTAGGGGGTACACAGCGTGACCCTAAAGTTTCCTATGTATGCCTATGCGAAATAAAGTGTTCTGAGAAGCTTAAAATGAAGAAATAAGCGTTCTAAAATGCTTTAAAAATTCAAAGACATCTTTCAATGGTTAACTAACGCAAGGCTCAATATCAGACCTTAATATTGACCCATAATATATAAATTGAACCAGGTATTATATTACAGGGTAATAGTGTACCCTACCACAGGAAATAATTATAGGTCAATTAGGGGGTACACAGCGTGACCCTAAAGTTTACTATGTATGCCTATGCAAAATAGAGTGTTCTGAGAAGCTTAAAATGAAGAAATAAGCGTTCTAAAATGCTTTAAAAATTCAAAGACATCTTTCAATGGTTAACTAACGCAAAGCGCGATATCAGACCTTAATATGGAACCATAATATTTAAATTGGACCAGGTATTATATTACAGGGTAATAGTGTACCCTACAACAAGAAATAATTATAGGTCAATTAGGGAGTACACTATGTATATTTAAAATAGTGCATTAAAACAAGGAAATTCGAAGACTCTTTTCTATGTTAACTAACGGCACGGTATCGGACCTTAATATTGACCTAAAATTTTTAAATTGGACCACGTATTATATTACCGGGTGATAGTGTACCCTACCACGGAAAATAATTATAGGTCAAATAGGTGGTACTCAGCGTGACCCTAAAGTTTACTATGTATGCCTATGCGAAATAAAGTGTTCTGAGAAGCTTAAAATGAGGAAATAAGCGTTCTAAAATGCTTTAAAAATTCAAAGACATTTTTCTATGTTAACTAACGGCACGGTATCGTACCTTAATATTGACCTATAATTTTTAAATTGGACCACGTATTATATTACAGGGTAATAGTTTACCCTACTAAAGGAAATAATTATAGGTCAATTAGGGGGTTCACAGCGTGACCCTAAAGTTTACTATGTATGCCTATGCGAAATAAAGTGTTCTGAGAAGCTTAAAATGAAGAAATAAGCGTTCTAAAATGCTTTAAAAATTCAAAGACATCTTTCAATGTTTAACTAACGCTAAGCGCAATATCAGACCTCAATATTGACCCATAATATTTAAATTGGACCAGGTATTATATTACAGGGTAATAGTGTACCCTACCACAGGAAATAATTATAGGTCAATTAGGGGGTACACAGTGTGACCCTAAAGTTTACTATGTATGCCTATGCGAAATAAAGAGTTCTGAGAAGCTTAAAATGAGGAAATAAGCGTTCTAAAATGCTTTAAAAATTCAAAGACATTTTTCTATGTTAACTAACGGCACGGTATCGTACCTTAATATTGACCTATAATTTTTAAATTGGACCACGTATTATATTACAGGGTAATAGTGTACCCTACCACAGGAAATAATTATAGGTCAATTAGGGGGTACACAGCGTGACCCTAAAGTTTACTATGTATGCCTATGCGAAATAAAGTGTTCTGAGAAGCTTAAAATGAAGAAATAAGCGTTCTAAAATGCTTTAAAAATTCAAAGACATCTTTCAATGGTTAACTAACGGAAGGCGCAATATCAGACCTTAATATTGACCCATAATATTTAAATTGGCCCAGGTATTATATTACAGGGTAATAGTGTACCCTACCACAGGAAATAATTATAGGTCAATTAGGGTGTACACTATGTATATTTTAAATAGTGCATTAAAACAAGGAAATTCGAAGACTCTTTTCTATGTTAACTAACGGCACGGTATCGGACCTTAATATTGACCTAAAATTTTTAAATTGGACCACGTATTATATTACAGGGTAATAGTTTACCCTACCAAAGGAAATAATTATAGGTCAATTAGGGGGTACACAGCGTGACCCTAAAGTTTACTATGTATGCCTATGCGAAATAAAGTGTTCTGAGAAGCTTAAAATGAAGAAATAAGCGTTCTAAAATGCTTTAAAAATTCAAAGACATCTTTCAATGTTTAACTAACGCTAAGCGCAATATCAGACCTCAATATTGACCCATAATATTTAAATTGGACCAGGTATTATATTACAGGGTAATAGTGTACCCTACCACAGGAAATAATTATAGGTCAATTAGGGGGTACACAGTGTGACCCTAAAGTTTACTATGTATGCCTATGCGAAATAAAGAGTTCTGAGAAGCTTAAAATGAGGAAATAAGCGTTCTAAAATGCTTTAAAAATTCAAAGACATTTTTCTATGTTAACTAACGGCACGGTTTCGTACCTTAATATTGACCTATAATTTTTAAATTGGACCACGTATTATATTACAGGGTAATAGTGTACCCTACCACAGGAAATAATTATAGGTCAATTAGGGGGTACACAGCGTGACCCTAAAGTTTACTATGTATGCCTATGCGAAATAAAGTGTTCTGAGAAGCTTAAAATGAAGAAATAAGCGTTCTAAAATGCTTTAAAAATTCAAAGACATCTTTCAATGGTTAACTAACGCAAGGCGCAATATCAGACCTTAATATTGACCCATAATATTTAAATTGGCCCAGGTATTATATTACAGGGTAATAGTGTACCCTACAACAAGAAATAATTATAGGTCAATTAGGGAGTACACTATGTATATTTAAAATAGTGCATTAAAACAAGGAAATTCGAAGACTCTTTTCTATGTTAACTAACGGCACGGTATCGGACCTTAATATTGACCTAAAATTTTTAAATTGGACCACGTATTATATTACCGGGTGATAGTGTACCCTACCACGGAAAATAATTATAGGTCAAATAGGTGGTACTCAGCGTGACCCTAAAGTTTACTATGTATGCCTATGCGAAATAAAGTGTTCTGAGAAGCTTAAAATGAGGAAATAAGCGTTCTAAAATGCTTTAAAAATTCAAAGACATTTTTCTATGTTAACTAACGGCACGGTATCGTACCTTAATATTGACCTATAATTTTTAAATTGGACCACGTATTATATTACAGGGTAATAGTTTACCCTACTAAAGGAAATAATTATAGGTCAATTAGGGGGTTCACAGCGTGACCCTAAAGTTTACTATGTATGCCTATGCGAAATAAAGTGTTCTGAGAAGCTTAAAATGAAGAAATAAGCGTTCTAAAATGCTTTAAAAATTCAAAGACATCTTTCAATGTTTAACTAACGCTAAGCGCAATATCAGACCTCAATATTGACCCATAATATTTAAATTGGACCAGGTATTATATTACAGGGTAATAGTGTACCCTACCACAGGAAATAATTATAGGTCAATTAGGGGGTACACAGTGTGACCCTAAAGTTTACTATGTATGCCTATGCGAAATAAAGAGTTCTGAGAAGCTTAAAATGAGGAAATAAGCGTTCTAAAATGCTTTAAAAATTCAAAGACATTTTTCTATGTTAACTAACGGCACGGTATCGTACCTTAATATTGACCTATAATTTTTAAATTGGACCACGTATTATATTACAGGGTAATAGTGTACCCTACCACAGGAAATAATTATAGGTCAATTAGGGGGTACACAGCGTGACCCTAAAGTTTACTATGTATGCCTATGCGAAATAAAGTGTTCTGAGAAGCTTAAAATGAAGAAATAAGCGTTCTAAAATGCTTTAAAAATTCAAAGACATCTTTCAATGGTTAACTAACGGAAGGCGCAATATCAGACCTTAATATTGACCCATAATATTTAAATTGGCCCAGGTATTATATTACAGGGTAATAGTGTACCCTACCACAGGAAATAATTATAGGTCAATTAGGGTGTACACTATGTATATTTTAAATAGTGCATTAAAACAAGGAAATTCGAAGACTCTTTTCTATGTTAACTAACGGCACGGTATCGGACCTTAATATTGACCTAAAATTTTTAAATTGGACCACGTATTATATTACAGGGTAATAGTTTACCCTACCAAAGGAAATAATTATAGGTCAATTAGGGGGTACACAGCGTGACCCTAAAGTTTACTATGTATGCCTATGCGAAATAAAGTGTTCTGAGAAGCTTAAAATGAAGAAATAAGCGTTCTAAAATGCTTTAAAAATTCAAAGACATCTTTCAATGTTTAACTAACGCTAAGCGCAATATCAGACCTCAATATTGACCCATAATATTTAAATTGGACCAGGTATTATATTACAGGGTAATAGTGTACCCTACCACAGGAAATAATTATAGGTCAATTAGGGGGTACACAGTGTGACCCTAAAGTTTACTATGTATGCCTATGCGAAATAAAGAGTTCTGAGAAGCTTAAAATGAGGAAATAAGCGTTCTAAAATGCTTTAAAAATTCAAAGACATTTTTCTATGTTAACTAACGGCACGGTATCGTACCTTAATATTGACCTATAATTTTTAAATTGGACCACGTATTATATTACAGGGTAATAGTTTACCCTACCAAAGGAAATATTTATAGGTCAATTAGGGGGTACACAGCGTGACCCTAAAGTTTACTATGTATGCCTATGCGAAATAAAGTGTTCTGAGAAGCTTAAAATGAAGAAATAAGCGTTCTAAAATGCTTTAAAAATTCAAAGACATCTTTCAATGGTTAACTAACGCAAGGCGCAATATCAGACCTTAATATTGACCCATAATATTTAAATTGGCCCAGGTATTATATTACAGGGTAATAGTGTACCCTACCACAGGAAATAATTATAGGTCAATTAGGGGGTACACAGTGTGACCCTAAAGTTTACTATGTATGCCTATGCGAAATAAAGAGTTCTGAGAAGCTTAAAATGAGGAAATAAGCGTTCTAAAATGCTTTAAAAATTCAAAGACATTTTTCTATGTTAACTAACGGCACGGTTTCGTACCTTAATATTGACCTATAATTTTTAAATTGGACCACGTATTATATTACAGGGTAATAGTGTACCCTACCACAGGAAATAATTATAGGTCAATTAGGGGGTACACAGCGTGACCCTAAAGTTTACTATGTATGCCTATGCGAAATAAAGTGTTCTGAGAAGCTTAAAATGAAGAAATAAGCGTTCTAAAATGCTTTAAAAATTCAAAGACATCTTTCAATGGTTAACTAACGCAAGGCGCAATATCAGACCTTAATATTGACCCATAATATTTAAATTGGCCCAGGTATTATATTACAGGGTAATAGTGTACCCTACAACAAGAAATAATTATAGGTCAATTAGGGAGTACACTATGTATATTTAAAATAGTGCATTAAAACAAGGAAATTCGAAGACTCTTTTCTATGTTAACTAACGGCACGGTATCGGACCTTAATATTGACCTAAAATTTTTAAATTGGACCACGTATTATATTACCGGGTGATAGTGTACCCTACCACGGAAAATAATTATAGGTCAAATAGGTGGTACTCAGCGTGACCCTAAAGTTTACTATGTATGCCTATGCGAAATAAAGTGTTCTGAGAAGCTTAAAATGAGGAAATAAGCGTTCTAAAATGCTTTAAAAATTCAAAGACATTTTTCTATGTTAACTAACGGCACGGTATCGTACCTTAATATTGACCTATAATTTTTAAATTGGACCACGTATTATATTACAGGGTAATAGTGTACCCTACCACAGGAAATAATTATAGGTCAATTAGTGTGTACTCTATGTATATTTTAAGTAGTGCATTAAAACAAGGAAATTCGAAGACTCTTTTCTATGTTAACTAACGGCACGGTATCGGACCTTAATATTGACCTAAAATTTTTAAATTGGACCACGTATTATATTACAGGGTGATAGTGTACCCTAATACGGAAAATAATTATAGGTCAAATAGGTGGTACTCAGCGTGACCCTAAAGTTTACTATGTATGCCTATGCGAAATAAAGTGTTCTGAGAAGCTTAAAATGAGGAAATAAGCGTTCTAAAATGCTTTAAAAATTCAAAGACATTTTTCTATGTTAACTAACGGCACGGTATCGTACCTTAATATTGACCTATAATTTTTAAATTGGACCACGTATTATATTACAGGGTAATAGTGTACCCTACCACAGGAAATAATTATAGGTCAATTAGGGGGTACACAGCGTGACCCTAAAGTTTACTATGTATGCCTATGCGAAATAAAGTGTTCTGAGAAGCTTAAAATGAAGAAATAAGCGTTCTAAAATGCTTTAAAAATTCAAAGACATCTTTCAATGGTTAACTAACGCAAGGCGCAATATCAGACCTCAATATTGACCCATAATATTTAAATTGGACCAGGTATTATATTACAGGGTAATAGTGTACCCTACCACAGGAAATAATTATAGGTCAATTAGGGGGTACACAGTGTGACCCTAAAGTTTACTATGTATGCCTATGCGAAATAAAGAGTTCTGAGAAGCTTAAAATGAGGAAATAAGCGTTCTAAAATGCTTTAAAAATTCAAAGACATTTTTCTATGTTAACTAACGGCACGGTATCGTACCTTAATATTGACCTATAATTTTTAAATTGGACCACGTATTATATTACTGGGTAATAGAGTACCCTACCACAGGAAATAATTATAGGTCAATTAGGGGGTACACCGCGTGACCCTAAAGTTTACTATGTATGCCTATGCGAAATAAAGTGTTCTGAGAAGCTTAAAATGAAGAAATAAGCGTTCTAAAATGCTTTAAAAATTCAAAGACATCTTTCAATGGTTAACTAACGAAAGGCGCAATATCAGACCTTAATATTGACCCATAATATTTAAATTGGCCCAGGTATTATATTACAGGGTAATAGTGTACCCTACCACAGGAAATAATTATAGGTCAATTAGGGGGTACACTATGTATATTTTAAATAGTGCATTAAAACATGGAAATTCTAAGACACTTTTCTATGTTAACTGACGGCACGGTATCGGACCTTAATATTGACCTAAAATTTTTAAATTGGACCACGTATTATATTACCGGGTGATAGTGTACCCTACCACGGAAAATAATTATAGGTCAAATAGGTGGTACTCAGCGTGACCCTAAAGTTTACTATGTATGCCTATGCGAAATAAAGTGTTCTGAGAAGCTTAAAATGAAGAAATAAGCGTTCTAAAATGCTTTAAAAATTCAAAGACATCTTTCAATGTTTAACTAACGCTAAGCGCAATATCAGACCTCAATATTGACCCATAATATTTAAATTGGACCAGGTATTATATTACAGAATAATAGTGTACCCTACCACAGGAAATAATTATAGGTCAATTAGGGGGTACACAGTGTGACCCTAAAGTTTACTATGTATGCCTATGCGAAATAAAGAGTTCTGAGAAGCTTAAAATGAGGAAATAAGCGTTCTAAAATGCTTTAAAAATTCAAAGACATTTTTCTATGTTAACTAACGGCACGGTATCGTACCTTAATATTGACCTATAATTTTTAAATTGGACCACGTATTATATTACAGGGTAATAGTTTACCCTACCAAAGGAAATAATTATAGGTCAATTAGGGGGTACACAGCGTGACCCTAAAGTTTACTATGTATGCCTATGCGAAATAAAGTGTTCTGAGAAGCTTAAAATGAAGAAATAAGCGTTCTAAAATGCTTTAAAAATTCAAAGACATCTTTCAATGGTTAACTAACGCAAGGCGCAATATCAGACCTTAATATTGACCCATAATATTTAAATTGGCCCAGGTATTATATTACAGGGTAATAGTGTACCCTACCACAGGAAATAATTATAGGTCAATTAGGGGGTACACAGTGTGACCCTAAAGTTTACTATGTATGCCTATGCGAAATAAAGAGTTCTGAGAAGCTTAAAATGAGGAAATAAGCGTTCTAAAATGCTTTAAAAATTCAAAGACATTTTTCTATGTTAACTAACGGCACGGTTTCGTACCTTAATATTGACCTATAATTTTTAAATTGGACCACGTATTATATTACAGGGTAATAGTGTACCCTACCACAGGAAATAATTATAGATCAATTAGGGGGTACACAGCGTGACCCTAAAGTTTACTATGTATGCCTATGCGAAATAAAGTGTTCTGAGAAGCTTAAAATGAAGAAATAAGCGTTCTAAAATGCTTTAAAAATTCAAAGACATCTTTCAATGGTTAACTAACGCAAGGCGCAATATCAGACCTTAATATTGACCCATAATATTTAAATTGGCCCAGGTATTATATTACAGGGTAATAGTGTACCCTACCACAGGAAATAATTATAGGTCAATTAGGGTGTACACTATGTATATTTTAAATAGTGCATTAAAACAAGGAAATTCGAAGACTCTTTTCTATGTTAACTAACGGCACGGTATCGGACCTTAATATTGACCTAAAATTTTTAAATTGGTCCACGTATTATATTACAGGGTGATAGTGTACCCTACCACGGAAAATAATTATAGGTCAAATAGGTGGTACTCAGCGTGACCCTAAAGTTTACTATGTATGCCTATGCGAAATAAAGTGTTCTGAGAAGCTTAAAATGAAGAAATAAGCGTTCTAAAATGCTTTAAAAATTCAAAGACATCTTTCAATGGTTAACTAACGCAAGGCGCAATATCAGACCTCAATATTGACCCATAATATTTAAATTGGACCAGGTATTATATTACAGGATAATAGTGTACTCTACCACAGGAAATAATTATAGGTCAATTAGGGTGTACTCTATGTATATTTTAAGTAGTGCATTAAAACAAGGAAATTCGAAGACTCTTTTCTATGTTAATTAACGGCACGGTATCGGACCTTAATATTGACCTAAAATTTTTAAATTGGACCACGTATTATATTACAGGGTGATAGTGTACCCTAATACGGAAAATAATTATAGGTCAAATAGGTGGTACTCAGCGTGACCCTAAAGTTTACTATGTATGCCTATGCGAAATAAAGTGTTCTGAGAAGCTTAAAATGAGGAAATAAGCGTTCTAAAATGCTTTAAAAATTCAAAGACATTTTTCTATGTTAACTAACGGCACGGTATCGTACCTTAATATTGACCTATAATTTTTAAATTGGACCACGTATTATATTACAGGGTAATAGTGTACCCTACCACAGGAAATAATTATAGGTCAATTAGGGGGTACACAGCGTGACCCTAAAGTTTACTATGTATGCCTATGCGAAATAAAGTGTTCTGAGAAGCTTAAAATGAAGAAATAAGCGTTCTAAAATGCTTTAAAAATTCAAAGACATCTTTCAATGGTTAACTAACGCAAGGCGCAATATCAGACCTCAATATTGACCCATAATATTTAAATTGGACCAGGTATTATATTACAGGGTAATAGTGTACCCTACCACAGGAAATAATTATAGGTCAATTAGGGGGTACACAGTGTGACCCTAAAGTTTACTATGTATGCCTATGCGAAATAAAGAGTTCTGAGAAGCTTAAAATGAGGAAATAAGCGTTCTAAAATGCTTTAAAAATTCAAAGACATTTTTCTATGTTAACTAACGGCACGGTATCGTACCTTAATATTGACCTATAATTTTTAAATTGGACCACGTATTATATTACTGGGTAATAGAGTACCCTACCACAGGAAATAATTATAGGTCAATTAGGGGGTACACCGCGTGACCCTAAAGTTTACTATGTATGCCTATGCGAAATAAAGTGTTCTGAGAAGCTTAAAATGAAGAAATAAGCGTTCTAAAATGCTTTAAAAATTCAAAGACATCTTTCAATGGTTCACTAACGCAAGGCGCAATATCAGACCTTAATATTGACCCATAATATTTAAATTGGCCCAGGTATTATATTACAGGGTAATAGTGTACCCTACCACAGGAAATAATTATAGGTCAATTAGGGGGTACACTATGTATATTTTAAATAGTGCATTAAAACATGGAAATTCGAAGACACTTTTCTATGTTAACTGACGGCACGGTATCGGACCTTAATATTGACCTACAATTTTTAAATTGGACCACGTATTATATTACAGGGTTATAGTGTACCCTACCACAGGAAATAATTATATGTCAATTAGGGGGTACACAGCGTGACCCTAAAGTTTCCTATGTATGCCTATGCGAAATAAAGTGTTCTGAGAAGCTTAAAATGAAGAAATAAGCGTTCTAAAATGCTTTAAAAATTCAAAGACATCTTTCAATGGTTAACTAACGCTAGGCTCAATATCAGACCTTAATATTGACCCATAATATATAAATTGGACCAGGTATTATATTACAGGGTAATAGTGTACCCTACCACAGGAAATAATTATAGGTCAATTAGGGGGTACACAGCGTGACCCTAAAGTTTACTATGTATGCCTATGCGAAATAAAGAGTTCTGAGAAGCTTAAAATGAGGAAATAAGCGTTCTAAAATGCTTTAAAAATTCAAAGACATTTTTCTATGTTAACTAACGGCACGGTATCGTACCTTAATATTGACCTATAATTTTTAAATTGGACCACGTATTATATTACAGGGTAATAGTTTACCCTACCAAAGGAAATAATTATAGCTCAATTAGGGGGTACACAGCGTGACCCTAAAGTTTACTATGTATGCCTATGCGAAATAAAGTGTTCTGAGAAGCTTAAAATGAAGAAATAAGCGTTCTAAAATGCTTTAAAAATTCAAAGACATCTTTCAATGGTTAACTAACGCAAGGCGCAATATCAGACCTTAATATTGACCCATAATATTTAAATTGGCCCAGGTATTATATTACAGGGTAATAGTGTACCCTACCACAGGAAATAATTATAGGTCAATTAGGGGGTACACAGTGTGACCCTAAAGTTTACTATGTATGCCTATGCGAAATAAAGAGTTCTGAGAAGCTTAAAATGAGGAAATAAGCGTTCTAAAATGCTTTAAAAATTCAAAGACATTTTTCTATGTTAACTAACGGCACGGTTTCGTACCTTAATATTGACCTATAATTTTTAAATTGGACCACGTATTATATTACAGGGTAATAGTGTACCCTACCACAGGAAATAATTATAGGTCAATTAGGGGGTACACAGCGTGACCCTAAAGTTTACTATGTATGCCTATGCGAAATAAAGTGTTCTGAGAAGCTTAAAATGAAGAAATAAGCGTTCTAAAATGCTTTAAAAATTCAAAGACATCTTTCAATGGTTAACTAACGCAAGGCGCAATATCAGACCTTAATATTGACCCATAATATTTAAATTGGCCCAGGTATTATATTACAGGGTAATAGTGTACCCTACAACAAGAAATAATTATAGGTCAATTAGGGAGTACACTATGTATATTTAAAATAGTGCATTAAAACAAGGAAATTCGAAGACTCTTTTCTATGTTAACTAACGGCACGGTATCGGACCTTAATATTGACCTAAAATTTTTAAATTGGACCACGTATTATATTACCGGGTGATAGTGTACCCTACCACGGAAAATAATTATAGGTCAAATAGGTGGTACTCAGCGTGACCCTAAAGTTTACTATGTATGCCTATGCGAAATAAAGTGTTCTGAGAAGCTTAAAATGAAGAAATAAGCGTTCTAAAATGCTTTAAAAATTCAAAGACATCTTTCAATGTTTAACTAACGCTAAGCGCAATATCAGACCTCAATATTGACCCATAATATTTAAATTGGACCAGGTATTATATTACAGGGTAATAGTGTACCCTACCACAGGAAATAATTATAGGTCAATTAGGGGGTACACAGTGTGACCCTAAAGTTTACTATGTATGCCTATGCGAAATAAAGAGTTCTGAGAAGCTTAAAATGAGGAAATAAGCGTTCTAAAATGCTTTAAAAATTCAAAGACATTTTTCTATGTTAAATAACGGCACGGTATCGTACCTTAATATTGACCTATAATTTTTAAATTGGACCACGTATTATATTACAGGGTAATAGTTTACCCTACCAAAGGAAATAATTATAGGTCAATTAGGGGGTACACAGCGTGACCCTAAAGTTTACTATGTATGCCTATGCGAAATAAAGTGTTCTGAGAAGCTTAAAATGAAGAAATAAGCGTTCTAAAATGCTTTAAAAATTCAAAGACATCTTTCAATGGTTAACTAACGCAAGGCGCAATATCAGACCTTAATATTGACCCATAATATTTAAATTGGCCCAGGTATTATATTACAGGGTAATAGTGTACCCTACCACAGGAAATAATTATAGGTCAATTAGGGGGTACACAGTGTGACCCTAAAGTTTACTATGTATGCCTATGCGAAATAAAGAGTTCTGAGAAGCTTAAAATGAGGAAATAAGCGTTCTAAAATGCTTTAAAAATTCAAAGACATTTTTCTATGTTAACTAACGGCACGGTTTCGTACCTTAATATTGACCTATAATTTTTAAATTGGACCACGTATTATATTACAGGGTAATAGTGTACCCTACCACAGGAAATAATTATAGGTCAATTAGGGGGTACACAGCGTGACCCTAAAGTTTACTATGTATGCCTATGCGAAATAAAGTGTTCTGAGAAGCTTAAAATGAAGAAATAAGCGTTCTAAAATGCTTTAAAAATTCAAAGACATCTTTCAATGGTTAACTAACGCAAGGCGCAATATCAGACCTTAATATTGACCCATAATATTTAAATTGGCCCAGGTATTATATTACAGGGTAATAGTGTACCCTACCACAGGAAATAATTATAGGTCAATTAGGGTGTACACTATGTATATTTTAAATAGTGCATTAAAACAAGGAAATTCGAAGACTCTTTTCTATGTTAACTAACGGCACGGTATCGGACCTTAATATTGACCTAAAATTTTTAAATTGGTCCACGTATTATATTACAGGGTGATAGTGTACCCTACCACGGAAAATAATTATAGGTCAAATAGGTGGTACTCAGCGTGACCCTAAAGTTTACTATGTATGCCTATGCGAAATAAAGTGTTCTGAGAAGCTTAAAATGAAGAAATAAGCGTTCTAAAATGCTTTAAAAATTCAAAGACATCTTTCAATGGTTAACTAACGCAAGGCGCAATATCAGACCTCAATATTGACCCATAATATTTAAATTGGACCAGGTATTATATTACAGGATAATAGTGTACTCTACCACAGGAAATAATTATAGGTCAATTAGGGTGTACTCTATGTATATTTTAAGTAGTGCATTAAAACAAGGAAATTCGAAGACTCTTTTCTATGTTAACTAACGGCACGGTATCGGACCTTAATATTGACCTAAAATTTTTAAATTGGACCACGTATTATATTACAGGGTGATAGTGTACCCTAATACGGAAAATAATTATAGGTCAAATAGGTGGTACTCAGCGTGACCCTAAAGTTTACTATGTATGCCTATGCGAAATAAAGTGTTCTGAGAAGCTTAAAATGAGGAAATAAGCGTTCTAAAATGCTTTAAAAATTCAAAGACATTTTTCTATGTTAACTAACGGCACGGTATCGTACCTTAATATTGACCTATAATTTTTAAATTGGACCACGTATTATATTACAGGGTAATAGTGTACCCTACCACAGGAAATAATTATAGGTCAATTAGGGGGTACACAGCGTGACCCTAAAGTTTACTATGTATGCCTATGCGAAATAAAGTGTTCTGAGAAGCTTAAAATGAAGAAATAAGCGTTCTAAAATGTTTTAAAAATTCAAAGACATCTTTCAATGGTTAACTAACGCAAGGCGCAATATCAGACCTCAATATTGACCCATAATATTTAAATTGGACCAGGTATTATATTACAGGGTAATAGTGTACCCTACCACAGGAAATAATTATAGGTCAATTAGGGGGTACACAGTGTGACCCTAAAGTTTACTATGTATGCCTATGCGAAATAAAGAGTTCTGAGAAGCTTAAAATGAGGAAATAAGCGTTCTAAAATGCTTTAAAAATTCAAAGACATTTTTCTATGTTAACTAACGGCACGGTATCGTACCTTAATATTGACCTATAATTTTTAAATTGGACCACGTATTATATTACTGGGTAATAGAGTACCCTACCACAGGAAATAATTATAGGTCAATTAGGGGGTACACCGCGTGACCCTAAAGTTTACTATGTATGCCTATGCGAAATAAAGTGTTCTGAGAAGCTTAAAATGAAGAAATAAGCGTTCTAAAATGCTTTAAAAATTCAAAGACATCTTTCAATGGTTAACTAACGCAAGGCGCAATATCAGACCTTAATATTGACCCATAATATTTAAATTGGCCCAGGTATTATATTACAGGGTAATAGTGTACCCTACCACAGGAAATAATTATAGGTCAATTAGGGGGTACACTATGTATATTTTAAATAGTGCATTAAAACATGGAAATTCGAAGACACTTTTCTATGTTAACTGACGGCACGGTATCGGACCTTAATATTGACCTACAATTTTTAAATTGGACCACGTATTATATTACAGGGTTATAGTGTACCCTACCACAGGAAATAATTATATGTCAATTAGGGGGTACACAGCGTGACCCTAAAGTTTCCTATGTATGCCTATGCGAAATAAAGTGTTCTGAGAAGCTTAAAATGAAGAAATAAGCGTTCTAAAATGCTTTAAAAATTCAAAGACATCTTTCAATGGTTAACTAACGCTAGGCTCAATATCAGACCTTAATATTAACCCATAATATATAAATTGGACCAGGTATTATATTACAGGGTAATAGTGTACCCTACCACAGGAAATAATTATAGGTCAATTAGGGGGTACACAGCGTGACCCTAAAGTTTAGTATGTATGCCTATGCAAAATAGAGTGTTCTGAGAAGCTTAAAATGAAGAAATAAGCGTTCTAAAATGCTTTAAAAATTCAAAGACATCTTTCAATGGTTAACTAACGCAAAGCGCGATATCAGACCTTAATATGGAACCATAATATTTAAATTGGACCAGGTATTATATTACAGGGTAATAGTGTACCCTACAACAAGAAATAATTATAGGTCAATTAGGGAGTACACTATGTATATTTAAAATAGTGCATTAAAACAAGGAAATTCGAAGACTCTTTTCTATGTTAACTAACGGCACGGTATCGGACCTTAATATTGACCTAAAATTTTTAAATTGGACCACGTATTATATTACCGGGTGATAGTGTACCCTACCACGGAAAATAATTATAGGTCAAATAGGTGGTACTCAGCGTGACCCTAAAGTTTACTATGTATGCCTATGCGAAATAAAGTGTTCTGAGAAGCTTAAAATGAGGAAATAAGCGTTCTAAAATGCTTTAAAAATTCAAAGACATTTTTCTATGTTAACTAACGGCACGGTATCGTACCTTAATATTGACCTATAATTTTTAAATTGGACCACGTATTATATTACAGGGTAATAGTTTACCCTGCTAAAGGAAATAATTATAGGTCAATTAGGGGGTACACAGCGTGACCCTAAAGTTTACTATGTATGCCTATGCGAAATAAAGTGTTCTGAGAAGCTTAAAATGAGGAAATAAGCGTTCTAAAATGCTTTAAAAATTCAAAGACATTTTTCTATGTTAACTAACGGCACGGTATCGTACCTTAATATTGACCTATAATTTTTAAATTGGACCACGTATTATATTACAGGGTAATAGTGTACCCTACCACAGGAAATAATTATAGGTCAATTAGGGGGTACACAGCGTGACCCTAAAGTTTACTATGTATGCCTATGCGAAATAAAGTGTTCTGAGAAGCTTAAAATGAAGAAATAAGCGTTCTAAAATGCTTTAAAAATTCAAAGACATCTTTCAATGGTTAACTAACGCAAGACGCAATATCAGACCTCAATATTGACCCATAATATTTAAATTGGACCAGGTATTATATTACAGGGTAATAGTGTACCCTACCACAGGAAATAATTATAGGTCAATTAGGGGGTACACAGTGTGACCCTAAAGTTTACTATGTATGCCTATGCGAAATAAAGAGTTCTGAGAAGCTTAAAATGAGGAAATAAGCGTTCTAAAATGCTTTAAAAATTCAAAGACATTTTTCTATGTTAACTAACGGCACGGTATCGTACCTTAATATTGACCTATAATTTTTAAATTGGACCACGTATTATATTACTGGGTAATAGAGTACCCTACCACAGGAAATAATTATAGGTCAATTAGGGGGTACACCGCGTGACCCTAAAGTTTACTATGTATGCCTATGCGAAATAAAGTGTTCTGAGAAGCTTAAAATGAAGAAATAAGCGTTCTAAAATGCTTTAAAAATTCAAAGACATCTTTCAATGGTTAACTAACGCAAGGCGCAATATCAGACCTTAATATTGACCCATAATATTTAAATTGGCCCAGGTATTATATTACAGGGTAATAGTGTACCCTACCACAGGAAATAATTATAGGTCAATTAGGGGGTACACTATGTATATTTTAAATAGTGCATTAAAACATGGAAATTCGAAGACACTTTTCTATGTTAACTGACGGCACGGTATCGGACCTTAATATTGACCTACAATTTTTAAATTGGACCACGTATTATATTACAGGGTTATAGTGTACCCTACCACAGGAAATAATTATATGTCAATTAGGGGGTACACAGCGTGACCCTAAAGTTTCCTATGTATGCCTATGCGAAATAAAGTGTTCTGAGAAGCTTAAAATGAAGAAATAAGCGTTCTAAAATGCTTTAAAAATTCAAAGACATCTTTCAATGGTTAACTAACGCTAGGCTCAATATCAGACCTTAATATTGACCCATAATATATAAATTGGACCAGGTATTATATTACAGGGTAATAGTGTACCCTACCACAGGAAATAATTATAGGTCAATTAGGGGGTACACAGCGTCACCCTAAAGTTTACTATGTATGCCTATGCAAAATAGAGTGTTCTGAGAAGCTTAAAATGAAGAAATAAGCGTTCTAAAATGCTTTAAAAATTCAAAGACATCTTTCAATGGTTAACTAACGCAAAGCGCGATATCAGACCTTAATATGGAACCATAATATTTAAATTGGACCAGGTATTATATTACAGGGTAATAGTGTACCCTACAACAAGAAATAATTATAGGTCAATTAGGGAGTACACTATGTATATTTAAAATAGTGCATTAAAACAAGGAAAATCGAAGACTCTTTTCTATGTTAACTAACGGCACGGTATCGGACCTTAATATTGACCTAAAATTTTTAAATTGGACCACGTATTATATTACCGGGTGATAGTGTACCCTACCACGGAAAATAATTATAGGTCAAATAGGTGGTACTCAGCGTGACCCTAAAGTTTACTATGTATGCCTATGCGAAATAAAGTGTTCTGAGAAGCTTAAAATGAGGAAATAAGCGTTCTAAAATGCTTTAAAAATTCAAAGACATTTTTCTATGTTAACTAACGGCACGGTATCGTACCTTAATATTGACCTATAATTTTTAAATTGGACCACGTATTATATTACAGGGTAATAGTTTACCCTACTAAAGGAAATAATTATAGGTCAATTAGGGGGTACACAGCGTGACCCTAAAGTTTACTATGTATGCCTATGCGAAATAAAGTGTTCTGAGAAGCTTAAAATGAAGAAATAAGCGTTCTAAAATGCTTTAAAAATTCAAAGACATCTTTCAATGTTTAACTAACGCTAAGCGCAATATCAGACCTCAATATTGACCCATAATATTTAAATTGGACCAGGTATTATATTACAGGGTAATAGTGTACCCTACCACAGGAAATAATTATAGGTCAATTAGGGGGTACACAGTGTGACCCTAAAGTTTACTATGTATGCCTATGCGAAATAAAGAGTTCTGAGAAGCTTAAAATGAGGAAATAAGCGTTCTAAAATGCTTTAAAAATTCAAAGACATTTTTCTGTGTTAACTAACGGCACGGTATCGTACTTTAATATTGACCTATAATTTTTAAATTGGACCACGTATTATATTACAGGGTAATAGTTTACCCTACCAAAGGAAATAATTATAGGTCAATTAGGGGATACACAGCGTGACCCTAAAGTTTACTATGTATGCCTATGCGAAATAAAGTGTTCTGAGAAGCTTAAAATGAAGAAATAAGCGTTCTAAAATGCTTTAAAAATTCAAAGACATCTTTCAATGGTTAACTAACGCAAGGCGCAATATCAGACCTTAATATTGACCCATAATATTTAAATTGGCCCAGGTATTATATTACAGGGTAATAGTGTACCCTACCACAGGAAATAATTATAGGTCAATTAGGGGTTACACAGTGTGACCCTAAAGTTTACTATGTATGCCTATGCGAAATAAAGAGTTCTGAGAAGCTTAAAATGAGGAAATAAGCGTTCTAAAATGCTTTAAAAATTCAAAGACATTTTTCTATGTTAACTAACGGCACGGTATCGTACCTTAATATTGACCTATAATTTTTAAATTGGACCACGTATTATATTACAGGGTAATAGTGTACCCTACCACAGGAAATAATTATAGGTCAATTAGGGGGTACACAGCGTGACCCTAAAGTTTACTATGTATGCCTATGCGAAATAAAGTGTTCTGAGAAGCTTAAAATGAAGAAATAAGCGTTCTAAAATGCTTTAAAAATTCAAAGACATCTTTCAATGGTTAACTAACGCAAAGCGCGATATCAGACCTTAATATGGAACCATAATATTTAAATTGGACCAGGTATTATATTACAGGGTAATAGTGTACCCTACAACAAGAAATAATTATAGGTCAATTAGGGAGTACACTATGTATATTTAAAATAGTGCATTAAAACAAGGAAATTCGAAGACTCTTTTCTATGTTAACTAACGGCACGGTATCGTACCTTAATATTGACCTATAATTTTTAAATTGGACCACGTATTATATTACAGGGTAATAGTGTACCCTACCACAGGAAATAATTATAGGTCAATTAGGGGGTACACAGCGTGACCCTAAAGTTTACTATGTATGCCTATGCGAAATAAAGTGTTCTGAGAAGCTTAAAATGAAGAAATAAGCGTTCTAAAATGCTTTAAAAATTCAAAGACATCTTTCAATGGTTAACTAACGCAAGGCGCAATATCAGACCTCAATATTGACCCATAATATTTAAATTGGACCAGGTATTATATTACAGGGTAATAGTGTACCCTACCACAGGAAATAATTATAGGTCAATTAGGGGGTACACAGTGTGACCCTAAAGTTTACTATGTATGCCTATGCGAAATAAAGAGTTCTGAGAAGCTTAAAATGAGGAAATAAGCGTTCTAAAATGCTTTAAAAATTCAAAGACATTTTTCTATGTTAACTAACGGCACGGTATCGTACCTTAATATTGACCTATAATTTTTAAATTGGACCACGTATTATATTACAGGGTAATAGTGTACCCTACCACAGGAAATAATTATAGGTCAATTAGGGGGTACACAGCGTGACCCTAAAGTTTACTATGTATGCCTATGCGAAATAAAGTGTTCTGAGAAGCTTAAAATGAAGAAATAAGCGTTCTAAAATGCTTTAAAAATTCAAAGACATCTTTCAATGGTTAACTAACGCAAGGCGCAATATCAGACCTTAATATTGACCCATAATATTTAAATTGGCTTAGGTATTATATTACAGGGTAATAGTGTACCCTACCGCAGGAAATAATTATAGGTCAATTAGGGTGTACACTATGTATATTTTAAATAGTGCATTAAAACAAGGAAATTCGAAGACTCTTTTCTATGTTAACTAACGGCACGGTATCGGACCTTAATATTGACCTAAAATTTTTAAATTGGACCACGTATTATATTACAGGGTGATAGTGTACCCTACCACGGAAAATAATTATAGGTCAAATAGGTGGTACTCAGCGTGACCCTAAAGTTTACTATGTATGCCTATGCGAAATAAAGTGTTCTGAGAAGCTTAAAATGAGGAAATAAGCGTTCTAAAATGCTTTAAAAATTCAAAGACATTTTTCTATGTTAACTAACGGCACGGTATCGTACCTTAATATTGACCTATAATTTTTAAATTGGACCACGTATTATATTACAGGGTAATAGTGTACCCTACCACAGGAAATAATTATAGGTCAATTAGGGGGTACACAGCGTGACCCTAAAGTTTACTATGTATGCCTATGCGAAATAAAGTGTTCTGAGAAGCTTAAAATGAAGAAATAAGCGTTCTAAAATGCTTTAAAAATTCAAAGACATCTTTCAATGGTTAACTAACGCAAGGCGCAATATCAGACCTCAATATTGACCCATAATATTTAAATTGGACCAGGTATTATATTACAGGGTAATAGTGTACCCTACCACAGGAAATAATTATAGGTCAATTAGGGGGTACACAGTGTGACCCTAAAGTTTACTATGTATGCCTATGCAAAATAGAGTGTTCTGAGAAGCTTAAAATGAAGAAATAAGCGTTCTAAAATGCTTTAAAAATTCAAAGACATCTTTCAATGGTTAACTAACGCAAAGCGCGATATCAGACCTTAATATGGAACCATAATATTTAAATTGGACCAGGTATTATATTACAGGGTAATAGTGTACCCTACAACAAGAAATAATTATAGGTCAATTAGGGAGTACACTATGTATATTTAAAATAGTGCATTAAAACAAGGAAATTCGAAGACTCTTTTCTATGTTAACTAACGGCACGGTATCGTACCTTAATATTGACCTATAATTTTTAAATTGGACCACGTATTATATTACAGGGTAATAGTGTACCCTACCACAGGAAATAATTATAGGTCAATTAGGGGGTACACAGCGTGACCCTAAAGTTTACTATGTATGCCTATGCGAAATAAAGTGTTCTGAGAAGCTTAAAATGAAGAAATAAGCGTTCTAAAATGCTTTAAAAATTCAAAGACATCTTTCAATGGTTAACTAACGCAAGGCGCAATATCAGACCTCAATATTGACCCATAATATTTAAATTGGACCAGGTATTATATTACAGGGTAATAGTGTACCCTACCACAGGAAATAATTATAGGTCAATTAGGGGGTACACAGTGTGACCCTAAAGTTTACTATGTATGCCTATGCGAAATAAAGAGTTCTGAGAAGCTTAAAATGAGGAAATAAGCGTTCTAAAATGCTTTAAAAATTCAAAGACATTTTTCTATGTTAACTAACGGCACGGTATCGTACCTTAATATTGACCTATAATTTTTAAATTGGACCACGTATTATATTACAGGGTAATAGTGTACCCTACCACAGGAAATAATTATAGGTCAATTAGGGGGTACACAGCGTGACCCTAAAGTTTACTATGTATGCCTATGCGAAATAAAGTGTTCTGAGAAGCTTAAAATGAAGAAATAAGCGTTCTAAAATGCTTTAAAAATTCAAAGACATCTTTCAATGGTTAACTAACGCAAGGCGCAATATCAGACCTTAATATTGACCCATAATATTTAAATTGGCTTAGGTATTATATTACAGGGTAATAGTGTACCCTACCGCAGGAAATAATTATAGGTCAATTAGGGTGTACACTATGTATATTTTAAATAGTGCATTAAAACAAGGAAATTCGAAGACTCTTTTCTATGTTAACTAACGGCACGGTATCGGACCTTAATATTGACCTAAAATTTTTAAATTGGACCACGTATTATATTACAGGGTGATAGTGTACCCTACCACGGAAAATAATTATAGGTCAAATAGGTGGTACTCAGCGTGACCCTAAAGTTTACTATGTATGCCTATGCGAAATAAAATGTTCTGAGAAGCTTAAAATGAGGAAATAAGCGTTCTAAAATGCTTTAAAAATTCAAAGACATTTTTCTATGTTAACTAACGGCACGGTATCGTACCTTAATATTGACCTATAATTTTTAAATTGGACCACGTATTATATTACAGGGTAATAGTTTACCCTACTAAAGGAAATAATTATAGGTCAATTAGGGGGTACACAGCGTGACCCTAAAGTTTACTATGTATGCCTATGCGAAATAAAGTGTTCTGAGAAGCTTAAAATGAAGAAATAAGCGTTCTAAAATGCTTTAAAAATTCAAAGACATCTTTCAATGTTTAACTAACGCTAAGCGCAATATCAGACCTCAATATTGACCCATAATATTTAAATTGGACCAGGTATTATATTACAGGGTAATAGTGTACCCTACCACAGGAAATAATTATAGGTCAATTAGGGGGTACACAGTGTGACCCTAAAGTTTACTATGTATGCCTATGCGAAATAAAGAGTTCTGAGAAGCTTAAAATGAGGAAATAAGCGTTCTAAAATGCTTTAAAAATTCAAAGACATTTTTCTGTGTTAACTAACGGCACGGTATCGTACTTTAATATTGACCTATAATTTTTAAATTGGACCACGTATTATATTACAGGGTAATAGTTTACCCTACCAAAGGAAATAATTATAGGTCAATTAGGGGATACACAGCGTGACCCTAAAGTTTACTATGTATGCCTATGCGAAATAAAGTGTTCTGAGAAGCTTAAAATGAAGAAATAAGCGTTCTAAAATGCTTTAAAAATTCAAAGACATCTTTCAATGGTTAACTAACGCAAGGCGCAATATCAGACCTTAATATTGACCCATAATATTTAAATTGGCCCAGGTATTATATTACAGGGTAATAGTGTACCCTACCACAGGAAATAATTATAGGTCAATTAGGGGTTACACAGTGTGACCCTAAAGTTTACTATGTATGCCTATGCGAAATAAAGAGTTCTGAGAAGCTTAAAATGAGGAAATAAGCGTTCTAAAATGCTTTAAAAATTCAAAGACATTTTTCTATGTTAACTAACGGCACGGTATCGTACCTTAATATTGACCTATAATTTTTAAATTGGACCACGTATTATATTACAGGGTAATAGTGTACCCTACCACAGGAAATAATTATAGGTCAATTAGGGGGTACACAGCGTGACCCTAAAGTTTAC
Source organism: Parasteatoda tepidariorum (assembly GCF_982258835.1). Classification (NCBI taxonomy): domain Eukaryota; kingdom Metazoa; phylum Arthropoda; class Arachnida; order Araneae; family Theridiidae; genus Parasteatoda; species Parasteatoda tepidariorum. Next base: position 114,330,677 of record NC_141759.1, read on the forward strand.
TATGTATGCCTATGCGAAATAAAGTGTTCTGAGAAGCTTAAAATGAAGAAATAAGCGTTCTAAAATGCTTTAAAAATTCAAAGACATCTTTCAATGGTTAACTAACGCAAAGCGCGATATCAGACCTTAATATGGAACCATAATATTTAAATTGGACCAGGTATTATATTACAGGGTAATAGTGTACCCTACAACAAGAAATAATTATAGGTCAATTAGGGAGTACACTATGTATATTTAAAATAGTGCATTAAAACAAGGAAATTCGAAGACTCTTTTCTATGTTAACTAACGGCACGGTATCGTACCTTAATATTGACCTATAATTTTTAAATTGGACCACGTATTATATTACAGGGTAATAGTGTACCCTACCACAGGAAATAATTATAGGTCAATTAGGGGGTACACAGCGTGACCCTAAAGTTTACTATGTATGCCTATGCGAAATAAAGTGTTCTGAGAAGCTTAAAATGAAGAAATAAGCGTTCTAAAATGCTTTAAAAATTCAAAGACATCTTTCAATGGTTAACTAACGCAAGGCGCAATATCAGACCTCAATATTGACCCATAATATTTAAATTGGACCAGGTATTATATTACAGGGTAATAGTGTACCCTACCACAGGAAATAATTATAGGTCAATTAGGGGGTACACAGTGTGACCCTAAAGTTTACTATGTATGCCTATGCGAAATAAAGAGTTCTGAGAAGCTTAAAATGAGGAAATAAGCGTTCTAAAATGCTTTAAAAAGTCAAAGACATTTTTCTATGTTAACTAACGGCACGGTATCGTACCTTAATATTGACCTATAATTTTTAAATTGGACCACGTATTATATTACAGGGTAATAGTGTACCCTACCACAGGAAATAATTATAGGTCAATTAGGGGGTACACAGCGTGACCCTAAAGTTTACTATGTATGCCTATGCGAAATAAAGTGTTCTGAGAAGCTTAAAATGAAGAAATAAGCGTTCTAAAATGCTTTAAAAATTCAAAGACATCTTTCAATGGTTAACTAACGCAAGGCGCAATATCAGACCTTAATATTGACCCATAATATTTAAATTGGCTTAGGTATTATATTACAGGGTAATAGTGTACCCTACCGCAGGAAATAATTATAGGTCAATTAGGGTGTACACTATGTATATTTTAAATAGTGCATTAAAACAAGGAAATTCGAAGACTCTTTTCTATGTTAACTAACGGCACGGTATCGGACCTTAATATTGACCTAAAATTTTTAAATTGGACCACGTATTATATTACAGGGTGATAGTGTACCCTACCACGGAAAATAATTATAGGTCAAATAGGTGGTACTCAGCGTGACCCTAAAGTTTACTATGTATGCCTATGCGAAATAAAGTGTTCTGAGAAGCTTAAAATGAGGAAATAAGCGTTCTAAAATGCTTTAAAAATTCAAAGACATTTTTCTATGTTAACTAACGGCACGGTATCGTACCTTAATATTGACCTATAATTTTTAAATTGGACCACGTATTATATTACAGGGTAATAGTGTACCCTACCACAGGAAATAATTATAGGTCAATTAGGGGGTACACAGCGTGACCCTAAAGTTTACTATGTATGCCTATGCGAAATAAAGTGTTCTGAGAAGCTTAAAATGAAGAAATAAGCGTTCTAAAATGCTTTAAAAATTCAAAGACATCTTTCAATGGTTAACTAACGCAAGGCGCAATATCAGACCTCAATATTGACCCATAATATTTAAATTGGACCAGGTATTATATTACAGGGTAATAGTGTACCCTACCACAGGAAATAATTATAGGTCAATTAGGGGGTACACAGTGTGACCCTAAAGTTTACTATGTATGCCTATGCAAAATAGAGTGTTCTGAGAAGCTTAAAATGAAGAAATAAGCGTTCTAAAATGCTTTAAAAATTCAAAGACATCTTTCAATGGTTAACTAACGCAAAGCGCGATATCAGACCTTAATATGGAACCATAATATTTAAATTGGACCAGGTATTATATTACAGGGTAATAGTGTACCCTACAACAAGAAATAATTATAGGTCAATTAGGGAGTACACTATGTATATTTAAAATAGTGCATTAAAACAAGGAAATTCGAAGACTCTTTTCTATGTTAACTAACGGCACGGTATCGTACCTTAATATTGACCTATAATTTTTAAATTGGACCACGTATTATATTACAGGGTAATAGTGTACCCTACCACAGGAAATAATTATAGGTCAATTAGGGGGTACACAGCGTGACCCTAAAGTTTACTATGTATGCCTATGCGAAATAAAGTGTTCTGAGAAGCTTAAAATGAAGAAATAAGCGTTCTAAAATGCTTTAAAAATTCAAAGACATCTTTCAATGGTTAACTAACGCAAGGCGCAATATCAGACCTCAATATTGACCCATAATATTTAAATTGGACCAGGTATTATATTACAGGGTAATAGTGTACCCTACCACAGGAAATAATTATAGGTCAATTAGGGGGTACACAGTGTGACCCTAAAGTTTACTATGTATGCCTATGCGAAATAAAGAGTTCTGAGAAGCTTAAAATGAGGAAATAAGCGTTCTAAAATGCTTTAAAAATTCAAAGACATTTTTCTATGTTAACTAACGGCACGGTATCGTACCTTAATATTGACCTATAATTTTTAAATTGGACCACGTATTATATTACAGGGTAATAGTGTACCCTACCACAGGAAATAATTATAGGTCAATTAGGGGGTACACAGCGTGACCCTAAAGTTTACTATGTATGCCTATGCGAAATAAAGTGTTCTGAGAAGCTTAAAATGAAGAAATAAGCGTTCTAAAATGCTTTAAAAATTCAAAGACATCTTTCAATGGTTAACTAACGCAAGGCGCAATATCAGACCTTAATATTGACCCATAATATTTAAATTGGCTTAGGTATTATATTACAGGGTAATAGTGTACCCTACCGCAGGAAATAATTATAGGTCAATTAGGGTGTACACTATGTATATTTTAAATAGTGCATTAAAACAAGGAAATTCGAAGACTCTTTTCTATGTTAACTAACGGCACGGTATCGGACCTTAATATTGACCTAAAATTTTTAAATTGGACCACGTATTATATTACAGGGTGATAGTGTACCCTACCACGGAAAATAATTATAGGTCAAATAGGTGGTACTCAGCGTGACCCTAAAGTTTACTATGTATGCCTATGCGAAATAAAATGTTCTGAGAAGCTTAAAATGAGGAAATAAGCGTTCTAAAATGCTTTAAAAATTCAAAGACATTTTTCTATGTTAACTAACGGCACGGTATCGTACCTTAATATTGACCTATAATTTTTAAATTGGACCACGTATTATATTACAGGGTAATAGTGTACCCTACCACAGGAAATAATTATAGGTCAATTAGGGGGTACACAGCGTGACCCTAAAGATTACTATGTATGCCTATGCGAAATAAAGTGTTCTGAGAAGCTTAAAATGAAGAAATAAGCGTTCGAAAATGCTTTAAAAATTCAAAGACATCTTTCAATGGTTAACTAACGCAAGGCGCAATACCAGACCTTAATATTGACCCATAATATTTAAATTGGCCCAGGTATTATATTACAAGGTAATAGTGTACCCTACCACAGGAAATAATTATAGGTCAATTAGGGGGTACACTATGTATATTTTAAATAGTGCATTAAAACATGGAAATTCGAAGACACTACTCTATGTTAACTAACGGCACGGTATCGGACCTTAATATTGACCTACAATTTTTAAATTGGACCACGTGTTATATTACAGGGTTATAGTGTACCCTACCACAGGAAATAATTATATGTCAATTAGGGGGTACACAGCGTGACCCTAAAGTTTCCTATGTATGCCTATGCGAAATAAAGTGTTCTGAGAAGCTTAAAATGAAGAAATAAGCGTTCTAAAATGCTTTAAAAATTCAAAGACATCTTTCAATGGTTAACTAACGCAAGGCGCAATATCAGACCTTAATATTGACCCATAATATTTAAATTGGCCCATGTATTATATTACAGGGTAATAGTGTACCCTACCACAGGAAATAATTATAGGTCAATTAGGGGGTACACAGCGTGACCCTAAAGTTTACTATGTATGCCTATGCAAAATAGAGTGTTCTGAGAAGCTTAAAATGAAGAAATAAGCGTTCTAAAATGCTTTAAAAATTCAAAGACATCTTTCAATGGTTAACTAACGCAAAGCGCGATATCAGACCTTAATATGGAACCATAATATTTAAATTGGACCAGGTATTATGTTACAGGGTAATAGTGTACCCTACAACAAGAAATAATTATAGGTCAATTAGGGAGTACACTATGTATATTTAAAATAGTGCATTAAAACAAGGAAATTCGAAGACTCTTTTATATGTTAACTAACGGCACGGTATCGTACCTTAATATTGACCTATAATTTTTAAATTGGACCACGTATTATATTACAGGGTAATAGTGTACCCTACCACAGGAAATAATTATAGGTCAATTAGGGGGTACACAGCGTGACCCTAAAGTTTACTATGTATGCCTATGCGAAATAAAGTGTTCTGAGAAGCTTAAAATGAAGAAATAAGCGTTCTAAAATGCTTTAAAAATTCAAAGACATCTTTCAATGGTTAACTAACGCAAGGCGCAATATCAGACCTCAATATTGACCCATAATATTTAAATTGGACCAGGTATTATATTACAGGGTAATAGTGTACCCTACCACAGGAAATAATTATAGGTCAATTAGGGGGTACACAGTGTGACCCTAAAGTTTACTATGTATGCCTATGCGAAATAAAGAGTTCTGAGAAGCTTAAAATGAGGAAATAAGCGTTCTAAAATGCTTTAAAAATTCAAAGACATTTTTCTATGTTAACTAACGGCACGGTATCGTACCTTAATATTGACCTATAATTTTTAAATTGGACCACGTATTATATTACAGGGTAATAGTGTACCCTACCACAGGAAATAATTATAGGTCAATTAGGGGGTACACAGCGTGACCCTAAAGTTTACTATGTATGCCTATGCGAAATAAAGTGTTCTGAGAAGCTTAAAATGAAGAAATAAGCGTTCTAAAATGCTTTAAAAATTCAAAGACATCTTTCAATGGTTAACTAACGCAAGGCGCAATATCAGACCTTAATATTGACCCATAATATTTAAATTGGCCCAGGTATTATATTACAGGGTAATAGTGTACCCTACAACAAGAAATAATTATAGGTCAATTAGGGAGTACACTATGTATATTTAAAATAGTGCATTAAAACAAGGAAATTCGAAGACTCTTTTCTATGTTAACTAACGGCACGGTATCGGACCTTAATATTGACCTAAAATTTTTAAATTGGACCACGTATTATATTACCGGGTGATAGTGTACCCTACCACGGAAAATAATTATAGGTCAAATAGGTGGTACTCAGCGTGACCCTAAAGTTTACTATGTATGCCTATGCGAAATAAAGTGTTCTGAGAAGCTTAAAATGAGGAAATAAGCGTTCTAAAATGCTTTAAAAATTCAAAGACATTTTTCTATGTTAACTAACGGCACGGTATCGTACCTTAATATTGACCTATAATTTTTAAATTGGACCACGTATTATATTACAGGGTAATAGTTTACCCTACTAAAGGAAATAATTATAGGTCAATTAGGGGGTACACAGCGTGACCCTAAAGTTTACTATGTATGCCTATGCGAAATAAAGTGTTCTGAGAAGCTTAAAATGAAGAAATAAGCGTTCTAAAATGCTTTAAAAATTCAAAGACATCTTTCAATGTTTAACTAACGCTAAGCGCAATATCAGACCTCAATATTGACCCATAATATTTAAATTGGACCAGGTATTATATTACAGGGTAATAGTGTACCCTACCACAGGAAATAATTATAGGTCAATTAGGGGGTACACAGTGTGACCCTAAAGTTTACTATGTATGCCTATGCGAAATAAAGAGTTCTGAGAAGCTTAAAATGAGGAAATAAGCGTTCTAAAATGCTTTAAAAATTCAAAGACATTTTTCTATGTTAACTAACGGCACGGTATCGTACCTTAATATTGACCTATAATTTTTAAATTGGACCACGTATTATATTACAGGGTAATAGTGTACCCTACCACAGGAAATAATTATAGGTCAATTAGGGGGTACACAGCGTGACCCTAAAGTTTACTATGTATGCCTATGCGAAATAAAGTGTTCTGAGAAGCTTAAAATGAAGAAATAAGCGTTCTAAAATGCTTTAAAAATTCAAAGACATCTTTCAATGGTTAACTAACGGAAGGCGCAATATCAGACCTTAATATTGACCCATAATATTTAAATTGGCCCAGGTATTATATTACAGGGTAATAGTGTACCCTACCACAGGAAATAATTATAGGTCAATTAGGGTGTACACTATGTATATTTTAAATAGTGCATTAAAACAAGGAAATTCGAAGACTCTTTTCTATGTTAACTAACGGCACGGTATCGGACCTTAATATTGACCTAAAATTTTTAAATTGGACCACGTATTATATTACAGGGTAATAGTTTACCCTACCAAAGGAAATAATTATAGGTCAATTAGGGGGTACATAGCGTGACCCTAAAGTTTACTATGTATGCCTATGCGAAATAAAGTGTTCTGAGAAGCTTAAAATGAAGAAATAAGCGTTCTAAAATGCTTTAAAAATTCAAAGACATCTTTCAATGTTTAACTAACGCTAAGCGCAATATCAGACCTCAATATTGACCCATAATATTTAAATTGGACCAGGTATTATATTACAGGGTAATAGTGTACCCTACCACAGGAAATAATTATAGGTCAATTAGGGGGTACACAGTGTGACCCTAAAGTTTACTATGTATGCCTATGCGAAATAAAGAGTTCTGAGAAGCTTAAAATGAGGAAATAAGCGTTCTAAAATGCTTTAAAAATTCAAAGACATTTTTCTATGTTAACTAACGGCACGGTATCGTACCTTAATATTGACCTATAATTTTTAAATTGGCCCACGTATTATATTACAGGGTAATAGTGTACCCTACCACAGGAAATAATTATAGGTCAATTAGGGGGTACACAGCGTGACCCTAAAGTTTACTATGTATGCCTATGCGAAATAAAGTGTTCTGAGAAGCTTAAAATGAAGAAATAAGCGTTCTAAAATGCTTTAAAAATTCAAAGACATCTTTCTATGGTTAACTAACGCAAGGCGCAATATCAGACCTCAATATTGACCCATAATATTTAAATTGGACCAGGTATTATATTACAGGGTAATAGTGTACCCTACCACAGGAAATAATTATAGGTCAATTAGGGGGTACACAGTGTGACCCTAAAGTTTACTATGTATGCCTATGCGAAATAAAGAGTTCTGAGAAGCTTAAAATGAGGAAATAAGCGTTCTAAAATGCTTTAAAAATTCAAAGACATTTTTCTATGTTAACTAACGGCACGGTATCGTACCTTAATATTGACCTATAATTTTTAAATTGGACCACGTATTATATTACTGGGTAATAGAGTACCCTACCACAGGAAATAATTATAAGTCAATTAGGGGGTACACCGCGTGACCCTAAAGTTTACTATGTATGCCTATGCGAAATATAGTGTTCTGAGAAGCTTAAAATGAAGAAATAAGCGTTCTAAAATGCTTTAAAAATTCAAAGACATCTTTCAATGGTTAACTAACGCAAGGCGCAATATCAGACCTTAATATTGACCCATAATATTTAAATTGGCCCAGGTATTATATTACAGGGTAATAGTGTACCCTACCACAGGAAATAATTATAGGTCAATTAGGGGGTACACTATGTATATTTTAAATAGTGCATTAAAACATGGAAATTCGAAGACACTTTTCTATGTTAACTGACGGCACGGTATCGGACCTTAATATTGACCTACAATTTTTAAATTGGACCACGTATTATATTACAGGGTTATAGTGTACCCTACCACAGGAAATAATTATATGTCAATTAGGGGGTACACAGCGTGACCCTAAAGTTTCCTATGTATGCCTATGCGAAATAAAGTGTTCTGAGAAGCTTAAAATGAAGAAATAAGCGTTCTAAAATGCTTTAAAAATTCAAAGACATCTTTCAATGGTTAACTAACGCTAGGCTCAATATCAGACCTTAATATTGACCCATAATATATAAATTGGACCAGGTATTATATTACAGGGTAATAGTGTACCCTACCACAGGAAATAATTATAGGTCAATTAGGGGGTACACAGCGTGACCCTAAAGTTTACTATGTATGCCTATGCAAAATAGAGTGTTCTGAGAAGCTTAAAATGAAGAAATAAGCGTTCTAAAATGCTTTAAAAATTCAAAGACATCTTTCAATGGTTAACTAACGCAAAGCGCGATATCAGACCTTAATATGGAACCATAATATTTAAATTGGACCAGGTATTATATTACAGGGTAATAGTGTACCCTACAACAAGAAATAATTATAGGTCAATTAGGGAGTACACTATGTATATTTAAAATAGTGCATTAAAACAAGGAAATTCGAAGACTCTTTTCTATGTTAACTAACGGCACGGTATCGGACCTTAATATTGACCTAAAATTTTTAAATTGGACCACGTATTATATTATCGGGTGATAGTGTACCCTACCACGGAAAATAATTATAGGTCAAATAGGTGGTACTCAGCGTGACCCTAAAGTTTACTATGTATGCCTATGCGAAATAAAGTGTTCTGAGAAGCTTAAAATGAGGAAATAAGCGTTCTAAAATGCTTTAAAAATTCAAAGACATTTTTCTATGTTAACTAACGGCACGGTATCGTACCTTAATATTGACCTATAATTTTTAAATTGGACCACGTATTATATTACAGGGTAATAGTTTACCCTACTAAAGGAAATAATTATAGGTCAATTAGGGGGTACACAGCGTGACCCTAAAGTTTACTATGTATGCCTATGCGAAATAAAGTGTTCTGAGAAGCTTAAAATGAGGAAATAAGCGTTCTAAAATGCTTTAAAAATTCAAAGACATTTTTCTATGTTAACTAACGGCACGGTATCGTACCTTAATATTGACCTATAATTTTTAAATTGGACCACGTATTATATTACAGGGTAATAGTGTACCCTACCACAGGAAATAATTATAGGTCAATTAGGGGGTACACAGCGTGACCCTAAAGTTTACTATGTATGCCTATGCGAAATAAAGTGTTCTGAGAAGCTTAAAATGAAGAAATAAGCGTTCTAAAATGCTTTAAAAATTCAAAGACATCTTTCAATGGTTAACTAACGCAAGGCGCAATATCAGACCTCAATATTGACCCATAATATTTAAATTGGACCAGGTATTATATTACAGGGTAATAGTGTACCCTACCACAGGAAATAATTATAGGTCAATTAGGGGGTACACAGTGTGACCCTAAAGTTTACTATGTATGCCTATGCGAAATAAAGAGTTCTGAGAAGCTTAAAATGAGGAAATAAGCGTTCTAAAATGCTTTAAAAATTCAAAGACATTTTTCTATGTTAACTAACGGCACGGTATCGTACCTTAATATTGACCTATAATTTTTAAATTGGACCACGTATTATATTACTGGGTAATAGAGTACCCTACCACAGGAAATAATTATAGGTCAATTAGGGGGTACACCGCGTGACCCTAAAGTTTACTATGTATGCCTATGCGAAATAAAGTGTTCTGAGAAGCTTAAAATGAAGAAATAAGCGTTCTAAAATGCTTTAAAAATTCAAAGACATCTTTCAATGGTTAACTAACGCAAGGCGCAATATCAGACCTTAATATTGACCCATAATATTTAAATTGGCCCAGGTATTATATTACAGGGTAATAGTGTACCCTACCACAGGAAATAATTATAGGTCAATTAGGGTGTACTCTATGTATATTTTAAGTAGTGCATTAAAACAAGGAAATTCGAAGACTCTTTTCTATGTTAACTAACGGCACGGTATCGGACCTTAATATTGACCTAAAATTTTTAAATTGGACCACGTATTATATTACAGGGTGATAGTGTACCCTAATACGGAAAATAATTATAGGTCAAATAGGTGGTACTCAGCGTGACCCTAAAGTTTACTATGTATGCCTATGCGAAATAAAGTGTTCTGAGAAGCTTAAAATGAGGAAATAAGCGTTCTAAAATGCTTTAAAAATTCAAAGACATTTTTCTATGTTAACTAACGGCACGGTATCGTACCTTAATATTGACCTATAATTTTTAAATTGGCCCACGTATTATATTACAGGGTAATAGTGTACCCTACCACAGGAAATAATTATAGGTCAATTAGGGGGTACACAGCGTGACCCTAAAGTTTACTATGTATGCCTATGCGAAATAAAGTGTTCTGAGAAGCTTAAAATGAAGAAATAAGCGTTCTAAAATGCTTTAAAAATTCAAAGACATCTTTCAATGGTTAACTAACGCAAGGCGCAATATCAGACCTCAATATTGACCCATAATATTTAAATTGGACCAGGTATTATATTACAGGGTAATAGTGTACCCTACCACAGGAAATAATTATAGGTCAATTAGGGGGTACACAGTGTGACCCTAAAGTTTACTATGTATGCCTATGCGAAATAAAGAGTTCTGAGAAGCTTAAAATGAGGAAATAAGCGTTCTAAAATGCTTTAAAAATTCAAAGACATTTTTCTATGTTAACTAACGGCACGGTATCGTACCTTAATATTGACCTATAATTTTTAAATTGGACCACGTATTATATTACTGGGTAATAGAGTACCCTACCACAGGAAATAATTATAGGTCAATTAGGGGGTACACCGCGTGACCCTAAAGTTTACTATGTATGCCTATGCGAAATAAAGTGTTCTGAGAAGCTTAAAATGAAGAAATAAGCGTTCTAAAATGCTTTAAAAATTCAAAGACATCTTTCAATGGTTAACTAACGCAAGGCGCAATATCAGACCTTAATATTGACCCATAATATTTAAATTGGCCCAGGTATTATATTACAGGGTAATAGTGTACCCTACCACAGGAAATAATTATAGGTCAATTAGGGGGTACACTATGTATATTTTAAATAGTGCATTAAAACATGGAAATTCGAAGACACTTTTCTATGTTAACTGACGGCACGGTATCGGACCTTAATATTGACCTACAATTTTTAAATTGGACCACGTATTATATTACAGGGTTATAGTGTACCCTACCACAGGAAATAATTATATGTCAATTAGGGGGTACACAGCGTGACCCTAAAGTTTCCTATGTATGCCTATGCGAAATAAAGTGTTCTGAGAAGCTTAAAATGAAGAAATAAGCGTTCTAAAATGCTTTAAAAATTCAAAGACATCTTTCAATGGTTAACTAACGCTAGGCTCAATATCAGACCTTAATATTGACCCATAATATATAAATTGGACCAGGTATTATATTACAGGGTAATAGTGTACCCTACCACAGGAAATAATTATAGGTCAATTAGGGGGTACACAGCGTGACCCTAAAGTTTACTATGTATGCCTATGCAAAATAGAGTGTTCTGAGAAGCTTAAAATGAAGAAATAAGCGTTCTAAAATGCTTTAAAAATTCAAAGACATCTTTCAATGGTTAACTAACGCAAAGCGCGATATCAGACCTTAATATGGAACCATAATATTTAAATTGGACCAGGTATTATATTACAGGGTAATAGTGTACCCTACAACAAGAAATAATTATAGGTCAATTAGGGAGTACACTATGTATATTTAAAATAGTGCATTAAAACAAGGAAATTCGAAGACTCTTTTCTATGTTAACTAACGGCACGGTATCGGACCTTAATATTGACCTAAAATTTTTAAATTGGACCACGTATTATATTACCGGGTGATAGTGTACCCTACCACGGAAAATAATTATAGGTCAAATAGGTGGTACTCAGCGTGACCCTAAAGTTTACTATGTATGCCTATGCGAAATAAAGTGTTCTGAGAAGCTTAAAATGAGGAAATAAGCGTTCTAAAATGCTTTAAAAATTCAAAGACATTTTTCTATGTTAACTAACGGCACGGTATCGTACCTTAATATTGACCTATAATTTTTAAATTGGACCACGTATTATATTACAGGGTAATAGTTTACCCTACTAAAGGAAATAATTATAGGTCAATTAGGGGGTACACAGCGTGACCCTAAAGTTTACTATGTATGCCTATGCGAAATAAAGTGTTCTGAGAAGCTTAAAATGAGGAAATAAGCGTTCTAAAATGCTTTAAAAATTCAAAGACATTTTTCTATGTTAACTAACGGCACGGTATCGTACCTTAATATTGACCTATAATTTTTAAATTGGACCACGTATTATATTACAGGGTAATAGTGTACCCTACCACAGGAAATAATTATAGGTCAATTAGGGGGTACACAGCGTGACCCTAAAGTTTACTATGTATGCCTATGCGAAATAAAGTGTTCTGAGAAGCTTAAAATGAAGAAATAAGCGTTCTAAAATGCTTTAAAAATTCAAAGACATCTTTCAATGGTTAACTAACGCAAGGCGCAATATCAGACCTCAATATTGACCCATAATATTTAAATTGGACCAGGTATTATATTACAGGGTAATAGTGTACCCTACCACAGGAAATAATTATAGGTCAATTAGGGGGTACACAGTGTGACCCTAAAGTTTACTATGTATGCCTATGCGAAATAAAGAGTTCTGAGAAGCTTAAAATGAGGAAATAAGCGTTCTAAAATGCTTTAAAAATTCAAAGACATTTTTCTATGTTAACTAACGGCACGGTATCGTACCTTAATATTGACCTATAATTTTTAAATTGGACCACGTATTATATTACTGGGTAATAGAGTACCCTACCACAGGAAATAATTATAGGTCAATTAGGGAGTACACTATGTATATTTAAAATAGTGCATTAAAACAAGGAAATTCGAAGACTCTTTTCTATGTTAACTAACGGCACGGTATCGGACCTTAATATTGACCTAAAATTTTTAAATTGGACCACGTATTATATTACCGGGTGATAGTGTACCCTACCACGGAAAATAATTATAGGTCAAATAGGTGGTACTCAGCGTGACCCTAAAGTTTACTATGTATGCCTATGCGAAATAAAGTGTTCTGAGAAGCTTAAAATGAGGAAATAAGCGTTCTAAAATGCTTTAAAAATTCAAAGACATTTTTCTATGTTAACTAACGGCACGGTATCGTACCTTAATATTGACCTATAATTTTTAAATTGGACCACGTATTATATTACAGGGTAATAGTTTACCCTACTAAAGGAAATAATTATAGGTCAATTAGGGGGTACACAGCGTGACCCTAAAGTTTACTATGTATGCCTATGCGAAATAAAGTGTTCTGAGAAGCTTAAAATGAAGAAATAAGCGTTCTAAAATGCTTTAAAAATTCAAAGACATCTTTCAATGTTTAACTAACGCTAAGCGCAATATCAGACCTCAATATTGACCCATAATATTTAAATTGGACCAGGTATTATATTACAGGGTAATAGTGTACCCTACCACAGGAAATAATTATAGGTCAATTAGGGGGTACACAGTGTGACCCTAAAGTTTACTATGTATGCCTATGCGAAATAAAGAGTTCTGAGAAGCTTAAAATGAGGAAATAAGCGTTCTAAAATGCTTTAAAAATTCAAAGACATTTTTCTATGTTAACTAACGGCACGGTATCGTACCTTAATATTGACCTATAATTTTTAAATTGGACCACGTATTATATTACAGGGTAATAGTTTACCCTACCAAAGGAAATAATTATAGGTCAATTAGGGGATACACAGCGTGACCCTAAAGTTTACTATGTATGCCTATGCGAAATAAAGTGTTCTGAGAAGCTTAAAATGAAGAAATAAGCGTTCTAAAATGCTTTAAAAATTCAAAGACATCTTTCAATGGTTAACTAACGCAAGGCGCAATATCAGACCTTAATATTGACCCATAATATTTAAATTGGCCCAGGTATTATATTACAGGGTAATAGTGTACCCTACCACAGGAAATAATTATAGGTGAATTAGGGGTTACACAGTGTGACCCTAAAGTTTACTATGTATGCCTATGCGAAATAAAGAGTTCTGAGAAGCTTAAAATGAGGAAATAAGCGTTCTAAAATGCTTTAAAAATTCAAAGACATTTTTCTATGTTAACTAACGGCACGGTATCGTACCTTAATATTGACCTATAATTTTTAAATTGGACCACGTATTATATTACAGGGTAATAGTGTACCCTACCACAGGAAATAATTATAGGTCAATTAGGGGGTACACAGCGTGACCCTAAAGTTTACTATGTATGCCTATGCGAAATAAAGTGTTCTGAGAAGCTTAAAATGAAGAAATAAGCGTTCTAAAATGCTTTAAAAATTCAAAGACATCTTTCAATGGTTAACTAACGGAAGGCGCAATATCAGACCTTAATATTGACCCATAATATTTAAATTGGCCCAGGTATTATATTACAGGGTAATAGTGTACCCTACCACAGGAAATAATTATAGGTCAATTAGGGTGTACACTATGTATATTTTAAATAGTGCATTAAAACAAGGAAATTCGAAGACTCTTTTCTATGTTAACTAACGGCACGGTATCGGACCTTAATATTGACCTAAAATTTTTAAATTGGACCACGTATTATATTACAGGGTAATAGTTTACCCTACCAAAGGAAATAATTATAGGTCAATTAGGGGGTACACAGCGTGACCCTAAAGTTTACTATGTATGCCTATGCGAAATAAAGTGTTCTGAGAAGCTTAAAATGAAGAAATAAGCGTTCTAAAATGCTTTAAAAATTCAAAGACATCTTTCAATGTTTAACTAACGCTAAGCGCAATATCAGACCTCAATATTGACCCATAATATTTAAATTGGACCAGGTATTATATTACAGGGTAATAGTGTACCCTACCACAGGAAATAATTATAGGTCAATTAGGGGGTACACAGTGTGACCCTAAAGTTTACTATGTATGCCTATGCGAAATAAAGAGTTCTGAGAAGCTTAAAATGAAGAAATAAGCGTTCTAAAATGCTTTAAAAATTCAAAGACAACTTTCAATGGTTAACTAACGCAAGGCGCAATATCAGACCTTAATATTGACCCATAATATTTAAATTGGCCCAGGTATTATATTACAGGGTAATAGTGTACCCTACCACAGGAAATAATTATAGGTCAATTAGGGTGTACACTATGTATATTTTAAATAGTGCATTAAAACAAGGAAATTCGAAGACTCTTTTCTATGTTAACTAACGGCACGGTATCGGACCTTAATATTGACCTAAAATTTTTAAATTGGACCACGTATTATATTACAGGGTGATAGTGTACCCTACCACGGAAAATAATTATAGGTCAAATAGGTGGTACTCAGCGTGACCCTAAAGTTTACTATGTATGCCTATGCGAAATAAAGTGTTCTGAGAAGCTTAAAATGAAGAAATAAGCGTTCTAAAATGCTTTAAAAATTCAAAGACATCTTTCAATGGTTAACTAACGCAAGGCGCAATATCAGACCTCAATATTGACCCATAATATTTAAATTGGACCAGGTATTATATTACAGGATAATAGTGTACTCTACCACAGGAAATAATTATAGGTCAATTAGGGTGTACTCTATGTATATTTTAAATAGTGCATTAAAACAAGGAAATTCGAAGACTCTTTTCTATGTTAACTAACGGCACGGTATCGGACCTTAATATTGACCTAAAATTTTTAAATTGGACCACGTATTATATTACAGGGTGATAGTGTACCCTAATACGGAAAATAATTATAGGTCAAATAGGTGGTACTCAGCGTGACCCTAAAGTTTACTATGTATGCCTATGCGAAATAAAGTGTTCTGAGAAGCTTAAAATGAGGAAATAAGCGTTCTAAAATGCTTTAAAAATTCAAAGACATTTTTCTATGTTAACTAACGGCACGGTATCGTACCTTAATATTGACCTATAATTTTTAAATTGGACCACGTATTATATTACAGGGTAATAGTGTACCCTACCACAGGAAATAATTATAGGTCAATTAGGGGGTACACAGCGTGACCCTAAAGTTTACTATGTATGCCTATGCGAAATAAAGTGTTCTGAGAAGCTTAAAATGAAGAAATAAGCGTTCTAAAATGCTTTAAAAATTCAAAGACATCTTTCAATGGTTAACTAACGCAAGGCGCAATATCAGACCTCAATATTGACCCATAATATTTAAATTGGACCAGGTATTATATTACAGGGTAATAGTGTACCCTACCACAGGAAATAATTATAGGTCAATTAGGGGGTACACAGTGTGACCCTAAAGTTTACTATGTATGCCTATGCAAAATAGAGTGTTCTGAGAAGCTTAAAATGAAGAAATAAGCGTTCTAAAATGCTTTAAAAATTCAAAGACATCTTTCAATGGTTAACTAACGCAAAGCGCGATATCAGACCTTAATATGGAACCATAATATTTAAATTGGACCAGGTATTATATTACAGGGTAATAGTGTACCCTACAACAAGAAATAATTATAGGTCAATTAGGGAGTACACTATGTATATTTAAAATAGTGCATTAAAACAAGGAAATTCGAAGACTCTTTTCTATGTTAACTAACGGCACGGTATCGTACCTTAATATTGACCTATAATTTTTAAATTGGACCACGTATTATATTACAGGGTAATAGTGTACCCTACCACAGGAAATAATTATAGGTCAATTAGGGGGTACACAGCGTGACCCTAAAGTTTACTTTGTATGCCTATGCGAAATAAAGTGTTCTGAGAAGCTTAAAATGAAGAAATAAGCGTTCTAAAATGCTTTAAAAATTCAAAGACATCTTTCGATGGTTAACTAACGCAAGGCGCAATATCAGACCTCAATATTGACCCATAATATTTAAATTGGACCAGGTATTATATTACAGGGTAATAGTGTACCCTACCACAGGAAATAATTATAGGTCAATTAGGGGGTACACAGTGTGACCCTAAAGTTTACTATGTATGCCTATGCGAAATAAAGAGTTCTGAGAAGCTTAAAATGAGGAAATAAGCGTTCTAAAATGCTTTAAAAATTCAAAGACATTTTTCTATGTTAACTAACGGCACGGTATCGTACCTTAATATTGACCTATAATTTTTAAATTGGACCACGTATTATATTACAGGGTAATAGTGTACCCTACCACAGGAAATAATTATAGGTCAATTAGGGGGTACACAGCGTGACCCTAAAGTTTACTATGTATGCCTATGCGAAATAAAGTGTTCTGAGAAGCTTAAAATGAAGAAATAAGCGTTCTAAAATGCTTTAAAAATTCAAAGACATCTTTCAATGGTTAACTAACGCAAGGCGCAATATCAGACCTTAATATTGACCCATAATATTTAAATTGGCCCAGGTATTATATTACAGGGTAATAGTGTACCCTACCACAGGAAATAATTATAGGTCAATTAGGGTGTACACTATGTATATTTTAAATAGTGCATTAAAACAAGGAAATTCGAAGACTCTTTTCTATGTTAACTAACGGCACGGTATCGGACCTTAATATTGACCTAAAATTTTTAAATTGGACCACGTATTATATTACAGGGTGATAGTGTACCCTACCACGGAAAATAATTATAGGTCAAATAGGTGGTACTCAGCGTGACCCTAAAGTTTACTATGTATGCCTATGCGAAATAAAGTGTTCTGAGAAGCTTAAAATGAAGAAATAAGCGTTCTAAAATGCTTTAAAAATTCAAAGACATCTTTCAATGGTTAACTAACGCAAGGCGCAACATCAGACCTTAATATTGACCCATAATATTTAAATTGGACCAGGTATTATATTACAGGGTAATAGTGTACCCTACCACAGGAAATAATTATACATCAATTAGGGGGTACACAGGGTGACCCTAAAGTTTACTATGTATGCCTATGCGAAATAAAGTGTTCTGAGAAGCTTAAAATGAAGAAATAAGCGTTCTAAAATGCTTTAAAAATTCAAAGACATCTTTCAATGGTTAACTAACGCAAGGCGCAACATCAGACCTTAATATTGACCCATAATATATAAATTGGACCAGGTATTATATTACAGGGTAATAGTGTACCCTACCACAGGAAATAATTATATGTCAATTAGGGGGTACACAGCGTGAACCTAAAGTTTACTATGTATGCCAATGCGAAATAAAGTGTTCTGAGAAGCTTAAAATGAAGAAATAAGCGTTCTAAAATGCTTTAAAAATTCAAAGACATCTTTCAATGGTTAACTAACGCAAGGCGCAATATCAGACCTTAATATTGACCCATAATATTTAAATTGGACCAGGTATTATATTACAGGGTAATAGTGTACCCTACCACAGGAAATAATTATAGGTCAAGCAGGGGGTACACAGCGTGACCCTAAAGTTTACTGTGTATGACTATGCGAAATAAAGTGTTCTGAGAAGCTTAAAATGAGGAAATAAGCGTTCTAAAATGCTTTAAAAATTCAAAGACATTTTTCTATGTTAACTAACGGCACGGTATCGGACCTTAATATTGACCTATAATTTTTAAATTGGACCACGTAATATATTACAAGGTAATAGTGTACCTTATTACAGGAAGAAATTATAGGTCACTTAGGGGGTACACAGCGTGACCCTAAATTTTACTATGTATGCCTATGCGAAATAGAGTGTTCTGAGAAGCTTAAAATGAAGAAATAAGCGTTCTAAAATGCTTTAAAAATTCAAAGACATCTTTCAATGGTTAACTAACGCAAGGCGCAATATCAGACCTTAATATTGACCCATAATATTTAAATTGGCCCAGGTATTATATTACAGGGTAATAGTGTACCCTACCACAGGAAATAATTATAGGTCAATTAGGGGGTACACTATGTATATTTTAAATAGTGCATTAAAACATGGAAATTCGAAGACACTTTTCTATGTTAACTAACGCCACGGTATCGGACCTTAATATTGACCTACAATTTTTAAATTGGACCACGTATTATATTACAGGGTTATAGTGTACCCTACCACAGGAAATAATTATATGTCAATTAGGGGGTACACAGCGTGACCCTAAAGTTTCCTATGTATGCCTATGCGAAATAGAGTGTTCTGAGAAGCTTAAAACGATGAAATAAGCGTTCTAAAATGCTTTAAAAATTCAAAGACATCTTTCAATGGTTAACTAACGCAAAGCGCGATATCAGACCTTAATATGGAACCATAATATTTAAATTGGACTAGGTATTATATTACAGGGTAATAGTGTACCCTACAACAAGAAATAATTATAGGTCAATTAGGGGGTACACTATGTATATTTAAAATAGTGCATTAAAACAAGGAAATTCGAAGACTCTTTTCTATGTTAACTAACGGCACGGTATCGGACCTTAATATTGACCTAAAATTTTTAAATTGGACCACGTATTATATTACAGGGTGATAGTGTACCCTACCACAGGAAATAATTATAGGTCAATTAGGGGGTACACAGTGTGACCCTAAAGTTTACTATGTATGCCTATGCGAAATAAAGAGTTCTGAGAAGCTTAAAATGAGGAAATAAGCGTTCTAAAATGCTTTAAAAATTCAAAGACATTTTTCTATGTTAACTAACGGCACGGTATCGTACCTTACTATTGACCTGTAATTTTTAAATTGGACCACGTATTATATTACAGGGTAATAGTGTACCCTACCACAGGAAATAATTATAGGTCAATTAGGGGGTACACAGCGTGACCCTAAAGTTTACTATGTATGCCTATGCGAAATAAAGTGTTCTGAGAAGCTTAAAATGAGGAAATAAGCGTTCTAAAATGCTTTAAAAATTCAAAGACATTTTTCTATGTTAACTAACGGCACGGTATCGTACCTTAATATTGACCTATAATTTTTAAATTGGACCACGTATTATATTACAGGGTAATAGTGTACCCTACCACAGGAAATAATTATAGGTCAATTAGGGGATACACAGCGTGACCCTAAAGTTTACTATGTATGCCTATGCGAAATAAAGTGTTCTGAGAAGCTTAAAATGAAGAAATAAGCGTTCTAAAATGCTTTAAAAATTCAAAGACATCTTTCAATGGTTAACTAACGCAAGGCGCAATACCAGACCTTAATATTGACCCATAATATTTAAATTGGCCCAGGTATTATATTACAGGGTAATAGTGTACCCTACCACAGGAAATAATTATAGGTCAATTAGGGTGTACACTATGTATATTTTAAATAGTGCATTAAAACAAGGAAATTCGAAGACTCTTTTCTATGTTAACTAACGGCACGGTATCGGACCTTAATATTGACCTAAAATTTTTAAATTGGACCACGTATTATATTACAGGGTGATAGTGTACCCTATCACGGAAAATAATTATAGGTCAAATAGGTGGTACTCAGCGTGACCCTAAAGTTTACTATGTATGCCTATGCGAAATAAAGTGTTCTGAGAAGCTTAAAATGAAGAAATAAGCGTTCTAAAATGCTTTAAAAATTCAAAGACATCTTTCAATGGTTAACTAACGCAAGGCGCAATATCAGACCTCAATATTGACCCATAATATTTAAATTGGACCAGGTATTATATTACAGGGTAATAGTGTACCCTACCACAGGAAATAATTATACATCAATTAGGGGGTACACAGGGTGACCCTAAAGTTTACTATGTATGCCTATGCGAAATAAAGTGTTCTGAGAAGCTTAAAATGAAGAAATAAGCGTTCTAAAATGCTTTAAAAATTTAAAGACATCTTTCAATGGTTAACTAACGCAAGGCGCAATATCAGACCTTAATATTGACCCATAATATTTAAATTGGACCAGGTATTATATTACAGGGTAATAGTGTACCCTACCACAGGAAATATTTATAGGTCAAGCAGGGGGTACACAGCGTGACCCTAAAGTTTACTGTGTATGACTATGCGAAATAAAGTGTTCTGAGAAGCTTAAAATGAGGAAATAAGCGTTCTAAAATGCTTTAAAAATTCAAAGACATTTTTCTATGTTAACTAACGGCACGGTATCGGACCTTAATATTGACCTATAATTTTTAAATTGGACCACGTAATATATTACAAGGTAATAGTGTACCTTATTACAGGAAGAAATTATAGGTCACTTAGGGGGTACACAGCGTGACCCTAAATTTTACTATGTATGCCTATGCGAAATAGAGTGTTCTGAGAAGCTTAAAATGAAGAAATAAGCGTTCTAAAATGCTTTAAAAATTCAAAGACATCTTTCAATGGTTAACTAACGCAAGGCGCAATATCAGACCTCAATATTGACCCATAATATTTAAATTGGACCAGGTATTATATTACAGGGTAATAGTGTACCCTACCACAGGAAATAATTATACATCAATTAGGGGGTACACAGGGTGACCCTAAAGTTTACTATGTATGCCTATGCGAAATAAAGTGTTCTGAGAAGCTTAAAATGAAGAAATAAGCCTTCTAAAATGCTTTAAAAATTCAAAGACATCTTTCAATGGTTAACTAACGCAAGGCGCAACATCAGACCTTAATATTGACCCATAATATATAAATTGGACCAGGTATTATATTACAGGGTAATAGTGTACCCTACCACAGGAAATAATTATATGTAGATTAGGGGGTACACAGCGTGAACCTAAAGTTTACTATGTATGCCAATGCGAAATAAAGTGTTCTGAGAAGCTTAAAATGAAGAAATAAGCGTTCTAAAATGCTTTAAAAATTTAAAGACATCTTTCAATGGTTAACTAACGCAAGGCGCAATATCAGACCTTAATATTGACCCATAATATTTAAATTGGACCAGGTATTATATTACAGGGTAATAGTGTACCCTACCACAGGAAATATTTATAGGTCAAGCAGGGGGTACACAGCGTGACCCTAAAGTTTACTGTGTATGACTATGCGAAATAAAGTGTTCTGAGAAGCTTAAAATGAGGAAATAAGCGTTCTAAAATGCTTTAAAAATTCAAAGACATTTTTCTATGTTAACTAACGGCACGGTATCGGACCTTAATATTGACCTATAATTTTTAAATTGGACCACGTAATATATTACAAGGTAATAGTGTACCTTATTACAGGAAGAAATTATAGGTCACTTAGGGGGTACACAGCGTGACCCTAAATTTTACTATGTATGCCTATGCGAAATAGAGTGTTCTGAGAAGCTTAAAATGAAGAAATAAGCGTTCTAAAATGCTTTAAAAATTCAAAGACATCTTTCAATGGTTAACTAACGCAAGGCGCAATATCAGACCTTAATATTGACCCATAATATTTAAATTGGCCCAGGTATTATATTACAGGGTAATAGTGTACCCTACCACAGGAAATAATTATAGGTCAATTAGGGGGTACACTATGTATATTTTAAATAGTGCATTAAAACATGGAAATTCGAAGACACTTTTCTATGTTAACTAACGCCACGGTATCGGACCTTAATATTGACCTACAATTTTTAAATTGGACCACGTATTATATTACAGGGTTATAGTGTACCCTAAAACAGGAAATAATTATATGTCAATTAGGGGGTACACAGCGTGACCCTAAAGTTTCCTATGTATGCCTATGCGAAATAGAGTGTTCTGAGAAGCTTAAAATGATGAAATAAGCGTTCTCAAATGCTTTAAAAATTCAAAGACATCTTTCAATGGTTAACTAACGCAAAGCGCGATATCAGACCTTAATATGGAACCATAATATTTAAATTGGACTAGGTATTATATTACAGGGTAATAGTGTACCCTACAACAAGAAATAATTATAGGTCAATTAGGGGGTACACTATGTATATTTAAAATAGTGCATTAAAACAAGGAAATTCGAAGACTCTTTTCTATGTTAACTAACGGCACGGTATCGGACCTTAATATTGACCTAAAATTTTTAAATTGGACCACGTATTATATTACAGGGTGATAGTGTACCCTACCACGGAAAATAATTATAGGTCAAATAGGTGGTACTCAGCGTGACCCTAAAGTTTACTATGTATGCCTATGCGAAATAAAGTGTTCTGAGAAGCTTAAAATGAAGAAATAAGCGTTCTAAAATGCTTTAAAAATTCAAAGACATCTTTCAATGGTTAACTAACGCAAGGCGCAATATAAGATCTCAATATTGACCCATAATATTTAAATTGGACCAGGTATTATATTACAGGGTAATAGTGTACCCTACCACAGGAAATAATTATAGGTCAATTAGGGGGTACACAGTGTGACCCTAAAGTTTACTATGTATGCCTATGCGAAATAAAGAGTTCTGAGAAGCTTAAAATGAGGAAATAAGCGTTCTAAAATGCTTTAAAAATTCAAAGACATTTTTCTATGTTAACTAACGGCACGGTATCGTACCTTAATATTGACCTATAATTTTTAAATTGGACCACGTATTATATTACAGGGTAATAGTGTACCCTACCACAGGAAATAATTATAGGTCAATTAGGGGGTACACAGCGTGACCCTAAAGTTTACTATGTATGCCTATGCGAAATAAAGTGTTCTGAGAAGCTTAAAATGAAGAAATAAGCGTTCTAAAATGCTTTAAAAATTCAAAGACATCTTTCAATGGTTAACTAACGCAAGGCGCAATATCAGACCTTAATATTGACCCATAATATTTAAATTGGCCCAGGTATTATATTACAGGGTAATAGTGTACCCTACCACAGGAAATAATTATAGGTCAATTAGGGTGTACAATATGTATATTTTAAATAGTGCATTAAAACAAGGAAATTCGAAGACTCTTTTCTATGTTAACTAACGGCACGGTATCGGACCTTAATATTGACCTAAAATTTTTAAATTGGACCACGTATTATATTACAGGGTGATAGTGTACCCTACCACGGAAAATAATTATAGGTCAAATAGGTGGTACTCAGCGTGACCCTAAAGTTTACTATGTATGCCTATGCGAAATAAAGTGTTCTGAGAAGCTTAAAATGAAGAAATAAGCGTTCTAAAATGCTTTAAAAATTCAAAGACATCTT
Source organism: Parasteatoda tepidariorum (assembly GCF_982258835.1). Taxonomy (NCBI): domain Eukaryota; kingdom Metazoa; phylum Arthropoda; class Arachnida; order Araneae; family Theridiidae; genus Parasteatoda; species Parasteatoda tepidariorum. The sequence goes on from NC_141759.1 coordinate 114,354,794, forward strand.
TCAATGGTTAACTAACGCAAGGCGCAACATCAGACCTTAATATTGACCCATAATATTTAAATTGGACCAGGTATTATATTACAGGGTAATAGTGTACCCTACCACAGGAAATAATTATACATCAATTAGGGGGTACACAGGGTGACCCTAAAGTTTACTATGTATGCCTATGCGAAATAAAGTGTTCTGAGAAGCTTAAAATGAAGAAATAAGCGTTCTAAAATGCTTTAAAAATTCAAAGACATCTTTCAATGGTTAACTAACGCAAGGCGCAACATCAGACCTTAATATTGACCCATAATATATAAATTGGACCAGGTATTATATTACAGGGTAATAGTGTACCCTACCACAGGAAATAATTATATGTCAATTAGGGGGTACACAGCGTGAACCTAAAGTTTACTATGTATGCCAATGCGAAATAAAGTGTTCTGAGAAGCTTAAAATGAAGAAATAAGCGTTCTAAAATGCTTTAAAAATTCAAAGACATCTTTCAATGGTTAACTAACGCAAGGCGCAATATCAGACCTTAATATTGACCCATAATATTTAAATTGGACCAGGTATTATATTACAGGGTAATAGTGTACCCTACCACAGGAAATAATTATAGGTCAAGCAGGGGGTACACAGCGTGACCCTAAAGTTTACTGTGTATGACTATGCGAAATAAAGTGTTCTGAGAAGCTTAAAATGAGGAAATAAGCGTTCTAAAATGCTTTAAAAATTCAAAGACATTTTTCTATGTTAACTAACGGCACGGTATCGGACCTTAATATTGACCTATAATTTTTAAATTGGACCACGTAATATATTACAAGGTAATAGTGTACCTTATTACAGGAAGAAATTATAGGTCACTTAGGGGGTACACAGCGTGACCCTAAATTTTACTATGTATGCCTATGCGAAATAGAGTGTTCTGAGAAGCTTAAAATGAAGAAATAAGCGTTCTAAAATGCTTTAAAAATTCAAAGACATCTTTCAATGGTTAACTAACGCAAGGCGCAATATCAGACCTTAATATTGACCCATAATATTTAAATTGGCCCAGGTATTATATTACAGGGTAATAGTGTACCCTACCACAGGAAATAATTATAGGTCAATTAGGGGGTACACTATGTATATTTTAAATAGTGCATTAAAACATGGAAATTCGAAGACACTTTTCTATGTTAACTAACGCCACGGTATCGGACCTTAATATTGACCTACAATTTTTAAATTGGACCACGTATTATATTACAGGGTTATAGTGTACCCTACCACAGGAAATAATTATATGTCAATTAGGGGGTACACAGCGTGACCCTAAAGTTTCCTATGTATGCCTATGCGAAATAGAGTGTTCTGAGAAGCTTAAAACGATGAAATAAGCGTTCTAAAATGCTTTAAAAATTCAAAGACATCTTTCAATGGTTAACTAACGCAAAGCGCGATATCAGACCTTAATATGGAACCATAATATTTAAATTGGACTAGGTATTATATTACAGGGTAATAGTGTACCCTACAACAAGAAATAATTATAGGTCAATTAGGGGGTACACTATGTATATTTAAAATAGTGCATTAAAACAAGGAAATTCGAAGACTCTTTTCTATGTTAACTAACGGCACGGTATCGGACCTTAATATTGACCTAAAATTTTTAAATTGGACCACGTATTATATTACAGGGTGATAGTGTACCCTACCACGGAAAATAATTATAGGTCAAATAGGTGGTACTCAGCGTGACCCTAAAGTTTACTATGTATGCCTATGCGAAATAAAGTGTTCTGAGAAGCTTAAAATGAAGAAATAAGCGTTCTAAAATGCTTTAAAAATTCAAAGACATCTTTCAATGGTTAACTAACGCAAGGCGCAATATAAGACCTCAATATTGACCCATAATATTTAAATTGGACCAGGTATTATATTACAGGGTAATAGTGTACCCTACCACAGGAAATAATTATAGGTCAATTAGGGGGTACACAGTGTGACCCTAAAGTTTACTATGTATGCCTATGCGAAATAAAGAGTTCTGAGAAGCTTAAAATGAGGAAATAAGCGTTCTAAAATGCTTTAAAAATTCAAAGACATTTTTCTATGTTAACTAACGGCACGGTATCGTACCTTACTATTGACCTGTAATTTTTAAATTGGACCACGTATTATATTACAGGGTAATAGTGTACCCTACCACAGGAAATAATTATAGGTCAATTAGGGGGTACACAGCGTGACCCTAAAGTTTACTATGTATGCCTATGCGAAGTAAAGTGTTCTGAGAAGCTTAAAATGAAGAAATAAGCGTTCTAAAATGCTTTAAAAATTCAAAGACATCTTTCAATGGTTAACTAACGCAAGGCGCAATATCAGACCTTAATATTGACCCATAATATTTAAATTGGCCCAGGTATTATATTACAGGGTAATAGTGTACCCTACCACAGGAAATAATTATAGGTCAATTAGGGTGTACACTATGTATATTTTAAATAGTGCATTAAAACAAGGAAATTCGAAGACTCTTTTCTATGTTAACTAACGGCACGGTATCGGACCTTAATATTGACCTAAAATTTTTAAATTGGACCACGTATTATATTACAGGGTGATAGTGTACCCTAATACGGAAAATAATTATAGGTCAAATAGGTGGTACTCAGCGTGACCCTAAAGTTTACTATGTATGCCTATGCGAAATAAAGTGTTCTGAGAAGCTTAAAATGAGGAAATAAGCGTTCTAAAATGCTTTAAAAATTCAAAGACATTTTTCTATGTTAACTAACGGCACGGTATCGTACCTTAATATTGACCTATAATTTTTAAATTGGACCACGTATTATATTACAGGGTAATAGTGTACCCTACCACAGGAAATAATTATAGGTCAATTAGGGGGTACACAGCGTGACCCTAAAGTTTACTATGTATGCCTATGCGAAATGAAGTGTTCTGAGAAGCTTAAAATGAAGAAATAAGCGTTCTAAAATGCTTTAAAAATTCAAAGACATCTTTCAATGGTTAACTAACGCAAGGCGCAATATCAGACCTCAATATTGACCCATAATATTTAAATTGGACCAGGTATTATATTACAGGGTAATAGTGTACCCTACCACAGGAAATAATTATAGGTCAATTAGGGGGTACACAGTGTGACCCTAAAGTTTTCTATGTATGCCTATGCGAAATAAAGAGTTCTGAGAAGCTTAAAATGAGGAAATAAGCGTTCTAAAATGCTTTAAAAATTCAAAGACATTTTTCTATGTTAACTAACGGCACGGTATCGTACCTTAATATTGACCTATAATTTTTAAATTGGACCACGTATTATATTACAGGGTAATAGTGTACCCTACCACAGGAAATAATTATAGGTCAATTAGGGGGTACACAGCGTAACCCTAAAGTTTACTATGTATGCCTATGCGAAATAAAGTGTTCTGAGAAGCTTAAAATGAAGAAATAAGCGTTCTAAAATGCTTTAAAAATTCAAAGACATCTTTCAATGGTTAACTAACGGAAGGCGCAATATCAGACCTTAATATTGACCCATAATATTTAAATTGGCCCAGGTATTATATTGCAGGGTAATAGTGTACCCTACCACAGGAAATAATTATAGGTCAATTAGGGTGTACACTATGTATATTTTAAATAGTGCATTAAAACAAGGAAATTCGAAGACTCTTTTCTATGTTAACTAACGGCACGGTATCGGACCTTAATATTGACCTAAAATTTTTAAATTGGACCACGTATTATATTACAGGGTAATAGTTTACCCTACCAAAGGAAATAATTATAGGTCAATTAGGGGGTACACAGCGTGACCCTAAAGTTTACTATGTATGCCTATGCGAAATAAAGTGTTCTGAGAAGCTTAAAATGAAGAAATAAGCGTTCTAAAATGCTTTAAAAATTCAAAGACATCTTTCAATGTTTAACTAACGCTAAGCGCAATATCAGACCTCAATATTGACCCATAATATTTAAATTGGACCAGGTATTATATTACAGGGTAATAGTGTACCCTACCACAGGAAATAATTATAGGTCAATTAGGGGGTACACAGTGTGACCCTAAAGTTTACTATGTATGCCTATGCGAAATAAAGAGTTCTGAGAAGCTTAAAATGAGGAAATAAGCGTTCTAAAATGCTTTAAAAATTCAAAGACATTTTTCTATGTTAACTAACGGCACGGTATCGTACCTTAATATTGACCTATAATTTTTAAATTGGACCACGTATTATATTACAGGGTAATAGTTTACCCTACCAAAGGAAATAATTATAGGTCAATTAGGGGGTACACAGCGTGACCCTAAAGTTTACTATGTATGCCTATGCGAAATAAAGTGTTCTGAGAAGCTTAAAATGAAGAAATAAGCGTTCTAAAATGCTTTAAAAATTCAAAGACATCTTTCAATGGTTAACTAACGCAAGGCGCAATATCAGACCTTAATATTGACCCATAATATTTAAATTGGCCCAGGTATTATATTACAGGGTAATAGTGTACCCTACCACAGGAAATAATTATAGGTCAATTAGGGGGTACACAGTGTGACCCTAAAGTTTACTATGTATGCCTATGCGAAATAAAGAGTTCTGAGAAGCTTAAAATGAGGAAATAAGCGTTCTAAAATGCTTTAAAAATTCTAAGACATTTTTCTATGTTAACTAACGGCACGGTATCGTACCTTAATATTGACCTATAATTTTTAAATTGGACCACGTATTATATTACTGGGTAATAGTGTACCCTACCACAGGAAATAATTATAGGTCAATTAGGGGGTACACCGCGTGACCCTAAAGTTTACTATGTATGCATATGCGAAATAAAGTGTTCTGAGAAGCTTAAAATGAAGAAATAAGCGTTCTAAAATGCTTTAAAAATTCAAAGACATCTTTCAATGGTTAACTAACGCAAGGCGCAATATCAGACCTTAATATTGACCCATAATATTTAAATTGGCCCAGGTATTATATTACAGGGTAATAGTGTACCCTACCACAGGAAATAATTATAGGTCAATTAGGGGGTACACTATGTATATTTTAAATAGTGCATTAAAACATGGAAATTCGAAGACACTTTTCTATGTTAACTGACGGCACGGTATCGGACCTTAATATTGACCTACAATTTTTAAATTGGACCACGTATTATATTACAGGGTTATAGTGTACCCTACCACAGGAAATAATTATATGTCAATTAGGGGGTACACAGCGTGACCCTAAAGTTTCCTATGTATGCCTATGCGAAATAAAGTGTTCTGAGAAGCTTAAAATGAAGAAATAAGCGTTCTAAAATGCTTTAAAAATTCAAAGACATCTTTCAATGGTTAACTAACGCAAAGCGCGATATCAGACCTTAATATGGAACCATAATATTTAAATTGGACCAGATATTATATTACAGGGTAATAGTGTACCCTACAACAAGAAATAATTATAGGTCAATTAGGGAGTACACTATGTATATTTAAAATAGTGCATTAAAACAAGGAAATTCGAAGACTCTTTTCTATGTTAACTACCGGCACGGTATCGGACCTTAATATTGACCTAAAATTTTTAAATTGGACCACGTATTATATTACCGGGTGATAGTGTACCCTACCACGGAAAATAATTATAGGTCAAATAGGTGGTACTCAGCGTGACCCTAAAGTTTACTATGTATGCCTATGCGAAATAAAGTGTTCTGAGAAGCTTAAAATGAGGAAATAAGCGTTCTAAAATGCTTTAAAAATTCAAAGACATCTTTCAATGGTTAACTAACGCAAGGCGCAATATCAGACCTCAATATTGACCCATAATATTTAAATTGGACCAGGTATTATATTACAGGGTAATAGTGTACCCTACCACAGGAAATAATTATAGGTCAATTAGGGGGTACACAGTGTGACCCTAAAGTTTTCTATGTATGCCTATGCGAAATAAAGAGTTCTGAGAAGCTTAAAATGAGGAAATAAGCGTTCTAAAATGCTTTAAAAATTCAAAGACATTTTTCTATGTTAACTAACGGCACGGTATCGTACCTTAATATTGACCTATAATTTTTAAATTGGACCACGTATTATATTACAGGGTAATAGTGTACCCTACCACAGGAAATAATTATAGGTCAATTAGGGGGTACACAGCGTAACCCTAAAGTTTACTATGTATGCCTATGCGAAATAAAGTGTTCTGAGAAGCTTAAAATGAAGAAATAAGCGTTCTAAAATGCTTTAAAAATTCAAAGACATCTTTCAATGGTTAACTAACGGAAGGCGCAATATCAGACCTTAATATTGACCCATAATATTTAAATTGGCCCAGGTATTATATTGCAGGGTAATAGTGTACCCTACCACAGGAAATAATTATAGGTCAATTAGGGTGTACACTATGTATATTTTAAATAGTGCATTAAAACAAGGAAATTCGAAGACTCTTTTCTATGTTAACTAACGGCACGGTATCGGACCTTAATATTGACCTAAAATTTTTAAATTGGACCACGTATTATATTACAGGGTAATAGTTTACCCTACCAAAGGAAATAATTATAGGTCAATTAGGGGGTACACAGCGTGACCCTAAAGTTTACTATGTATGCCTATGCGAAATAAAGTGTTCTGAGAAGCTTAAAATGAAGAAATAAGCGTTCTAAAATGCTTTAAAAATTCAAAGACATCTTTCAATGTTTAACTAACGCTAAGCGCAATATCAGACCTCAATATTGACCCATAATATTTAAATTGGACCAGGTATTATATTACAGGGTAATAGTGTACCCTACCACAGGAAATAATTATAGGTCAATTAGGGGGTACACAGTGTGACCCTAAAGTTTACTATGTATGCCTATGCGAAATAAAGAGTTCTGAGAAGCTTAAAATGAGGAAATAAGCGTTCTAAAATGCTTTAAAAATTCAAAGACATTTTTCTATGTTAACTAACGGCACGGTATCGTACCTTAATATTGACCTATAATTTTTAAATTGGACCACGTATTATATTACAGGGTAATAGTTTACCCTACCAAAGGAAATAATTATAGGTCAATTAGGGGGTACACAGCGTGACCCTAAAGTTTACTATGTATGCCTATGCGAAATAAAGTGTTCTGAGAAGCTTAAAATGAAGAAATAAGCGTTCTAAAATGCTTTAAAAATTCAAAGACATCTTTCAATGGTTAACTAACGCAAGGCGCAATATCAGACCTTAATATTGACCCATAATATTTAAATTGGCCCAGGTATTATATTACAGGGTAATAGTGTACCCTACCACAGGAAATAATTATAGGTCAATTAGGGGGTACACAGTGTGACCCTAAAGTTTACTATGTATGCCTATGCGAAATAAAGAGTTCTGAGAAGCTTAAAATGAGGAAATAAGCGTTCTAAAATGCTTTAAAAATTCAAAGACATTTTTCTATGTTAACTAACGCAAGGCGCAATATCAGACCTTAATATTGACCCATAATATTTAAATTGGCCCAGGTATTATATTACAGGGTAATAGTGTACCCTACCACAGGAAATAATTATAGGTCAATTAGGGGGTACACTATGTATATTTTAAATAGTGCATTAAAACATGGAAATTCGAAGACACTTTTCTATGTTAACTGACGGCACGGTATCGGACCTTAATATTGACCTACAATTTTTAAATTGGACCACGTATTATATTACAGGGTTATAGTGTACCCTACCACAGGAAATAATTATATGTCAATTAGGGGGTACACAGCGTGACCCTAAAGTTTCCTATGTATGCCTATGCGAAATAAAGTGTTCTGAGAAGCTTAAAATGAAGAAATAAGCGTTCTAAAATGCTTTAAAAATTCAAAGACATCTTTCAATGGTTAACTAACGCAAAGCGCGATATCAGACCTTAATATGGAACCATAATATTTAAATTGGACCAGATATTATATTACAGGGTAATAGTGTACCCTACAACAAGAAATAATTATAGGTCAATTAGGGAGTACACTATGTATATTTAAAATAGTGCATTAAAACAAGGAAATTCGAAGACTCTTTTCTATGTTAACTACCGGCACGGTATCGGACCTTAATATTGACCTAAAATTTTTAAATTGGACCACGTATTATATTACCGGGTGATAGTGTACCCTACCACGGAAAATAATTATAGGTCAAATAGGTGGTACTCAGCGTGACCCTAAAGTTTACTATGTATGCCTATGCGAAATAAAGTGTTCTGAGAAGCTTAAAATGAGGAAATAAGCGTTCTAAAATGCTTTAAAAATTCAAAGACATTTTTCTATGTTAACTAACGGCACGGTATCGTACCTTAATATTGACCTATAATTTTTAAATTGGACCACGTATTATATTACAGGGTAATAGTTTACCCTACTAAAGGAAATAATTATAGGTTAATTAGGGGGTACACAGCGTGACCCTAAAGTTTACTATGTATGCCTATGCGAAATAAAGTGTTCTGAGAAGCTTAAAATGAAGAAATAAGCGTTCTAAAATGCTTTAAAAATTCAAAGACATCTTTCAATGTTTAACTAACGCTAAGCGCAATATCAGACCTCAATATTGACCCATAATATTTAAATTGGACCAGGTATTATATTACAGGGTAATAGTGTACCCTACCACAGGAAATAATTATAGGTCAATTAGGGGGTACACAGTGTGACCCTAAAGTTTACTATGTATGCCTATGCGAAATAAAGAGTTCTGAGAAGCTTAAAATGAGGAAATAAGCGTTCTAAAATGCTTTAAAAATTCAAAGACATTTTTCTATGTTAACTAACGGCACGGTATCGTACCTTAATATTGACCTATAATTTTTAAATTGGATCACGTATTATATTACAGGGTAATAGTTTACCCTACCAAAGGAAATAATTATAGGTCAATTAGGGGGTACACAGCGTGACCCTAAAGTTTACTATGTATGCCTATGCGAAATAAAGTGTTCTGAGAAGCTTAAAATGAAGAAATAAGCGTTCTAAAATGCTTTAAAAATTCAAAGACATCTTTCAATGGTTAACTAACGCAAGGCGCAATATCAGACCTTAATATTGACCCATAATATTTAAATTGGCCCAGGTATTATATTACAGGGTAATAGTGTACCCTACCACAGGAAATAATTATAGGTCAATTAGGGGTTACACAGTGTGACCCTAAAGTTTACTATGTATGCCTATGCGAAATAAAGAGTTCTGAGAAGCTTAAAATGAGGAAATAAGCGTTCTAAAATGCTTTAAAAATTCAAAGACATTTTTCTATGTTAACTAACGGCACGGTATCGTACCTTAATATTGACCTATAATTTTTAAATTGGACCACGTATTATATTACAGGGTAATAGTGTACCCTACCACAGGAAATAATTATAGGTCAATTAGGGGGTACACAGCGTGACCCTAAAGTTTACTATGTATGCCTATGCGAAATAAAGTGTTCTGAGAAGCTTAAAATGAAGAAATAAGCGTTCTAAAATGCTTTAAAAATTCAAAGACATCTTTCAATGGTTAACTAACGGAAGGCGCAATATCAGACCTTAATATTGACCCATAATATTTAAATTGGCCCAGGTATTATATTGCAGGGTAATAGTGTACCCTACCACAGGAAATAATTATAGGTCAATTAGGGTGTACACTATGTATATTTTAAATAGTGCATTAAAACAAGGAAATTCGAAGACTCTTTTCTATGTTAACTAACGGCACGGTATCGGACCTTAATATTGACCTAAAATTTTTAAATTGGACCACGTATTATATTACAGGGTAATAGTTTACCCTACCAAAGGAAATAATTATAGGTCAATTAGGGGGTACACAGCGTGACCCTAAAGTTTACTATGTATGCCTATGCGAAATAAAGTGTTCTGAGAAGCTTAAAATGAAGAAATAAGCGTTCTAAAATGCTTTAAAAATTCAAAGACATCTTTCAATGTTTAACTAACGCTAAGCGCAATATCAGACCTCAATATTGACCCATAATATTTAAATTGGACCAGGTATTATATTACAGGGTAATAGTGTACCCTACCACAGGAAATAATTATAGGTCAATTAGGGGGTACACAGTGTGACCCTAAAGTTTACTATGTATGCCTATGCGAAATAAAGAGTTCTGAGAAGCTTAAAATGAGGAAATAAGCGTTCTAAAATGCTTTAAAAATTCAAAGACATTTTTCTATGTTAACTAACGGCACGGTATCGTACCTTAATATTGACCTATAATTTTTAAATTGGACCACGTATTATATTACAGGGTAATAGTTTACCCTACCAAAGGAAATAATTATAGGTCAATTAGGGGGTACACAGCGTGACCCTAAAGTTTACTATGTATGCCTATGCGAAATAAAGTGTTCTGAGAAGCTTAAAATGAAGAAATAAGCGTTCTAAAATGCTTTAAAAATTCAAAGACATCTTTCAATGGTTAACTAACGCAAGGCGCAATATCAGACCTTAATATTGACCCATAATATTTAAATTGGCCCAGGTATTATATTACAGGGTAATAGTGTACCCTACCACAGGAAATAATTATAGGTCAATTAGGGGGTACACAGTGTGACCCTAAAGTTTACTATGTATGCCTATGCGAAATAAAGAGTTCTGAGAAGCTTAAAATGAGGAAATAAGCGTTCTAAAATGCTTTAAAAATTCAAAGACATTTTTCTATGATAACTAACGGCACGGTTTCGTACCTTAATATTGACCTATAATTTTTAAATTGGACCACGTATTATATTACAGGGTAATAGTGTACCCTACCACAGGAAATAATTATAGGTCAATTAGGGGGTACACAGCGTGACCCTAAAGTTTACTATGTATGCCTATGCGAAATAAAGTGTTCTGAGAAGCTTAAAATGAAGAAATAAGCGTTCTAAAATGCTTTAAAAATTCAAAGACATCTTTCAATGGTTAACTAACGCAAGGCGCAATATCAGACCTTAATATTGACCCATAATATTTAAATTGGCCCAGGTATTATATTACAGGGTAATAGTGTACCCTACCACAGGAAATAATTATAGGTCAATTAGGGTGTACACTATGTATATTTTAAATAGTGCATTAAAACAAGGAAATTCGAAGACTTTTTTCTATGTTAACTAACGGCACGGTATCGGACCTTAATATTGACCTAAAATTTTTAAATTGGACCACGTATTATATTACAGGGTGATAGTGTACCCTACCACGGAAAATAATTATAGGTCAAATAGGTGGTACTCAGCGTGACCCTAAAGTTTACTATGTATGCCTATGCGAAATAAAGTGTTCTGAGAAGCTTAAAATGAGGAAATAAGCGTTCTAAAATGCTTTAAAAATTCAAAGACATTTTTCTATGTTAACTAACGGCACGGTATCGTACCTTAATATTGACCTATAATTTTTAAATTGGACCACGTATTATATTACAGGGTAATAGTTTACCCTACTAAAGGAAATAATTATAGGTCAATTAGGGGGTACACAGCGTGACCCTAAAGTTTACTATGTATGCCTATGCGAAATAAAGTGTTCTGAGAAGCTTAAAATGAAGAAATAAGCGTTCTAAAATGCTTTAAAAATTCAAAGACATCTTTCAATGTTTAACTAACGCTAAGCGCAATATCAGACCTCAATATTGACCCATAATATTTAAATTGGACCAGGTATTATATTACATGGTAATAGTGTACCCTACCACAGGAAATAATTATAGGTCAATTAGGGGGTACACAGTGTGACCCTAAAGTTTACTATGTATGCCTATGCGAAATAAAGAGTTCTGAGAAGCTTAAAATGAGGAAATAAGCGTTCTAAAATGCTTTAAAAATTCAAAGACATTTTTCTATGTTAACTAACGGCACGGTATCGTACCTTAATATTGACCTATAATTTTTAAATTGGACCACGTATTATATTACAGGGTAATAGTTTACCCTACCAAAGGAAATAATTATAGGTCAATTAGGGGGTACACAGCGTGACCCTAAAGTTTACTATGTATGCCTATGCGAAATAAAGTGTTCTGAGAAGCTTAAAATGAAGAAATAAGCGTTCTAAAATGCTTTAAAAATTCAAAGACATTATTCAATGGTTAACTAACGCAAGGCGCAATATCAGACCTTAATATTGACCCATAATATTTAAATTGGCCCAGGTATTATATTACAGGGTAATAGTGTACCCTACCACAGGAAATAATTATAGGTCAATTAGGGGTTACACAGTGTGACCCTAAAGTTTACTATGTATGCCTATGCGAAATAAAGAGTTCTGAGAAGCTTAAAATGAGGAAATAAGCGTTCTAAAATGCTTTAAAAATTCAAAGACATTTTTCTATGTTAACTAACGGCACGGTATCGTACCTTAATATTGACCTATAATTTTTAAATTGGACCACGTATTATATTACAGGGTAATAGTGTACCCTACCACAGGAAATAATTATAGGTCAATTAGGGGGTACACAGCGTGACCCTAAAGTTTACTATGTATGCCTATGCGAAATAAAGTGTTCTGAGAAGCTTAAAATGAAGAAATAAGCGTTCTAAAATGCTTTAAAAATTCAAAGACATCTTTCAATGGTTAACTAACGGAAGGCGAAATATCAGACCTTAATATTGACCCATAATATTTAAATTGGCCCAGGTATTATATTACAGGGTAATAGTGTACCCTACCACAGGAAATAATTATAGGTCAATTAGGGTGTACACTATGTATATTTTAAATAGTGCATTAAAACAAGGAAATTCGAAGACTCTTTTCTATGTTAACTAACGGCACGGTATCGGACCTTAATATTGACCTAAAATTTTTAAATTGGACCACGTATTATATTACAGGGTAATAGTTTACCCTACCAAAGGAAATAATTATAGGTCAATTAGGGGGTACACAGCGTGACCCTAAAGTTTACTATGTATGCCTATGCGAAATAAAGTGTTCTGAGAAGCTTAAAATGAAGAAATAAGCGTTCTAAAATGCTTTAAAAATTCAAAGACATCTTTCAATGTTTAACTAACGCTAAGCGCAATATCAGACCTCAATATTGACCCATAATATTTAAATTGGACCAGGTATTATATTACAGGGTAATAGTGTACCCTACCACAGGAAATAATTATAGGTCAATTAGGGGGTACACAGTGTGACCCTAAAGTTTACTATGTATGCCTATGCGAAATAAAGAGTTCTGAGAAGCTTAAAATGAGGAAATAGCGTTCTAAAATGCTTTAAAAATTCAAAGACATTTTTCTATGTTAACTAACGGCACGGTATCGTACCTTAATATTGACCTATAATTTTTAAATTGGACCACGTATTATATTACAGGGTAATAGTGTACCCTACCACAGGAAATAATTATAGGTCAATTAGGGGGTACACAGCGTGACCCTAAAGTTTACTATGTATGCCTATGCGAAATAAAGTGTTCTGAGAAGCTTAAAATGAAGAAATAAGCGTTCTAAAATGCTTTAAAAATTCAAAGACATCTTTCAATGGTTAACTAACGCAAGGCGCAATATCAGACCTTAATATTGACCCATAAAATTTAAATTGGCCCAGGTATTATATTACAGGGTAATAGTGTACCCTACCACAGGAAATAATTATAGGTCAATTAGGGTGTACACTATGTATATTTTAAATAGTGCATTAAAACAAGGAAATTCGAAGACTCTTTTCTATGTTAACTAACGGCACGGTCTCGGACCTTAATATTGACCTAAAATTTTTAAATTGGACCACGTATTATATTACAGGGTGATAGTGTACCCTACCACGGAAAATAATTATAGGTCAAATAGGTGGTACTCAGCGTGACCCTAAAGTTTACTATGTATGCCTATGCGAAATAAAGTGTTCTGAGAAGCTTAAAATGAAGAAATAAGCGTTCTAAAATGCTTTAAAAATTCAAAGACATCTTTCAATGGTTAACTAACGCAAGGCGCAATATCAGACCTCAATATTGACCCATAATATTTAAATTGGACCAGGTATTATATTACAGGATAATAGTGTACTCTACCACAGGAAATAATTATAGGTCAATTAGGGTGTACTCTATGTATATTTTAAATAGTGCATTAAAACAAGGAAATTCGAAGACTCTTTTCTATGTTAACTAACGGCACGGTATCGGACCTTAATATTGACCTAAAATTTTTAAATTGGACCACGTATTATATTACAGGGTGATAGTGTACCCTAATACGGAAAATAATTATAGGTCAAATAGGTGGTACTCAGCGTGACCCTAAAGTTTACTATGTATGCCTATGCGAAATAAAGTGTTCTGAGAAGCTTAAAATGAGGAAATAAGCGTTCTAAAATGCTTTAAAAATTCAAAGACATTTTTCTATGTTAACTAACGGCACGGTATCGTACCTTAATATTGACCTATAATTTTTAAATTGGACCACGTATTATATTACAGGGTAATAGTGTACCCTACCACAGGAAATAATTATAGGTCAATTAGGGGGTACACAGCGTGACCCTAAAGTTTACTATGTATGCCTATGCGAAATAAAGTGTTCTGAGAAGCTTAAAATGAAGAAATAAGCGTTCTAAAAATGCTTTAAAAATTCAAAGACATCTTTCAATGGTTAACTAACGCAAGGCGCAATATCAGACCTCAATATTGACCCATAATATTTAAATTGGACCAGGTATTATATTACAGGGTAATAGTGTACCCTACCACAGGAAATAATTATAGGTCAATTAGGGGGTACACAGTGTGACCCTAAAGTTTACTATGTATGCCTATGCAAAATAGAGTGTTCTGAGAAGCTTAAAATGAAGAAATAAGCGTTCTAAAATGCTTTAAAAATTCAAAGACATCTTTCAATGGTTAACTAACGCAAAGCGCGATATCAGACCTTAATATGGAACCATAATATTTAAATTGGACCAGGTATTATATTACAGGGTAATAGTGTACCCTACAACAAGAAATAATTATAGGTCAATTAGGGAGTACACTATGTATATTTAAAATAGTGCATTAAAACAAGGAAATTCGAAGACTCTTTTCTATGTTAACTAACGGCACGATATCGTACCTTAATATTGACCTATAATTTTTAAATTGGACCACGTATTATATTACAGGGTAATAGTGTACCCTACCACAGGAAATAATTATAGGTCAATTAGGGGGTACACAGCGTGACCCTAAAGTTTACTATGTATGCCTATGCGAAATAAAGTGTTCTGAGAAGCTTAAAATGAAGAAATAAGCGTTCTAAAATGCTTTAAAAATTCAAAGACATCTTTCAATGTTAACTAACGGCACGGTATCGTACCTTAATATTGACCCATAATTTTTAAATTGGACCACGTATTATATTACAGGGTAATAGTGTACCCTACCACAGGAAATAATTATAGGTCAATTAGGGGGTACACAGCGTGACCCTAAAGTTTACTATGTATGCCTATGCGAAATAAAGTGTTCTGAGAAGCTTAAAATGAAGAAATAAGCGTTCTAAAATGCTTTAAAAATTCAAAGACATCTTTCAATGGTTAACTAACGCAAGGCGCAATATCAGACCTTAATATTGACCCATAATATTTAAATTGGCTTAGGTATTATATTACAGGGTAATAGTGTACCCTACCGCAGGAAATAATTATAGGTCAATTAGGGTGTACACTATGTATATTTTAAATAGTGCATTAAAACAAGGAAATTCGAAGACTCTTTTCTATGTTAACTAACGGCACGGTATCGGACCTTAATATTGACCTAAAATTTTTAAATTGGACCACGTATTATATTACAGGGTGATAGTGTACCCTACCACGGAAAATAATTATAGGTCAAATAGGTGGTACTCAGCGTGACCCTAAAGTTTACTATGTATGCCTATGCGAAATAAAATGTTCTGAGAAGCTTAAAATGAGGAAATAAGCGTTCTAAAATGCTTTAAAAATTCAAAGACATTTTTCTATGTTAACTAACGGCACGGTATCGTACCTTAATATTGACCTATAATTTTTAAATTGGACCACGTATTATATTACAGGGTAATAGTGTACCCTACCACAGGAAATAATTATAGGTCAATTAGGGGGTACACAGCGTGACCCTAAAGATTACTATGTATGCCTATGCGAAATAAAGTGTTCTGAGAAGCTTAAAATGAAGAAATAAGCGTTCTAAAATGCTTTAAAAATTCAAAGACATCTTTCAATGGTTAACTAACGCAAGGCGCAATACCAGACCTTAATATTGACCCATAATATTTAAATTGGCCCAGGTATTATATTACAGGGTAATAGTGTACCCTACCACAGGAAATAATTATAGGTCAATTAGGGGGTACACTATGTATATTTTAAATAGTACATTAAAACATGGAAATTCGAAGACACTTTTCTATGTTAACTAACGGCACGGTATCGGACTTTAATATTGACCTACAATTTTTAAATTGGACCACGTATTATATTACAGGGTTATAGTGTACCCTACGACAGGAAATAATTATATGTCAATTAGGGGGTACACAGCGTGACCCTAAAGTTTCCTATGTATGCCTATGCGAAATAGAGTGTTCTGAGAAGCTTAAAATGAAGAAATAAGCGTTCTAAAATGCTTTAAAAATTCAAAGACATCTTTCAATGGTTAACTAACGCAAGGCACGATATCAGACCTTAATATGGAACCATAATATTTAAATTGGACCAGGTATTATATTACAGGGTAATAGTGTACCCTACGACAGGAAATAATTATAGGTCAATTAGGGTGTACATTATGTATATTTTAAATAGTGCATTAAAACAAGGAAATTCGAAGACTCTTTTCTATGTTAACTAACGGCACGGTATCGGACCTTAATATTGACCTAAAATTTTTAAATTGGACCACGTATTATATTACAGGGGGATAGTGTACCCTACCACGGAAAATAATTATAGGTCAAATAGGTGGTACTCAGCGTGACCCTAAAGTTTACTATGTATGCCTATGCGAAATAAAGTGTTCTGAGAAGCTTAAAATGAAGAAATAAGCGTTCTAAAATGCTTTAAAAATTCAAAGACATCTTTCAATGGTTAACTAACGCAAGGCGCAATATCAGACCTCAATATTGACCCACAATATTTAAATTGGACCAGGTATTATATTACAGGGTAATAGTGTACCCTACCACAGGAAATAATTATAGGTCAATTAGGGTGTACACTATGTATATTTTAAATAGTGCATTAAAACAAGGAAATTCGAAGACTCTTTTCTATGTTAACTAACGGCACGGTATCGGACCTTAATATTGACCTACAATTTTTAAATTGGACCACGTATTATATTACAGGGTTATAGTGTACCCTACGACAGGAAATAATTATATGTCAATTAGGGGGTACACAGCGTGACCCTAAAGTTTCCTATGTATGCCTATGCGAAATAGAGTGTTCTGAGAAGCTTAAAATGATGAAATAAGCGTTCTAAAATGCTTTAAAAATTCAAAGACATCTTTCAATGGTTAACTAACGCAAAGCGCGATATCAGACCTTAATATGGAACCATAATATTTAATTTGGACCAGGTATTATATTACAGAGTAATAGTGTACCCTACCACAGGAAATAATTATAGGTCAATTAGGGGGTACACAGCGTGACCCTAAAGTTTACTATGTATGCCTATGCGAAATAAAGTGTTCTGGGAAGCTTAAAATGAAGAAATAAGCGTTCTAAAATGCTTTAAAAATTCAAAGACATCTTTCAATGGTTAACTAACCCAAGGCGCAATATCAGACCTTAATATTGACCCATAATATTTAAATTGGCCCAGGTATTATATTACAGGGTAATAGTGTACCCTACCACAGGAAATAATTATAGGTCAAATAGGGGGTACACTATGTATATTTTAAATAGTGCATTAAAACATGGAAATTCGAAGAGACTTTTCTATGTTAACTAACGGCACGGTATCGGACCTTAATATTGACCTACAATTTTTAAATTGGACCACGTATTATATTACAGGGTTATAGTGTACCCTACGGCAGGAAATAATTATATGTCAATTAGGGGGTACACAGCGTGACCCTAAAGTTTCCTATGTATGCCTATGCGAAATAGAGTGTTCTGAGAAGCTTAAAATGAAGAAATAAGCGTTCTAAAATGCTTTAAAAATTCAAAGACATCTTTCAATGGTTAACTAACGCAAGGCGCAATATCAGACCTTAATATTGACCCATAATATTTAAATTGGCCCAGGTATTATATTACAGGGTAATAGTGTACCCTACCACAGGAAATAATTATAGGTCAATTAGGGGGTACACTATGTATATTTTAAATAGTGCATTAAAACATGGAAATTCGAAGACACTTTTCTATGTTAACTAACGGCACGGTATCGGACCTTAATATTGACCTACAATTTTTAAATTGGACCACGTATTATATTACAGGGTTATAGTGTACCCTACCACAGGAAATAATTATATGTCAATTAGGGGGTACACAGCGTGACCCTAAAGTTTCCTATGTATGCCTATGCGAAATAGAGTGTTCTGAGAAGCTTAAAATGATGAAATAAGCGTTCTAAAATGCTTTAAAAATTCAAAGACATCTTTCAATGGTTAACTAACGCAAAGCGCGATATCAGACCTTAATATGGAACCATAATATTTAAATTGGACCAGGTATTATATTACAGGGTAATAGTGTTCCCTACAACAAGAAATAATTATAGGTCAATTAGGGGGTACACTATGTATATTTAAAATAGTGCATTAAAACAAGGAAATTCGAAGACTCTTTTCTATGTTAACTAACGGCACGGTATCGGACCTTAATATTGACCTAAAATTTTTAAATTGGACCACGTATTATATTACAGGGTGATAGTGTACCCTACCACGGAAAATAATTATAGGTCAAATAGGTGGTACTCAGCGTGACCCTAAAGTTTACTATGTATGCCTATGCGAAATAAAGTGTTCTGAGAAGCTTAAAATGAAGAAATAAGCGTTCTAAAATGCTTTAAAAATTCAAAGACATCTTTCTATGGTTAACTAACGCAAGGCGCAATATAAGACCTCAATATTGACCCATAATATTTAAATTGGACCAGGTATTATATTACAGGGTAATAGTGTACCCTACCACAGGAAATAATTATAGGTCAATTAGGGGGTACACAGTGTGACCCTAAAGTTTACTATGTATGCCTATGCGAAATAAAGAGTTCTGAGAAGCTTAAAATGAGGAAATAGCGTTCTAAAATGCTTTAAAAATTCAAAGACATTTTTCTATGTTAACTAACGGCACGGTATCGTACCTTAATATTGACCTATAATTTTTAAATTGGACCACGTATTATATTACAGGGTAATAGTGTACCCTACCACAGGAAATAATTATAGGTCAATTAGGGGGTACACAGCGTGACCCTAAAGTTTACTATGTATGCCTATGCGAAATAAAGTGTTCTGAGAAGCTTAAAATGAAGAAATAAGCGTTCTAAAATGCTTTAAAAATTCAAAGACATCTTTCAATGGTTAACTAACGCAAGGCGCAATATCAGACCTTAATATTGACCCATAAAATTTAAATTGGCCCAGGTATTATATTACAGGGTAATAGTGTACCCTACCACAGGAAATAATTATAGGTCAATTAGGGTGTACACTATGTATATTTTAAATAGTGCATTAAAACAAGGAAATTCGAAGACTCTTTTCTATGTTAACTAACGGCACGGTATCGGACCTTAATATTGACCTAAAATTTTTAAATTGGACCACGTATTATATTACAGGGTGATAGTGTACCCTACCACGGAAAATAATTATAGGTCAAATAGGTGGTACTCAGCGTGACCCTAAAGTTTACTATGTATGCCTATGCGAAATAAAGTGTTCTGAGAAGCTTGAAATGAAGAAATAAGCGTTCTAAAATGCTTTAAAAATTCAAAGACATCTTTCAATGGTTAACTAACGCAAGGCGCAATATCAGACCTCAATATTGACCCATAATATTTAAATTGGACCAGGTATTATATTACAGGATAATAGTGTACTCTACCACAGGAAATAATTATAGGTCAATTAGGGTGTACTCTATGTATATTTTAAATAGTGCATTAAAACAAGGAAATTCGAAGACTCTTTTCTATGTTAACTAACGGCACGGTATCGGACCTTAATATTGACCTAAAGTTTTTAAATTGGACCACGTATTATATTACAGGGTGATAGTGTACCCTAATACGGAAAATAATTATAGGTCAAATAGGTGGTACTCAGCGTGACCCTAAAGTTTACTATGTATGCCTATGCGAAATAAAGTGTTCTGAGAAGCTTAAAATGAGGAAATAAGCGTTCTAAAATCCTTAAAAAATTCAAAGACATTTTTCTATGTTAACTAACGGCACGGTATCGTACCTTAATATTGACCTATAATTTTTAAATTGGACCACGTATTATATTACAGGGTAATAGTGTACCCTACCACAGGAAATAATTATAGGTCAATTAGGGGGTACACAGCGTGACCCTAAAGTTTACTATGTATGCCTATGCGAAATAAAGTGTTCTGAGAAGCTTAAAATGAAGAAATAAGCGTTCTAAAAATGCTTTAAAAATTCAAAGACATCTTTCAATGGTTAACTAACGCAAGGCGCAATATCAGACCTCAATATTGACCCATAATATTTAAATTGGACCAGGTATTATATTACAGGGTAATAGTGTACCCTACCACAGGAAATAATTATAGGTCAATTAGGGGGTACACAGTGTGACCCTAAAGTTTACTATGTATGCCTATGCAAAATAGAGTGTTCTGAGAAGCTTAAAATGAAGAAATAAGCGTTCTAAAATGCTTTAAAAATTCAAAGACATCTTTCAATGGTTAACTAACGCAAAGCGCGATATCAGACCTTAATATGGAACCATAATATTTAAATTGGACCAGGTATTATATTACAGGGTAATAGTGTACCCTACAACAAGAAATAATTATAGGTCAATTAGGAAGTACACTATGTATATTTAAAATAGTGCATTAAAACAAGGAAATTCGAAGACTCTTTTCTATGTTAACTAACGGCACGATATCGTACCTTAATATTGACCTATAATTTTTAAATTGGACCACGTATTATATTACAGGGTAATAGTGTACCCTACCACAGGAAATAATTATAGGTCAATTAGGGGGTACACAGCGTGACCCTAAAGTTTACTATGTATGCCTATGCGAAATAAAGTGTTCTGAGAAGCTTAAAATGAAGAAATAAGCGTTCTAAAATGCTTTAAAAATTCAAAGACATCTTTCAATGTTAACTAACGGCACGGTATCGTACCTTAATATTGACCCATAATTTTTAAATTGGACCACGTATTATATTACAGGGTAATAGTGTACCCTACCACAGGAAATAATTATAGGTCAATTAGGGGGTACACAGCGTGACCCTAAAGTTTACTATGTATGCCTATGCGAAATAAAGTGTTCTGAGAAGCTTAAAATGAAGAAATAAGCGTTCTAAAATGCTTTAAAAATTCAAAGACATCTTTCAATGGTTAACTAACGCAAGGCGCAATATCAGACCTTAATATTGACCCATAATATTTAAATTGGCTTAGGTATTATATTACAGGGTAATAGTGTACCCTACCGCAGGAAATAATTATAGGTCAATTAGGGTGTACACTATGTATATTTTAAATAGTGCATTAAAACAAGGAAATTCGAAGACTCTTTTCTATGTTAACTAACGGCACGGTATCGGACCTTAATATTGACCTAAAATTTTTAAATTGGACCACGTATTATATTACAGGGTGATAGTGTACCCTACCACGGAAAATAATTATAGGTCAAATAGGTGGTACTCAGCGTGACCCTAAAGTTTACTATGTATGCCTATGCGAAATAAAATGTTCTGAGAAGCTTAAAATGAGGAAATAAGCGTTCTAAAATGCTTTAAAAATTCAAAGACATTTTTCTATGTTAACTAACGGCACGGTATCGTACCTTAATATTGACCTATAATTTTTAAATTGGACCACGTATTATATTACAGGGTAATAGTGTACCCTACCACAGGAAATAATTATAGGTCAATTAGGGGGTACACAGCGTGACCCTAAAGATTACTATGTATGCCTATGCGAAATAAAGTGTTCTGAGAAGCTTAAAATGAAGAAATAAGCGTTCTAAAATGCTTTAAAAATTCAAAGACATCTTTCAATGGTTAACTAACGCAAGGCGCAATACCAGACCTTAATATTGACCCATAATATTTAAATTGGCCCAGGTATTATATTACAGGGTAATAGTGTACCCTACCACAGGAAATAATTATAGGTCAATTAGGGGGTACACTATGTATATTTTAAATAGTACATTAAAACATGGAAATTCGAAGACACTTTTCTATGTTAACTAACGGCACGGTATCGGACTTTAATATTGACCTACAATTTTTAAATTGGACCACGTATTATATTACAGGGTTATAGTGTACCCTACGACAGGAAATAATTATATGTCAATTAGGGGGTACACAGCGTGACCCTAAAGTTTCCTATGTATGCCTATGCGAAATAGAGTGTTCTGAGAAGCTTAAAATGAAGAAATAAGCGTTCTAAAATGCTTTAAAAATTCAAAGACATCTTTCAATGGTTAACTAACGCAAGGCACGATATCAGACCTTAATATGGAACCATAATATTTAAATTGGACCAGGTATTATATTACAGGGTAATAGTGTACCCTACGACAGGAAATAATTATAGGTCAATTAGGGTGTACATTATGTATATTTTAAATAGTGCATTAAAACAAGGAAATTCGAAGACTCTTTTCTATGTTAACTAACGGCACGGTATCGGACCTTAATATTGACCTAAAATTTTTAAATTGGACCACGTATTATATTACAGGGAGATAGTGTACCCTACCACGGAAAATAATTATAGGTCAAATAGGTGGTACTCAGCGTGACCCTAAAGTTTACTATGTATGCCTATGCGAAATAAAGTGTTCTGAGAAGCTTAAAATGAAGAAATAAGCGTTCTAAAATGCTTTAAAAATTCAAAGACATCTTTCAATGGTTAACTAACGCAAGGCGCAATATCAGACCTCAATATTGACCCACAATATTTAAATTGGACCAGGTATTATATTACAGGGTAATAGTGTACCCTACCACAGGAAATAATTATAGGTCAATTAGGGTGTACACTATGTATATTTTAAATAGTGCATTAAAACAAGGAAATTCGAAGACTCTTTTCTATGTTAACTAACGGCACGGTATCGGACCTTAATATTGACCTACAATTTTTAAATTGGACCACGTATTATATTACAGGGTTATAGTGTACCCTACGACAGGAAATAATTATATGTCAATTAGGGGGTACACAGCGTGACCCTAAAGTTTCCTATGTATGCCTATGCGAAATAGAGTGTTCTGAGAAGCTTAAAATGATGAAATAAGCGTTCTAAAATGCTTTAAAAATTCAAAGACATCTTTCAATGGTTAACTAACGCAAAGCGCGATATCAGACCTTAATATGGAACCATAATATTTAAATTGGACCAGGTATTATATTACAGAGTAATAGTGGTAACACGCTGTGCACATACATAGTAAACTTTAGGGTCACGCTGTGTACCGTTAGGGGGTACACAGCGTGACCCTAAAGTTTACTATGTATGCCTATGCGAAATAAAGTGTTCTGAGAAGCTTAAAATGAAGAAATAAGCGTTCTAAAAGGCTTTAAAAATTCAAAGACATCTTTCAATGGTTAACTAACCCAAGGCGCAATATCAGACCTTAATATTGACCCATAATATTTAAATTGGCCCAGGTATTATATTACAGGGTAATAGTGTACCCTACCACAGGAAATAATTATAGGTCAAATAGGGGGTACACTATGTATATTTTAAATAGTGCATTAAAACATGGAAATTCGAAGAGACTTTTCTATGTTAACTAACGGCACGGTATCGGACCTTAATATTGACCTACAATTTTTAAATTGGACCACGTATTATATTACAGGGTTATAGTGTACCCTACGGCAGGAAATAATTATATGTCAATTAGGGGGTACACAGCGTGACCCTAAAGTTTCCTATGTATGCCTATGCGAAATAGAGTGTTCTGAGAAGCTTAAAATGAAGAAATAAGCGTTCTAAAATGCTTTAAAAATTCAAAGACATCTTTCAATGGTTAACTAACGCAAGGCGCAATATCAGACCTTAATATTGACCCATAATATTTAAATTGGCCCAGGTATTATATTACAGGGTAATAGTGTACCCTACCACAGGAAATAATCATAGGTCAATTAGGGGGTACACTATGTATATTTTAAATAGTGCATTAAAACATGGAAATTCGAAGACACTTTTCTATGTTAACTAACGGCACGGTATCGGACCTTAATATTGACCTACAATTTTTAAATTGGACCACGTATTATATTACAGGGTTATAGTGTACCCTACCACAGGAAATAATTATATGTCAATTAGGGGGTACACAGCGTGACCCTAAAGTTTCCTATGTATGCCTATGCGAAATAGAGTGTTCTGAGAAGCTTAAAATGATGAAATAAGCGTTCTAAAATGCTTTAAAAATTCAAAGACATCTTTCAATGGTTAACTAACGCAAAGCGCGATATCAGACCTTAATATGGAACCATAATATTTAAATTGGACCAGGTATTATATTACACGGTAATAGTGTTCCCTACAACAAGAAATAATTATAGGTCAATTAGGGGGTACACTATGTATATTTAAAATAGTGCATTAAAACAAGGAAATTCGAAGACTCTTTTCTATGTTAACTAACGGCACGGTATCGGACCTTAATATTGACCTAAAATTTTTAAATTGGACCACGTATTATATTACAGGGTGATAGTGTACCCTACCACGGAAAATAATTATAGGTCAAATAGGTGGTACTCAGCGTGACCCTAAAGTTTACTATGTATGCCTATGCGAAATAAAGTGTTCTGAGAAGCTTAAAATGAAGAAATAAGCGTTCTAAAATGCTTTAAAAATTCAAAGACATCTTTCTATGGTTAACTAACGCAAGGCGCAATATAAGACCTCAATATTGACCCATAATATTTAAATTGGACCAGGTATTATATTACAGGGTAATAGTGTACCCTACCACAGGAAATAATTATAGGTCAATTAGGGGGTACACAGTGTGACCCTAAAGTTTACTATGTATGCCTATGCGAAATAAAGAGTTCTGAGAAGCTTAAAATGAGGAAATAAGCGTTCTAAAATGCTTTAAAAATTCAAAGACATTTTTCTATGTTAACTAACGGCACGGTATCGTACCTTAATATTGACCTAAAATTTTTAAATTGGACCACGTATTATATTACAGGGTGATAGTGTACCCTACCACGGAAAATAATTATAGGTCAAATAGGTGGTACTCAGCGTGACCCTAAAGTTTACTATGTATGCCTATGCGAAATAAAGTGTTCTGAGAAGCTTAAAATGAAGAAATAAGCGTTCTAAAATGCTTTAAAAATTCAAAGACATCTTTCTATGGTTAACTAACGCAAGGCGCAATATAAGACCTCAATATTGACCCATAATATTTAAATTGGACCAGGTATTATATTACAGGGTAATAGTGTACCCTACCACAGGAAATAATTATAGGTCAATTAGGGGGTACACAGTGTGACCCTAAAGTTTACTATGTATGCCTATGCGAAATAGAGTGTTCTGAGAAGCTTAAAATGAAGAAATAAGCGTTCTAAAATGCTTTAAAAATTCAAAGACATCTTTCAATGGTTAACTAACGCAAGGCGCAATATCAGACCTTAATATTGACCCATAATATTTAAATTGGCCCAGGTATTATATTACAGGGTAATAGTGTACCCTACCACAGGAAATAATTATAGGTCAATTAGGGGGTACACTATGTATATTTTAAATAGTGCATTAAAACATGGAAATTCGAAGACACTTTTCTATGTTAACTAACGGCACGGTATCGGACCTTAATATTGACCTACAATTTTTAAATTGGACCACGTATTATATTACAGGGTTATAGTGTACCCTACCACAGGAAATAATTATATGTCAATTAGGGGGTACACAGCGTGACCCTAAAGTTTCCTATGTATGCCTATGCGAAATAGAGTGTTCTGAGAAGCTTAAAATGATGAAATAAGCGTTCTAAAATGCTTTAAAAATTCAAGGACATCTTTCAATGGTTAACTAACGCAAAGCGCGATATCAGACCTTAATATGGAACCATAATATTTAAATTGGACCAGGTATTATATTACAGGGTAATAGTGTTCCCTACAACAAGAAATAATTATAGGTCAATTAGGGGGTACACTATGTATATTTAAAATAGTGCATTAAAACAAGAAAATTCGAAGACTCTTTTCTATGTTAACTAACGGCACGGTATCGGACCTTAATATTGACCTAAAATTTTTAAATTGGACCACGTATTATATTACAGCGTGATAGTGTACCCTACCACGGAAAATAATTATAGGTCAAATAGGTGGTACTCAGCGTGACCCTAAAGTTTACTATGTATGCCTATGCGAAATAAAGTGTTCTGAGAAGCTTAAAATGAAGAAATAAGCGTTCTAAAATGCTTTAAAAATTCAAAGACATCTTTCTATGGTTAACTAACGCAAGGCGCAATATAAGACCTCAATATTGACCCATAATATTTAAATTGGACCAGGTATTATATTACAGGGTAATAGTGTACCCTACCACAGGAAATAATTATAGGTCAATTAGGGGGTACACAGTGTGACCCTAAAGTTTACTATGTATGCCTATGCGAAATAAAGAGTTCTGAGAAGCTTAAAATGAGGAAATAAGCGTTCTAAAATGCTTTAAAAATTCAAAGACATTTTTCTATGTTAACTAACGGCACGGTATCGTACCTTAATATTGACCTATAATTTTTAAATTGGACCACGTATTATATTACAGGGTAATAGTGTACCCTACCACAGGAAATAATTATAGGTCAATTAGGGGGTACACAGCGTGACCCTAAAGTTTACTATGTATGCCTATGCGAAATAAAGTGTTCTGAGAAGCTTAAAATGAAGAAATAAGCGTTCTAAAATGCTTTAAAAATTCAAAGACATCTTTCAATGGTTAACTAACGCAAGGCGCAATATCAGACCTTAATATTGACCCATAATATTTAAATTGGCCCAGGTATTATATTACAGGGTAATAGTGTACCCTACCGCAGGAAATAATTATAGGTCAATTAGGGGGTACACTATGTATATTTTAAATAGTGCATTAAAACATGGAAATTCGAAGACACTTTTCTATGTTAACTAACGGCACGGTATCGGACCTTAATATTGACCTACAATTTTTAAATTGGACCACGTATTATATTACAGGGTTATAGTGTACCCTACCACAGGAAATAATTATATGTCAATTAGGGGGTACACAGCGTGACCCTAAAGTTTCCTATGTATGCCTATGCGAAATAGAGTGTTCTGAGAAGCTTAAAATGATGAAATAAGCGTTCTAAAATGCTTTAAAAATTCAAAGACATCTTTCAATGGTTAACTAACGCAAAGCGCGATATCAGACCTTAATATGGAACCATAATATTTAAATTGGACCAGGTATTATATTACAGGGTAATAGTGTTCCCTACAACAAGAAATAATTATAGGTCAATTAGGGGGTACACTATGTATATTTAAAATAGTGCATAAAAACAAGGAAATTCGAAGACTCTTTTCTATGTTAACTAACGGCACGGTATCGGACCTTAATATTGACCTAAAATTTTTAAATTGGACCACGTATTATATTACAGGGTGATAGTGTACCCTACCACGGAAAATAATTATAGGTCAAATAGGTGGTACTCAGCGTGACCCTAAAGTTTACTATGTATGCCTATGCGAAATAAAGTGTTCTGAGAAGCTTAAAATGAAGAAATAAGCGTTCTAAAATGCTTTAAAAATTCAAAGACATCTTTCTATGGTTAACTAACGCAAGGCGCAATATAAGACCTCAATATTGACCCATAATATTTAAATTGGACCAGGTATTATATTACAGGGTAATAGTGTACCCTACCACAGGAAATAATTATAGGTCAATTAGGGGGTACACAGTGTGACCCTAAAGTTTACTATGTATGCCTATGCGAAATAAAGAGTTCTGAGAAGCTTAAAATGAGGAAATAAGCGTTCTAAAATGCTTTAAAAATTCAAAGACATTTTTCTATGTTAACTAACGGCACGGTATCGTACCTTAATATTGACCTATAATTTTTAAATTGGACCACGTATTATATTACAGGGTAATAGTGTACCCTACCACAGGAAATAATTATAGGTCAATTAGGGGGTACACAGCGTGACCCTAAAGTTTACTATGTATGCCTATGCGAAATAAAGTGTTCTGAGAAGCTTAAAATGAAGAAATAAGCGTTCTAAAATGCTTTAAAAATTCAAAGACATCTTTCAATGGTTAACTAACGCAAGGCGCAATATCAGACCTTAATATTGACCCATAATATTTAAATTGGCCCAGGTATTATATTACAGGGTAATAGTGTACCCTACCACAGGAAATAATTATAGGTCAATTAGGGTGTACACTATGTATATTTTAAATAGTGCATTAAAACAAGGAAATTCGAAGACTCTTTTCTATGTTAACTAACGGCACGGTATCGGACCTTAATATTGACCTAAAATTTTTAAATTGGATCACGTATTATATTACAGGGTAATAGTGTACCCTACCACAGGAAATAATTATAGGTCAATTAGGGGGTACACAGCGTGACCCTAAAGTTTACTATGTATGCCTATGCGAAATAAAGTGTTCTGAGAAGCTTAAAATGAAGAAATAAGCGTTCTAAAATGCTTTAAAAATTCAAAGACATCTTTCAATGGTTAACTAACGCAAGGCGCAATATCAGACCTCAATATTGACCCATAATATTTAAATTGGACCAGATATTATATTACAGGGTAATAGTGTACCCTTCCACAGGAAATAATTATAGGTCAATTAGGGTGTATACTATGTATATTTTAAATAGTGCATTAAAACAAGGAAATTCGAAGACTCTTTTCTATGTTAACTAACGGCACGGTATCGGATCTTAATATTGACCTAAAATTTTTAAATTGGACCACGTATTATATTACAGGGTGATAGTGTACCCTACCACGGAAAATAATTATAGGTCAAATAGGTGGTACTCAGCGTGACCCTAAAGTTTACTATGTATGCCTATGCGAAATAAAGTGTTCTGAGAAGCTTAAAATGAGGAAATAAGCGTTCTAAAATGCTTTAAAAATTCAAAGACATTTTTCTATGTTAACTAACGGCACGGTATCGTACCTTAATATTGACCTATAATTTTTAAATTGGACCACGTATTATATTAAAGGGTAATAGTGTACCCTACCACAGGAAATAATTATAGGTCAATTAGGGGGTAAACAGCGTGACCCTAAATTTTACTATGTATGCCTATGCGAAATAGAGTGTTCTGAGAAGCTTAAAATGAAGAAATAAGCGTTCTAAAATGCTTTAAAAATTCAAAGACATCTTTCAATGGTTAACTAACGCAAGGCGCAATACCAGACCTTAATATTGACCCATAATATTTAAATTGGCCCAGGTATTATATTACAGGGTAATAGTGTACCCTACCACAGGAAATAATTATAGGTCAATTAGGGGGTACACTATGTATATTTTAAATAGTGCATTAAAACATGGAAATTCGAAGACACTACTCTATGTTAACTAACGGCACGGTATCGGACCTTAATATTGACCTACAATTTTTAAATTTTACCACGTGTTATATTACAGGGTTATAGTGTACCCTACCACAGGAAATAATTATATGTAAATTAGGGGGTACACAGCGTGACCCTAAAGTTTCCTATGTATGCCTATGCGAAATAGAGTGTTCTGAGAAGCTTAAAATGATGAAATAAGCGTTCTAAAATGCTTTAAAAATTCAAAGACATCTTTCAATGGTTAACTAACGCAAAGCGCGATATCAGACCTTAATATGGAACCATAATATTTAAATTGGACCAGGTATTATATTACAGGGTAATAGTGTACCCTACCACGGGAAATAATTATAGGTCAATTAGGGGGTACACTATGTATATTTTAAATAGTGCATTAAAACAAGGAAATTCGAAGACTCTTTTCTATGTTAACTAACGGCACGGTATCGGACCTTAATATTGACCTAAAATTTTTAAATTGGACCACGTATTATATTACAGGGAGATAGTGTACCCTACCACGGAAAATAATTATAGGTCAAATAGGTGGTACTCAGCGTGACCCTAAAGTTTACTATGTATGCCTATGCGAAATAAAGTGTTCTGAGAAGCTTAAAATGAAGAAATAAGCGTTCTAAAATGCTTTAAAAATTCAAAGACATCTTTCAATGGTTAACTAACGCAAGGCGCAATATCAGACCTCAATATTGACCCATAATATATAAATTGGACCAGGTATTATATTACAGGGTAATAGTGTACTCTACCACAGGAAATAATTATACGTCAATTAGGGGGTACACAGCGTGACCCTAAAGTTTACTATGTATGCCTATGCAAAATAGAGTGTTCTGAGAAGCTTAAAATGAAGAAATAAGCGTTCTAAAATGCTTTAAAAATTCAAAGACATCTTTCAATGGTTAACTAACGCAAGGCACGATATCAGACCTTAATATGGAACCATAATATTTAAATTGGACCAGGTATTATATTACAGGGTAATAGTGTACCCTACGACAGGAAATAATTATAGGTCAATTAGGGTGTACACTATGTATATTTTAAATAGTGCATTAAAACAAGGAAATTCGAAGACTCTTTTCTATGTTAACTAACGGCACGGTATCGGACCTTAATATTGACCTAAAATTTTTAAATTGGACCACGTATTATATTACAGGGTGATAGTGTACCCTACCACGGAAAATAATTATAGGTCAAATAGGTGGTACTCAGCGTGACCCTAAAGTTTACTATGTATGCCTATGCGAAATAAAGTGTTCTGAGAAGCTTAAAATGAAGAAATAAGCGTTCTAAAATGCTTTAAAAATTCAAAGACATCTTTCAATGGTTAACTAACGCAAGGCGCAATATCAGACCTCAATATTGACCCACAATATTTAAATTGGACCAGGTATTATATTACAGGGTAATAGTGTACCCTACCACAGGAAATAATTATAGGTCAATTAGGGTGTACACTATGTATATTTTAAATAGTGCATTAAAACAAGGAAATTCGAAGACTCTTTTCTATGTTAACTAACGGCACGGTATCGGACCTTAATATTGACCTACAATTTTTAAATTGGACCACGTATTATATTACAGGGTTATAGTGTACCCTACGACAGGAAATAATTATATGTCAATTAGGGGGTACACAGCGTGACCCTAAAGTTTCCTATGTATGCCTATGCGAAATAGAGTGTTCTGAGAAGCTTAAAATGATGAAATAAGCGTTCTAAAATGCTTTAAAAATTCAAAGACATCTTTCAATGGTTAACTAACGCAAAGCGCGATATCAGACCTTAATATGGAACCATAATATTTAAATTGGACCAGGTATTATATTACAGAGTAATAGTGTACCCTACCACAGGAAATAATTATAGGTCAATTAGGGGGTACACAGCGTGACCCTAAAGTTTACTATGTATGCCTATGCGAAATAAAGTGTTCTGAGAAGCTTAAAATGAAGAAATAAGCGTTCTAAAATGCTTTAAAAATTCAAAGACATCTTTCAATGGTTAACTAACCCAAGGCGCAATATCAGACCTTAATATTGACCCATAATATTTAAATTGGCCCAGGTATTATATTACAGGGTAATAGTGTACCCTACCACAGGAAATAATTATAGGCCAATTAGGGGGTACACTATGTATATTTTAAATAGTGCATTAAAACATGGAAATTCGAAGACACTTTTCTATGTTAACTAACGGCACGGTATCGGACCTTAATATTGACCTACAATTTTTAAATTGGACCACGTATTATATTACAGGGTTATAGTGTACCCTACGACAGGAAATAATTATATGTCAATTAGGGGGTACACAGCGTGACCCTAAAGTTTCCTATGTATGCCTATGCGAAATAGAGTGTTCTGAGAAGCTTAAAATGATGAAATAAGCGTTCTAAAATGCTTTAAAAATTCAAAGACATCTTTCAATGGTTAACTAACGCAAAGCGCGATATCAGACCTTAATATGGAACCATAATATTTAAATTGGACCAGGTATTATATTACAGAGTAATAGTGTACCCTACCACAGGAAATAATTATAGGTCAATTAGGGGGTACACAGCGTGACCCTAAAGTTTACTATGTATGCCTATGCGAAATAAAGTGTTCTGAGAAGCTTAAAATGAAGAAATAAGCGTTCTAAAATGCTTTAAAAATTCAAAGACATCTTTCAATGGTTAACTAACCCAAGGCGCAATATCAGACCTTAATATTGACCCATAATATTTAAATTGGCCCAGGTATTATATTACAGGGTAATAGTGTACCCTACCACAGGAAATAATTATAGGTCAATTAGGGGGTACACTATGTATATTTTAAATAGTGCATTAAATCATGGAAATTCGAAGACACTTTTCTATGTTAACTAACGGCACGGTATCGGACCTTAATATTGACCTACAATTTTTAAATTGGACCACGTATTATATTACAGGGTTATAGTGTACCCTACGACAGGAAATAATTATATGTCAATTAGGGGGTACACAGCGTGACCCTAAAGTTTCCTATGTATGCCTATGCGAAATAGAGTGTTCTGAGAAGCTTAAAATGAAGAAATAAGCGTTCTAAAATGCTTTAAAAATTCAAAGACATCTTTCAATGGTTAACTAACGCAAGGCACGATATCAGACCTTAATATGGAACCATAATATTTAAATTGGACCAGGTATTATATTACAGGGTAATAGTGTACCCTACGACAGGAAATAATTATAGGTCAATTAGGGTGTACATTATGTATATTTTAAATAGTGCATTAAAACAAGGAAATTCGAAGACTCTTTTCTATGTTAACTAACGGCACGGTATCGGACCTTAATATTGACCTAAAATTTTTAAATTGGACCACGTATTATATTACAGGGTGATAGTGTACCCTACCACGGAAAATAATTATAGGTCAAATAGGTGGTACTCAGCGTGACCCTAAAGTTTACTATGTATGCCTATGCGAAATAAAGTGTTCTAAGAAGCTTAAAATGAAGAAATAAGCGTTCTAAAATGCTTTAAAAATTCAAAGACATCTTTCAATGGTTAACTAACGCAAGGCGCAATATCAGACCTCAATATTGACCCACAATATTTAAATTGGACCAGGTATTATATTACAGGGTAATAGTGTACCCTATCACAGGAAATAATTATAGGTCAATTAGGGTGTACACTATGTATATTTTAAATAGTGCATTAAAACAAGGAAATTCGAAGACTCTTTTCTATGTTAACTAACGGCACGGTATCGGACCTTAATATTGACATACAATTTTTAAATTGGACCACGTATTATATTACAGGGTTATAGTGTACCCTACGACAGGAAATAATTATATGTCAATTAGGGGGTACACAGCGTGACCCTAAAGTTTCCTATGTATGCCTATGCGAAATAGAGTGTTCTGAGAAGCTTAAAATGATGAAATAAGCGTTCTAAAATGCTTTAAAAATTCAAAGACATCTTTCAATGGTTAACTAACGCAAAGCGCGATATCAGACCTTAATATGGAACCATAATATTTAAATTGGACCAGGTATTATATTACAGAGTAATAGTGTACCCTACCACAGGAAATAATTATAGGTCAATTAGGGGGAACACAGCGTGACCCTAAAGTTTACTATGTATGCCTATGCGAAATAAAGTGTTCTGAGAAGCTTAAAATGAAGAAATAAGCGTTCTAAAATGCTTTAAAAATTCAAAGACATCTTTCAATGGTTAACTAACCCAAGGCGCAATATCAGACCTTAATATTGACCCATAATATTTAAATTGGCCCAGGTATTATATTACAGGGTAATAGTGTACCCTACCACAGGAAATAATTATAGGTCAATTAGGGGGTACACTATGTATATTTTAAATAGTGCATTAAAACATGGAAATTCGAAGACACTTTTCTATGTTAACTAACGGCACGGTATCGGACCTTAATATTGACCTACAATTTTTAAATTGGACCGTGTATTATATTACAGGGTTATAGTGTACCCTACGACAGGAAATAATTATATGTCAATTAGGGGGTACACAGTGTGACCCTAAAGTTTACTATGTATGCCTATGCGAAATAAAGTATCCTGAGAAGCTTAAAATGAAGAAATAAGCGTTCTAAAATGCTTTAAAAATTCAAAGACATCTTTCAATGGTTAACTAACGCAAGGCGCGATATCAGACCTTAATATGGAACCATAATATTTAAATTGGACCAGGTATTATATTACAGGGTAATAGTGTACCCTACAACAGGAAATAATTATAGGTCAATTAGGGTGTACACTATGTATATTTTAAATAGTGCATTAAAACAAGGAAATTCGAAGACTCTTTTCTATGTTAACTAACGGCACGGTATCGGACCTTAATATTGACCTAAAATTTTTAAATTGGACCACGTATTATATTACAGGGTGATAGTGTACCCTACCACGGAAAATAATTATAGGTCAAATAGGTGGTACTCAGCGTGACCCTAAAGTTTACTATGTATGCCTATGCGAAATAAAGTGTTCTGAGAAGCTTAAAATGAAGAAATAAGCGTTCTAAAATGCTTTAAAAATTCAAAGACATCTTTCAATGGTTAACTAACGCAAGGCGCAATATCAGACCTCAATATTGACCCATAATATTTAAATTGGACCAGGTATTATATTACAGGGTAATAGTGTACCCTACAACAGGAAATAATTATACGTCAATTAGGGGGTACACAGTGTGACCCTAAAGTTTACTATGTATGGCTATGCAAAATAAAGTGTTCTGAGAAGCTTAAAATGAGGAAATAAGCGTTCTAAAATGCTTTAAAAATTCAAAGACATTTTTCTATGTTAACTAACGGCACGGTATCGTACCTTAATATTGACCTATAATTTTTAAATTGGACCACGTATTATATTACAGGGCAATAGTGTTCCCTATTACAGGAAATAATTATAGGTCATTTAGGGGGTACACAGCGTGACCCTAAATTTTACTATGTATGCCTAAGCGAAATAGAGTGTTCTGAGAAGCTTAAAATGAAGAAATAAGCGTTCTAAAATGCTTTAAAAATTCAAAGACATCTTTCAATGGTTAACTAACGCAAGGCGCAATATCAGACCTTAATATTGACCCATAATATTTAAATTGGACCAGGCATTATATTACAGGGTAATAGTGTACAATACCACAGGAAATAATTATAGGTCAATTAGGGGGTACACTATGTATATTTTAAATAGTGCATTAAAACAAGGAAATACGAAGACACTTTTCTATGTTAACTAACGGCACGGTATCGGACCTTAATATTGACCTATAATTCTTAAATTGGACCACGTATTTTATTACAGGGTAATAGTGTACCCTACCACTGGAAATAATTATAGGTCAATTAGGGGGTACACAGAGTGACCCTAAAGTTTACTATGTATGCCTATGCGAAATAGAGTGTTCTGAGAAGCTTAAAATAATGAAATAAGCGTTCTAAAATGCTTTAAAAATTCAAAGACATCTTTCAATGGTTAACTAACGCAAAGCGCGATATCAGACCTTAATATGGAACCATAATATTTAAATTGGACCAGGTATTATATTACAGAGTAATAGTGTACCCTACCACAGGAAATAATTATAGGTCAATTAGGGGGTACACAGCGTGACCCTAAAGTTTACTATGTATGCCTATGCGAAATAAAGTGTTCTGAGAAGCTTAAAATGAAGAAATAAGCGTTCTAAAATGCTTTAAAAATTCAAAGACATCTTTCAATGGTTAACTAACCCAAGGCGCAATATCAGACCTTAATATTGACCCATAATATTTAAATTGGCCCAGGTATTATATTACAGGGTAATAGTGTACCCTACCACAGGAAATAATTATAGGTCAATTAGGGGGTACACTATGTATATTTTAAATAGTGCATTAAAACATGGAAATTCGAAGACACTTTTCTATGTTAACTAACGGCACGGTATCGGACCTTAATATTGACCTACAATTTTTAAATTGGACCACGTATTATATTACAGGGTTATAGTGTACCCTACGACAGGAAATAATTATATGTCAATTAGGGGGTACACAGCGTGACCCTAAAGTTTCCTATGTATGCCTATGCGAAATAGAGTGTTCTGAGAAGCTTAAAATGAAGAAATAAGCGTTCTAAAATGCTTTAAAAATTCAAAGACATCTTTCAATGGTTAACTAACGCAAGGCACGATATCAGACCTTAATATGGAACCATAATATTTAAATTGGACCAGGTATTATATTACAGGGTAATAGTGTACCCTACGACAGGAAATAATTATAGGTCAATTAGGGTGTACATTATGTATATTTTAAATAGTGCATTAAAACAAGGAAATTCGAAGACTCTTTTCTATGTTAACTAACGGCACGGTATCGGACCTTAATATTGACCTAAAATTTTTAAATTGGACCACGTATTATATTACAGGGTGATAGTGTACCCTACCACGGAAAATAATTATAGGTCAAATAGGTGGTACTCAGCGTGACCCTAAAGTTT
The DNA here is from genome assembly GCF_982258835.1 of Parasteatoda tepidariorum. Taxonomy (NCBI): domain Eukaryota; kingdom Metazoa; phylum Arthropoda; class Arachnida; order Araneae; family Theridiidae; genus Parasteatoda; species Parasteatoda tepidariorum. The sequence continues at coordinate 114,391,685 of NC_141759.1, forward strand.
ACTATGTATGCCTATGCGAAATAAAGTGTTCTGAGAAGCTTAAAATGAAGAAATAAGCGTTCTAAAATGCTTTAAAAATTCAAAGACATCTTTCAATGGTTAACTAACGCAAGGCGCAATATCAGACCTCAATATTGACCCACAATATTTAAATTGGACCAGGTATTATATTACAGGGTAATAGTGTACCCTACCACAGGAAATAATTATAGGTCAATTAGGGTGTACACTATGTATATTTTAAATAGTGCATTAAAACAAGGAAATTCGATGACTCTTTTCTATGTTAACTAACGGCACGGTATCGGACCTTAATATTGACCTACAATTTTTAAATTGGACCACGTATTATATTACAGGGTTATAGTGTACCCTACGACAGGAAATAATTATATGTCATTTAGGGGGTACACAGCGTGACCCTAAAGTTTCCTATGTATGCCTATGCGAAATAGAGTGTTCTGAGAAGCTTAAAATGATGAAATAAGCGTTCTAAAATGCTTTAAAAATTCAAAGACATCTTTCAATGGTTAACTAACGCAAAGCGCGATATCAGACCTTAATATGGAACCATAATATTTAAATTGGACCAGGTATTATATTACAGAGTAATAGTGTACCCTACCACAGGAAATAATTATAGGTCAATTAGGGGGTACACAGCGTGACCCTAAAGTTTACTATGTATGCCTATGCGAAATAAAGTGTTCTGAGAAGCTTAAAATGAAGAAATAAGCGTTCTAAAATGCTTTAAAAATTCAAAGACATCTTTCAATGGTTAACTAACCCAAGGCGCAATATCAGACCTTAATATTGACCCATAATATTTAAATTGGCTAAGGTATTATATTACAGTGTAATAGTGTACCCTACCACAGGAAATAATTATAGGTCAATTAGGGGGTACACTATGTATATTTTAAATAGTGCATTAAAACATGGAAATTCGAAAACACTTTTCTATGTTAACTAACGGCACGGTATCGGACCTTAATATTGACCTACAATTTTTAAATTGGACCACGTATTATATTACAGGGTTATAGTGTACCCTACGACAGGAAATAATTATATGTCAATTAGGGGGTACACAGCGTGACCCTAAAGTTTCCTATGTATGCCTATGCGAAATAGAGTGTTCTGAGAAGCTTAAAATGATGAAATAAGCGTTCTAAAATGCTTTAAAAATTCAAAGACATCTTTCAATGGTTAACTAACGCAAAGCGCGATATCAGACCTTAATATTGACCCATAATATATAAATTGGACCAGGTATTATATTACAGGGTAATAGTGTACCCTACCACAGGAAATAATTATAGGTCAATTAGGGGGTACACAGCGTGACCCTAAAGTTTACTATGTATGCCTATGCAAAATAGAGTGTTCTGAGAAGCTTAAAATGAAGAAATAAGCGTTCTAAAATGCTTTAAAAATTCAAAGACATCTTTCAATGGTTAACTAACGCAAGGCGCGATATCAGACCTTAATATGGAACCATAATATTTAAATTGGACCAGGTATTATATTACAGGGTAATAGTGTACCCTACAACAGGAAATAATTATAGGTCAATTAGGGTGTACAGTCAGCAAAAAAAAAAAGATATCACCCTGAATAACTTTTGTTCTAATGATCGGATTTTCACGATCTAAGTGTCAATCTTAATGGTTCCCGAGGGTGACCTCAAATATGCTAATTAATTAGTGCTAACTATTAATTAAGTTACGAAATCAGACACAAAAACGTACTTTCTCTGAATAAACATGTATTTTTTTTTACATATTTGGATTCCTGACCTTCAAAATATAGGGGGTAGCCGCAATCTGGGAAATGTGGTCCCCATAGTTTGGTCAGGAGAGCGATCCAAAGTTCGTACCCCTTAATGTTAATTTCGCTTTTTGCGTTTTCAGTCATATTTTCAAAACTAATGAAGCAATTCAAAAAAAAATTGCACCCACTCATAAAACTCATTTACCCAAAGATAATTTCATGAAAAAAATAATTTTTAATATTTATTTATTATTTTTTATTATTTAATTAAAGTGAGGATGAAAAAATATTGAATTATAAGGTATGAATTTTTTTATACCATAATAATCTGCATATTTTTCAATAGAAAAATCTAAAGTTTCAACTGTTTTTATTTATTAGAATCTGAAAAAAATTAAAATTAATTATTTTTAAAAAAATAATTTGGCGACAATAAAAAAATGATTAAATGGGGCGATTAATATTAAAATATGATAAACTTGCGAGGAACTTGACTTCGCGCTCGTAGTGTAAAATTTCATTCATATTTTTTTCGCTAATAATCGTTTGCTAATCTTTTTATTTTTATTTCTTTCAAACTATAAAATACGATGTTTCTTTTTAGTCATTTAATAATTTATTTGTAATTCAGTAAAGAAATTATGAATAAAACATTTTGAATAAAAAACACTTTATTCAACGAATGTCTAGTTTTATAAAGGCGTGCATCTGATAGAATATGATTATGCACCAGATTGTGCTTACTTAATGTGATTATTTTTTAATTTTTGATTTTCTTTTTCAATAACTAATACAATTTCAATATTATACATACGTATGCATAGATTTGGAATAATATATTTATCAATTTCTTGAATATATATTTAATAATTATTAATACGAATGCGTAGTCAACATTTTTAATCATCTTAAAACTCCGCCCGGTGGCTGAGCGGTAGCGCTTCGCGATGTCGTTCCTCGGGCCGGGCAAGGCTGACTCAGCCTTTCATCCCTTCAGTGGGTCGATAAATAAATACCAAGCATGATTGGGAACTAAACACTGGGGGTTCCGCGTTCGGCTGACCACCTGACCGGAACATCTGCTCCTGCACCCCAGAGCCCTAGGTCTAGAAAACTGAGGTGGGCACAGTAGGCCTTGGCCCTCCATGGGCTGTCGTGCAGCTGAGTTTAGAGTAGAGTTTTTTAAAACTTCTTTACATCTTATATATCGCCTTAATCTTAAAATAAATTTGTAAATTACCTGTCTGAGCGTGTTTCGCAGAATTATTTTTCTAACTTTTTTATTGAATTTTAATGCAATTTTTTTTTAAATTCTATTATGTATATATTTTTCCAATAATATACTAATTAATCATTTAAGTACTTTAATTTATGTTTTTCTTTAAAATAAAATTACTTTTTAAATTATTGCTAAGTTCTTATTGAAAGAAAACTTAGAATTATTGCCAGCTATCTGAGAATTAAATCTTGTTAAGATATTCTACTGATCACACACAATATCATTCGAAGCAGAACAGCTGACTATTTACTAAAAATACTATTGTTTACGAAAAATGAAGATAAATTATTAATTTTATTTTTTTTATTGCTTCTTATTTATTCGAGTAATGAAAAGTAAATGCGTATGTGCGCACAGGGGAAAAATTTAACAGATTGTTTTGTTTTTTAAATGAACAAAAAACTATGGGCATGCAATTTTAATTCAACATTCAAAGTTAATCTCGTGCGCTAACCCTTTTAAGTTACCCTTTTGTCTTAAAAAGTTGAAAATATTTTCTTTAAAAGTTGTTTGTATGATTTCTCAACTTTTGCACAGTTCAAAAAAATATTGCTATATCAGGAAAATGTTCGATATGCCTTGTTTTGTTAAACAACTACTAAAATAAAAAATTGTAAAAAGATTTGAAAAACGTGCTATTTTTAGAATCATCATCTCAAAAATTGTTCTTTTACTCCATTTGACTTTTTTCTTCTTAAATAACTTATAATCATAGTTTTAACACACGTTTTGAAGAAATTATGTATACAAATTTCTCCTAATATTTCGTAATAAAAAAACAAAAATATTAATGATTTATTTATACAGTGAAACCTGCCAAGTTGACCACACTTGTAAGTTTTACACCTGAATAAGTTGACCTCAATTATCAAGAACGGAAATTTTCCTACATAATAAAGAAGCAAAACCTTTGTAACTTGACCACCTGTCTATCTTGTATGTTGACCACTGAAATAAGTTAATTTTGTCTAGGAGTATTATGAAATTCTATTCTAAAGCCCTCATAAGTTGACCAGAAAAAAAAATTCAGAACATTTTCTGTCATTTTGCAATGTATGTTAATATTTCACTTGTTTGGTGAAATAGTGTAAAAAGCTAATCTAAACCTTTTTGTGAGTTGACCATCTGGGGAAACTGTAGGGAGTCAGCTTTTGACCATTTCTTTCATTCATTCATTGAAAACAGGTGTGTTGGTTGAAAAGTTGCTCTTCCAGTTGCAATAGTGAGCAAATAGGCTTGTATGTGTAGTAATAACAGAATAAATTTTAAAGTGTTAAAATAATTTTGTTTTGTTAAAATTTTCAATGTTTTCGTGTTCTGATATTTTAAGAAATTATTTTTATTTAACACTTCACATGCATAACTAACAAAATAATTTTTTTTAAAAAGTTAGTTAAATATTAAATTATTTCTGTGTAACAAATTGAAGTTCGTTTAGGTTTAAACACATTTCTTGAGATATTCATTTGGCCATTTGCTAAATCAAATTTTTAAGTCAAGTAAAAAAAAAATTTAAATGTATAGCAACATGTAGGAAGCGAAAAAGTAAGCAATGTTCCACCCCTTCTATAAGTTGACCACTTGTCTACGTTGGCCACTAAAACAATGCACATGAAGTGGTCAACTTACACAAGTTTTACTGTAATTGTTTCATTGAACCAGAGTAGTTAATTGTTTTCGTAATAATCAGCCTTACAACTATTTAACTTAGATTCTTTGGACTATGCGTCACTTCATGCATGTCTTTCGAGATTGAAATTTCAGAGATAAAATGGAAAAATTACAAGAATGCGTAAGCTGGTTTCAACTAACAAAAAAAAAGGGACAAAATCGCTGGCCATATAACATTTATTAAGTTTTACAATTTTATCGAAAATAAATACCGTGATTTCTATAAAATTTTGCGATTATGCATCAGAATAGCTATCTTTTTTCAGGTCAACCTTTGCTTGATCGCTTTTTTTTTCCTTTCCTAAGAAACTCGAAGTGAGGGGCAAAAGCATTTAACCCTACAACTCTTCATAAATTTATGATAACTCATGAAAATTTGGTTTTAATTCAAAACTGTCATACAGATTACATTAAAACAGCTTTAAAAAAATAAATAATGTCAGATAAAAATTCAAAGATTCTGTAATCTTGGAGAATCAAAAATAATTTATTAATTTATTTAAATTTCCTTTTTAAAGGAGATTTAAAAAAAAAAAAAAAAAAAAAAAAAAGCCCAGAAAGCAACGCGAAAAATTCTTTTGGTTGCTTAGCAACGAGAAGCACTATCTTTTCCCATCTTGTCATTCATTCGGTTTCTTTATGGTTGTTATAAATTATTTCCCCTTCTATGGCGAGGTAATTTGGCATATTTTTAAACCATCGCCAGATATATAAATCCTTATTGCCACCTAATTTACAACCCATTTCTTTCGATATTTTGTCTACCCCCCCTATTTTGAAGGTCAGGAATCCAAATATGTAAAAAAAAATACATGTTTATTCAGAGAAAGTACGTTTTTGTGTCTGATTTCGTAACTTAATTAATAGTTAGCACTAATTAATTAGCATATTTGAGGTCACCCCCGGGAACCATTAAGATTGACACTTAGATCGTGAAAATCCGATCATTAGAACAAAAGTTATTCAGGGTGATATCTTTTTTTTTTTGCTGACTGTACACTATGTATATTTTAAATAGTGCATTAAAACAAGGAAATTCGAAGACTCTTTTCTATGTTAACTAACGGCACGGTATCGGACCTTAATATTGACCTAAAATTTTTAAATTGGACCACGTATTATATTACAGGGTGATAGTGTACCCTACCACGGAAAATAATTATAGGTCAAATAGGTGGTACTCAGCGTGACCCTAAAGTTTACTATGTATGCCTATGCGAAATAAAGTGTTCTGAGAAGCTTAAAATGAAGAAATAAGCGTTCTAAAATGCTTTAAAAATTCAAAGACATCTTTCAATGGTTAACTAACGCAAGGCGCAATATCAGACCTCAATATTGACCCATAATATTTAAATTGGACCAGGTATTATATTACAGGGTAATAGTGTACCCTACAACAGGAAATAATTATACGTCAATTAGGGGGTACACAGTGTGACCCTAAAGTTTACTATGTATGCCTATGCAAAATAAAGTGTTCTGAGAAGCTTAAAATGAGGAAATAAGCGTTCTAAAATGCTTTAAAAATTCAAAGACATTTTTCTATGTTAACTAACGGCACGGTATCGTACCTTAATATTGACCTATAATTTTTAAATTGGACCACGTATTATATTACAGGGCAATAGTGTTCCCTATTACAGGAAATAATTATAGGTCATTTAGGGGGTACACAGCGTGACCCTAAATTTTACTATGTATGCCTAAGCGAAATAGAGTGTTCTGAGAAGCTTAAAATGAAGAAATAAGCGTTCTAAAATGCTTTAAAAATTCAAAGACATCTTTCAATGGTTAACTAACGCAAGGCGCAATATCAGACCTTAATATTGACCCATAATATTTAAATTGGACCAGGCATTATATTACTGGGTAATAGTGTACACTACCACAGGAAATAATTATAGGTCAATTAGGGGGTACACTATGTATATTTTAAATAGTGCATTAAAACAAGGAAATACGAAGACACTTTTCTATGTTAACTAACGGCACGGTATCGGACCTTAATATTGACCTATAATTCTTAAATTGGACCACGTATTTTATTACAGGGTAATAGTGTACCCTACCACTGGAAATAATTATAGGTCAATTAGGGGGTACACAGAGTGACCCTAAAGTTTACTATGTATGCCTATGCGATATAAAGTGTTCTGAGAAGCTTAAAATGAGGAAATAAGCGTTCTAAAATGCTTTAAAAATTCAAAGACATTTTTCTATGTTAACTAACGGCACGGTATCGGACGTTAATATTGACCTATAATTTTAAAATTGGACCACGTATTATATTACAGGGTAATAGTGTTCCCTACCACGGGAATTAATTATAGGTCAATTAGGGGGTACACTATGTATATTTTAAATAGTGCGTTAAAACAAGGAAATACGAATACACTTTTCTATGTTAACTAACGGCACGGTATCGGACCTTATTATTGACCTATAATTTTTAAATTGGACCACGTATTATATTACAGGGTAATAGTGTACCCTACCACAGGAAATAATTATAGGTCAATTAGGGGGTACACAGCGTGACCCAAAAGTTTACTATGTATGCCTATGCGAAATAAAGTGTTCTGAGAAGCTTAAAATGAAGAAATAAGCGTTCTAAAATGCTTTAAAAATTCAAAGACATCTTTCAATGGTTAACTAACGCAAGGCGCAATATCAGACCTCAATATTGACCCATAATATTTAAATTGGACCAGGTATTATATTACAGGGTAATAGTGTACCCTACAACAGGAAATAATTATACGTCAATTAGGGGGTACACAGTGTGACCCTAAAGTTTACTATGTATGCCTATGCAAAATAAAGTGTTCTGAGAAGCTTAAAATGAGGAAATAAGCGTTCTAAAATGCTTTAAAAATTCAAAGACATTTTTCTATGTTAACTAACGGCACGGTATCGTACCTTAATATTGACCTATAATTTTTAAATTGGACCACGTATTATATTACAGGGCAATAGTGTTCCCTATTACAGGAAATAATTATAGGTCATTTAGGGGGTACACAGCGTGACCCTAAATTTTACTATGTATGCCTAAGCGAAATAGAGTGTTCTGAGAAGCTTAAAATGAAGAAATAAGCGTTCTAAAATGCTTTAAAAATTCAAAGACATCTTTCAATGGTTAACTAACGCAAGGCGCAATATCAGACCTTAATATTGACCCATAATATTTAAATTGGACCAGGCATTATATTACAGGGTAATAGTGTACAATACCACAGGAAATAATTATAGGTCAATTAGGGGGTACACTATGTATATTTTAAATAGTGCATTAAAACAAGGAAATACGAAGACACTTTTCTATGTTAACTAACGGCACGGTATCGGACCTTAATATTGACCTATAATTCTTAAATTGGACCACGTATTTTATTACAGGGTAATAGTGTACCCTACCACTGGAAATAATTATAGGTCAATTAGGGGGTACACAGAGTGACCCTAAAGTTTACTATGTATGCCTATGCGAAATAGAGTGTTCTGAGAAGCTTAAAATAATGAAATAAGCGTTCTAAAATGCTTTAAAAATTCAAAGACATCTTTCAATGGTTAACTAACGCAAAGCGCGATATCAGACCTTAATATGGAACCATAATATTTAAATTGGACCAGGTATTATATTACAGAGTAATAGTGTACCCTACCACAGGAAATAATTATAGGTCAATTAGGGGGTACACAGCGTGACCCTAAAGTTTACTATGTATGCCTATGCGAAATAAAGTGTTCTGAGAAGCTTAAAATGAAGAAATAAGCGTTCTAAAATGCTTTAAAAATTCAAAGACATCTTTCAATGGTTAAGTAACCCAAGGCGCAATATCAGACCTTAATATTGACCCATAATATTTAAATTGGCCCAGGTATTATATTACAGGGTAATAGTGTACCCTACCACAGGAAATAATTATAGGTCAATTAGGGGGTACACTATGTATATTTTAAATAGTGCATTAAAACATGGAAATTCGAAGACACTTTTCTATGTTAACTAACGGCACGGTATCGGACCTTAATATTGACCTACAATTTTTAAATTGGACCACGTATTATATTACAGGGTTATAGTGTACCCTACGACAGGAAATAATTATATGTCAATTAGGGGGTACACAGCGTGACCCTAAAGTTTCCTATGTATGCCTATGCGAAATAGAGTGTTCTGAGAAGCTTAAAATGAAGAAATAAGCGTTCTAAAATGCTTTAAAAATTCAAAGACATCTTTCAATGGTTAACTAACGCAAGGCACGATATCAGACCTTAATATGGAACCATAATATTTAAATTGGACCAGGTATTATATTACAGGGTAATAGTGTACCCTACGACAGGAAATAATTATAGGTCAATTAGGGTGTACATTATGTATATTTTAAATAGTGCATTAAAACAAGGAAATTCGAAGACTCTTTTCTATGTTAACTAACGGCACGGTATCGGACCTTAATATTGACCTAAAATTTTTAAATTGGACCACGTATTATATTACAGGGTGATAGTGTACCCTACCACGGAAAATAATTATAGGTCAAATAGGTGGTACTCAGCGTGACCCTAAAGTTTCCTATGTATGCCTATGCGAAATAAAGTGTTCTGAGAAGCTTAAAATGAAGAAATAAGCGTTCTAAAATGCTTTAAAAATTCAAAGACATCTTTCAATGGTTAACTAACGCAAAGCGCGATATCAGACCTTAATATGGAACCATAATATTTAAATTGGACCAGGTATTATATTACAGAGTAATAGTGTACCCTACCACAGGAAATAATTATAGGTCAATTAGGGGGTACACAGCGTGACCCTAAAGTTTACTATGTATGCCTATGCGAAATAAAGTGTTCTGAGAAGCTTAAAATGAAGAAATAAGCGTTCTAAAATGCTTTAAAAATTCAAAGACATCTTTCAATGGTTAACTAACCCAAGGCGCAATATCAGACCTTAATATTGACCCATAATATTTAAATTGGCCCAGGTATTATATTACAGTGTAATAGTGTACCCTACCACAGGAAATAATTATAGGTCAATTAGGGGGTACACTATGTATATTTTAAATAGTGCATTAAAACATGGAAATTCGAAAACACTTTTCTATGTTAACTAACGGCACGGTATCGGACCTTAATATTGACCTACAATTTTTAAATTGGACCACGTATTATATTACAGGGTTATAGTGTACCCTACGACAGGAAATAATTATATGTCAATTAGGGGGTACACAGCGTGACCCTAAAGTTTCCTATGTATGCCTATGCGAAATAGAGTGTTCTGAGAAGCTTAAAATGATGAAATAAGCGTTCTAAAATGCTTTAAAAATTCAAAGACATCTTTCAATGGTTAACTAACGCAAAGCGCGATATCAGACCTTAATATGGAACCATAATATTTAAATTGGACCAGGTATTATATTACAGGGTAATAGTGTACCCTACAACAAGAAATAATTATAGGTCAATTAGGGGGTACACTATGTATATTTAAAATAGTGCATTAAAACAAGGAAATTCGAAGACTCTTTTCTATGTTAACTAACGGCACGGTATCGGACCTTAATATTGACCTAAAAATTTTAAATTGGACCACGTATTATATTACAGGGTGATAGTGTACCCTACCGCGGAAAATAATTAAAGGTCAAATAGGGGGTACACAGTGTGACCCTAAAGTTTACTATGTATGCCTATGCGAAATAAAGTATCCTGAGAAGCTTAAAATGAAGAAATAAGCGTTCTAAAATGCTTTAAAAATTCAAAGACATCTTTCAATGGTTAACTAACGCAAGGCTCAATATCAGACCTTAATATTGACCCATAATATATAAATTGGACCAGGTATTATATTACAGGGTAATAGTGTACCCTACCACAGGAAATAATTATAGGTCAATTAGGGGGTACACAGCGTGACCCTAAAGTTTACTATGTATGCCTATGCAAAATAGAGTGTTCTGAGAAGCTTAAAATGAAGAAATAAGCGTTCTAAAATGCTTTAAAAATTCAAAGACATCTTTCAATGGTTAACTAACGCAAGGCGCAATATCAGACCTCAATATTGACCCATAATATTTAAATTGGACCAGGTATTATATTACAGGGTAATAGTGTACCCTACAACAGGAAATAATTATACGTCAATTAGGGGGTACACAGTGTGACCCTAAAGTTTACTATGTATGCCTATGCAAAATAAAGTGTTCTGAGAAGCTTAAAATGAGGAAATAAGCGTTCTAAAATGCTTTAAAAATTCAAAGACATTTTTCTATGTTAACTAACGGCACGGTATCGTACCTTAATATTGACCTATAATTTTTAAATTGGACCACGTATTATATTACAGGGCAATAGTGTTCCCTATTACAGGAAATAATTATAGGTCATTTAGGGGGTACACAGCGTGACCCTAAATTTTACTATGTATGCCTAAGCGAAATAGAGTGTTCTGAGAAGCTTAAAATGAAGAAATAAGCGTTCTAAAATGCTTTAAAAATTCAAAGACATCTTTCAATGGTTAACTAACGCAAGGCGCAATATCAGACCTTAATATTGACCCATAATATTTAAATTGGACCAGGCATTATATTACAGGGTAATAGTGTACACTACCACAGGAAATAATTATAGGTCAATTAGGGGGTACACTATGTATATTTTAAATAGTGCATTAAAACAAGGAAATACGAAGACACTTTTCTATGTTAACTAACGGCACGGTATCGGACCTTAATATTGACCTATAATTCTTAAATTGGACCACGTATTTTATTACAGGGTAATAGTGTACCCTACCACTGGAAATAATTATAGGTCAATTAGGGGGTACACAGAGTGACCCTAAAGTTTACTATGTATGCCTATGCGATATAAAGTGTTCTGAGAAGCTTAAAATGAGGAAATAAGCGTTCTAAAATGCTTTAAAAATTCAAAGACATTTTTCTATGTTAACTAACGGCACGGTATCGGACGTTAATATTGACCTATAATTTTAAAATTGGACCACGTATTATATTACAGGGTAATAGTGTTCCCTACCACGGGAATTAATTATAGGTCAATTAGGGGGTACACTATGTATATTTTAAATAGTGCGTTAAAACAAGGAAATACGAATACACTTTTCTATGTTAACTAACGGCACGGTATCGGACCTTATTATTGACCTATAATTTTTAAATTGGACCACGTATTATATTACAGGGTAATAGTGTACCCTACCACAGGAAATAATTATAGGTCAATTAGGGGGTACACAGCGTGACCCAAAAGTTTACTATGTATGCCTATGCGAAATAAAGTGTTCTGAGAAGCTTAAAATGAAGAAATAAGCGTTCTAAAATGCTTTAAAAATTCAAAGACATCTTTCAATGGTTAACTAACGCAAGGCGCAATATCAGACCTTAATATTGACCCATAATATTTAAATTGGACCAGGTATTATATTACAGGGTAATAGTGTACCCTACCACAGGAAATAATTATAGGTCAATTAGGGGGTACACAGCGTGACCCTAAAGTTTACTATGTATGCCTATGCGAAATAAAGTGTTCTGAGAAGCTTAAAATGAGGAAATAAGCGTTCTAAAATGCTTTAAAAATTCAAAGACATTTTTCTATGTTAACTAACGGCACGGTATCGGACCTTAATATTGACCTACAATTTTTAAATTGGACCACGTATAATATTACAGGATTATAGTGTACCCTACCACAGGAAATAATTATATGTCAATTAGGGGGTACACAGCGTGACCCTAAAGTTTCCTATGTATGCCTATGCGAAATAGAGTGTTCTGAGAAGCTTAAAATGAAGAAATAAGCGTTCTAAAATGCTTTAAAAATTCAAAGACATCTTTCAATGGTTAACTAACGCAAGGCGCAATATCAGACCTTAATATTGACCCATAATATTTAAATTGGCCCAGATATTATATTACAGGGTAATAGTGTACCCTACCACAAGAAATAATTATAGGTCAATTAGGGGGTACACTATGTATATTTTAAATACTGCATTAAAACATGGAAATTCGAAGACACTTTTCTATGTTAACTAACGGCACGGTATCGGACCTTAATATTGACCTACAATTTTTAAATTGGACCACGTATAATATTACAGGGTTATAGTGTAACCTACCACAGGAAATAATTATATGTCAATTAGGGGGTACACAGCGTGACCCTAAAGTTTCCTATGTATACCTATGCGATATAAAGTGTTCTGAGAAGCTTAAAATGAGGAAATAAGCGTTCTAAAATGCTTTAAAAATTCAAAGACATCTTTCAATGGTTAACTAACGCAAGGCGCAATATAAGACCTTAATATTGACCCATAATATTTAAATTGGACCAGGTATTATATTACAGGGTAATAGTGTACCCTACCACAGGAAATAATTATAGGTCAAATAGGGGGTACACAGCGTGACCCTAAAGTTTACTATGTATGCCTGTGCGAAATAAAGTGTTATGAGAAGCTTAAAATGAAGAAATAAGCGTTCTAAAATGCTTTAAAAATTCAAAGACATCTTTCAATGGTTAACTAACGCAAGGCGCAATATAAGACCTTAATATTGACCCATAATATTTAAATTGGACCACGTATTATATTACAGGGTGATAGTGTACCCTACCACGGAAAATAATTATAGGTCAAATAGGTGGTACTCAGCGTGACCCTAAAGTTTACTATGTATGCCTATGCGAAATAAAGTGTTCTGAGAAGCTTAAAATGAAGAAATAAGCGTTCTAAAATGCTTTAAAAATTCAGACATCTTTCAATGGTTAACTAACGCAAGGCGCAATATCAGACCTCAATATTGACCCATAATATTTAAATTGGACCAGGTATTATATTACAGGGTAATAGTGTACCCTACAACAGGAAATAATTATACGTCAATTAGGGGGTATACAGTGTGACCCTAAAGTTTACTATGTATGCCTATGCAAAATAAAGTGTTCTGAGAAGCTTAAAATGAGGAAATAAGCGTTCTAAAATGCTTTAAAAATTCAAAGACATTTTTCTATGTTAACTAACGGCACGGTATCGTACCTTAATATTGACCTATAATTTTTAAATTGGACCACGTATTATATTACAGGGCAATAGTGTTCCCTATTACAGGAAATAATTATAGGTCATTTAGGGGGTACACAGCGTGACCCTAAATTTTACTATGTATGCCTAAGCGAAATAGAGTGTTCTGAGAAGCTTAAAATGAAGAAATAAGCGTTCTAAAATGCTTTAAAAATTCAAAGACATCTTTCAATGGTTAACTAACGCAAGGCGCAATATCAGACCTTAATATTGACCCATAATATTTAAATTGGACCAGGCATTATATTACAGGGTAATAGTGTACACTACCACAGGAAATAATTATAGGTCAATTAGGGGGTACACTATGTATATTTTAAATAGTGCATTAAAACAAGGAAATACGAAGACACTTTTCTATGTTAACTAACGGCACGGTATCGGACCTTAATATTGACCTATAATTCTTAAATTGGACCACGTATTTTATTACAGGGTAATAGTGTACCCTACCACTGGAAATAATTATAGGTCAATTAGGGGGTACACAGAGTGACCCTAAAGTTTACTATGTATGCCTATGCGATATAAAGTGTTCTGAGAAGCTTAAAATGAGGAAATAAGCGTTCTAAAATGCTTTAAAAATTCAAAGACATTTTTCTATGTTAACTAACGGCACGGTATCGGACGTTAATATTGACCTATAATTTTAAAATTGGACCACGTATTATATTACAGGGTAATAGTGTTCCCTACCACGGGAATTAATTATAGGTCAACTAGGGGGTACACTATGTATATTTTAAATAGTGCATTAAAACAAGGAAATACGAATACACTTTTCTATGTTAACTAACGGCACGGTATCGGACCTTATTATTGACCTATAATTTTTAAATTGGACCACGTATTATATTACAGGGTAATAGTGTACCCTACCACAGGAAATAATTATAGGTCAATTAGGGGGTACACAGCGTGACCCAAAAGTTTACTATGTATGCCTATGCGAAATAAAGTGTTCTGAGAAGCTTAAAATGAAGAAATAAGCGTTCTAAAATGCTTTAAAAATTCAAAGACATCTTTCAATGGTTAACTAACGCAAGGCGCAATATCAGACCTTAATATTGACCCATAATATTTAAATTGGACCAGGTATTATATTACAGGGTAATAGTGTACCCTACCACAGGAAATAATTATAGGTCAATTAGGGGGTACACAGCGTGACCCTAAAGTTTACTATGTATGCCTATGCGAAATAAAGTGTTCTGAGAAGCTTAAAATGAGGAAATAAGCGTTCTAAAATGCTTTAAAAATTCAAAGACATTTTTCTATGTTAACTAACGGCACGGTATCGGACCTTAATATTGACCTACAATTTTTAAATTGGACCACGTATAATATTACAGGATTATAGTGTACCCTACCACAGGAAATAATTATATGTCAATTAGGGGGTACACAGCGTGACCCTAAAGTTTCCTATGTATGCCTATGCGAAATAGATTGTTCTGAGAAGCTTAAAATGAAGAAATAAGCGTTCTAAAATGCTTTAAAAATTCAAAGACATCTTTCAATGGTTAACTAACGCAAGGCGCAATATCAGACCTTAATATTGACCCATAATATTTAAATTGGCCCAGATATTATATTACAGGGTAATAGTGTACCCTACCACAAGAAATAATTATAGGTCAATTAGGGGGTACACTATGTATATTTTAAATAGTGCATTAAAACATGGAAATTCGAAGACACTTTTCTATGTTAACTAACGGCACGGTATCGGACCTTAATATTGACCTACAATTTTTAAATTGGACCACGTATAATATTACAGGGTTATAGTGTAACCTACCACAGGAAATAATTATATGTCAATTAGGGGGTACTCAGCGTGACCCTAAAGTTTCCTATGTATGCCTATGCGAAATAGAGTGTTCGGAGAAGCTTAAAATGATGAAATAAGCGTTCTAAAATGCTTTAAAAATTCAAAGACATCTTTCAATGGTTAACTAACGCAAGGCGCAATATAAGACCTTAATATTGACCCATAATATTTAAATTGGACCAGGTATTATATTACAAGGTAATAGTGTACCCTACCACAGGAAATAATTATAGGTCAAATAGGGGGTACACAGCGTGACCCTAAAGTTTACTATGTATGCCTATGCGAAATAAAGTGTTATGAGAAGCTTAAAATGAAGAAATAAGCGTTCTAAAATGCTTTAAAAATTCAAAGACATCTTTCAATGGTTAACTAACGCAAGGCGCAATATAAGACCTTAATATTGACCCATAATATTTAAATTGGACCAGGTATTATATTACAGGGTAATAGTGTACCCTACAACAGGAAATAATTATAGGTCAATTAGGGGGTACACAGCGTGCCCCTAAAGTTTACTAAGTATGCCTATGCGAAATAAAGTATTCTGAGAAGCTTAAAATGAGGAAATAAGCGTTCTAAAATGCTTTAAAAATTTAAAGACATTTTTCTTTGTTAACTAACGGCACGGTATCGGACCTTAATATTGACCTATAATTTTTAAATTGGACCACGTAATATAATACAGGGTAATAGTGTACCTTATTACAGGAAGAAATTATAGGTCATTTAGGGGGTACACAGCGTGACCCTAAATTTTACTATGTATGCCTATGCGAAATAGAGTGTTCTGAGAAGCTTATAATGAAGAAATAAGCGTTCTAAAATGCTTTAAAAATTCAAAGACATCTTTCAATGGTTAATTAACGCAAGGCGCATTATCAGACCTTAATATTGACCCATAATATTTAAATTGGCCCAGGTATTATATTACAGGGTAATAATGTACCCTACCACAGGAAATAATTATAGGTCAATTAGGGGGTACACAGTGTGACCCTAATGTTTACTATGTATGCCTATGCGAAATAAAGTGTTCTGAGAAGCTTAAAATGAGGAAATAAGCGTTCTAAAATGCTTTAAAAATTCAAAGACATATTTCTATGTTAACTAACGGCACGGTATCGTACCTTAATATTGACCTATAATTTTTAAATTGGACCACGTATTATATTACAGGGTAATAGTGTACCCTATTACAGGAAATAATTATAGGTCATTTAGGGGGTACACAGCGTGACCCTAAATTTTACTATGTATGCCTAAGCGAAATAGAGTGTTCCGAGAAGCTTAAAATGAAGAAATAAGCGTTCTAAAATGCTTTAAAAATTCAAAGACATCTTTCAATGGTTAACTAACGCAAGGCGCAATATCAGACCTTAATATTGACCCATAATATTTAAATTGGACCAGGTATTATATTACAGGGTAATAGTGTACCCTACAACAGGAAATAATTATAGGTCAATTAGGGGGTACACTATGTATATTTTAAATAGTGCATTAAAACAAGGAAATTCGAAGACTCTTTTCTATGTTAACTAACGGCACGGTATCGAACCTTAATATTGACCTAAAATTTTTAAATTGGACCACGTATTATATTACAGGTTGGTAGTGTACCCTACTACGGAAAATAATTATAGGTCAAATAGGGGGTACACAGCGTGACCCTAAAGTTTACTATGTATGCCTATGCGAAATAAAGTGTTCTGAGAAGCTTAAAATGAAGAAATAAGCGTTCTAAAATGCTTTAAAAATTCAAAGACATCTTTCAATGGTTAACTAACGCAAGGCGCAATATCAGACCTTAATATTGACCTATAATATATAAATTGGACCAGGTATTATATTACAGGGTAATAGTGTACCCTACAACAGGAAATAATTATAGGTCAATTAGGGGGTACACAGCGTGACCCTAAAGTTTACTAAGTATGCCTATGCGAAATAAAGTATTCTGAGAAGCTTAAAATGAGGAAATAAGCGTTCTAAAATGCTTTAAAAATTTAAAGACATTTTTCTTTGTTAACTAACGGCACGGTATCGGACCTTAATATTGACCTATAATTTTTAAATTGGACCACGTAATATAATACAGGGTAATAGTGTACCTTATTACAGGAAGAAATTATAGGTCATTTAGGGGGTACACAGCGTGACCCTAAATTTTACTATGTATGCCTATGCGAAATAGAGTGTTCTGAGAAGCTTATAATGAAGAAATAAGCGTTCTAAAATGCTTTAAAAATTCAAAGACATCTTTCAATGGTTAATTAACGCAAGGCGCATTATCAGACCTTAATATTGACCCATAATATTTAAATTGGCCCAGGTATTATATTACAGGGTGATAGTGTACCCTACCACGGAAAATAATTATAGGTCAAATAGGGGGTACTCAGCGTGACCCTAAAGTTTACTATGTATGCCTATGCGAAATAAAGTGTTCTGAGAAGCTTAAAATGAAGAAATAAGCGTTCTAAAATGCTTTAAAAATTCAAAGACATCTTTCAATGGTTAACTAACGCAAGGCGCAATATCAGACCTCAATATTGACCCATAATATTTAAATTGGACCAGGTATTATATTACAGGGTAATAATGTACCCTACCACAGGAAATAATTATAGGTCAATTAGGGGGTACACAGTGTGACCCTAATGTTTACTATGTATGCCTATGCGAAATAAAGTGTTCTGAGAAGCTTAAAATGAGGAAATAAGCGTTCTAAAATGCTTTAAAAATTCAAAGACATTTTTCTATGTTAACTAACGGCACGGTATCGGACCTTAATATTGACCTACAATTTTTAAATTGGACCACGAATAATATTACAGGGTTATAGTGTAACCTACCACAGGAAATAATTATATGTCAATTAGGGGGTACACAGCGTGACCCTAAAGTTTCCTATGTATGCCTATGCGAAATAGAGTGTTCGGAGAAGCTTAAAATGATGAAATAAGCGTTCTAAAATGCTTTAAAAATTCAAAGACATCTTTCAATGGTTAACTAACGCAAGGCGCAATATAAGACCTTAATATTGACCCATAATATTTAAATTGGACCAGGTATTATATTACAGGGTAATAGTGTACCCTACAACAGGAAATAATTATAGGTCAATTAGGGGGTACACTATGTATATTTTAAATAGTGCATTAAAACAAGGAAATTCGAAGACTCTTTTCTATGTTAACTAACGGCACGGTATCGAACCTTAATATTGACCTAAAATTTTTAAATTGGACCACGTATTATATTACAGGGTGGTAGTGACCCTACTACGGAAAATAATTATAGGTCAAATAGGGGGTACACAGCGTGACCCTAAAGTTTACTATGTATGCCTATGCGAAATAAAGTGTTCTGAGAAGCTTAAAATGAAGAAATAAGCGTTCTAAAATGCTTTAAAAATTCAAAGACATCTTTCAATGGTTAACTAACGCAAGGCGCAATATCAGACCTCAATATTGACCCATAATATTTAAATTGGACCAGGTATTATATTACAGGGTAATAGTGTACCCTACAACAGGAAATAATTATACGTCAATTAGGGGGTACACAGTGTGACCCTAAAGTTTACTATGTATGCCTATGCAAAATAAAGTGTTCTGAGAAGCTTAAAATGAGGAAATAAGCGTTCTAAAATGCTTTAAAAATTCAAAGACATTTTTCTATGTTAACTAACGGCACGGTATCGTACCTTAATATTGACCTATAATTTTTAAATTGGACCACGTATTATATTACAGGGTAATAGTGTTCCCTATTACAGGAAATAATTATAGGTCATTTAGGGGGTACACAGCGTGACCCTAAATTTTACTATGTATGCCTAAGCGAAATAGAGTGTTCTGAGAAGCTTAAAATGAAGAAATAAGCGTTCTAAAATGCTTTAAAAATTCAAAGACATCTTTCAATGGTTAACTAACGCAAGGCGCAATATCAGACCTTAATATTGACCCATAATATTTAAATTGGACTAGGCATTATATTACAGGGTAATAGTGTACCCTACCACAGGAAATAATTATAGGTCAATTAGGGGGTACACTATGTATATTTTAAATAGTGCATTAAAACAAGGAAATACGAAGACACTTTTCTATGTTAACTAACGGCACGGTATCGGACCTTAATATTGACCTATAATTCTTAAATTGGACCACGTATTTCATTACAGGGAAATAGTGTACCCTACCACTGGAAATAATTATAGGTCAATTAGGGGGTACACAGAGTGACCCTAAAGTTTACTATGTATGCCTATGCGATATAAAGTGTTCTGAGAAGCTTAAAATGAGGAAATAAGCGTTCTAAAATGCTTTAAAAATTCAAAGACATTTTTCTATGTTAACTAACGGCACGGTATCGGACGTTAATATTGACCTATAATTTTAAAATTTGACCACGTATTATATTACAGGGTAATAGTGTTCCCTACCACGGGAATTAATTATAGGTCAATTAGGGGGTACACTATGTATATTTTAAATAGTGCATTAAAACAAGGAAATACGAATACACTTTTCTATGTTAACTAACGGCACGGTATCGGACCTTATTATTGACCTATAATTTTTAAATTGGACCACGTATTATATTACAGGGTAATAGTGTACCCTACCACAGGAAATAATTATAGGTCAATTAGGGGGTACACAGCGTGACCCAAAAGTTTACTATGTATGCCTATGCAAAATAAAGTGTTCTGAGAAGCTTAAAATGAGGAAATAAGCGTTCTAAAATGCTTTAAAAATTCAAAGACATTTTTCTATGTTAACTAACGGCACGGTATCGGACCTTAATATTGACCTACAATTTTTAAATTGGACCACGTATAATATTACAGGGTTATAGTGTACCCTACCACAGGAAATAATTATATGTCAATTAGGGGGTACACAGCGTGACCCTAAAGTTTCCTATGTATGCCTATGCGAAATAGAGTGTTCTGAGAAGCTTAAAATGAAGAAATAAGCGTTCTAAAATGCTTTAAAAATTCAAAGACATCTTTCAATGGTTAACTAACGCAAGGCGCAATATCAGACCTTAATATTGACCCATAATATTTAAATTGGCCCAGATATTATATTACAGGGTAATAGTGTACCCTACCACAAGAAATAATTATAGGTCAATTAGGGGGTACACTATGTATATTTTAAATAGTGCATTAAAACATGGAAATTCGAAGACACTTTTCTATGTTAACTAACGGCACGGTATCGGACCTTAATATTGACCTACAATTTTTAAATTGGACCACGAATAATATTACAGGGTTATAGTGTAACCTACCACAGGAAATAATTATATGTCAATTAGGGGGTACACAGCGTGACCCTAAAGTTTCCTATGTATGCCTATGCGAAATAGAGTGTTCGGAGAAGCTTAAAATGATGAAATAAGCGTTCTAAAATGCTTTAAAAATTCAAAGACATCTTTCAATGGTTAACTAACGCAAGGCGCAATATAAGACCTTAATATTGACCCATAATATTTAAATTGGACCAGGTATTATATTACAGGGTAATAGTGTACCCTACCACAGGAAATAATTATAGGTCAAATAGGGGGTACACAGCGTGACCCTAAAGTTTACTATGTATGCCTATGCGAAATAAAGTGTTCTGAGAAGCTTAAAATGAAGAAATAAGCGTTCTAAAATGCTTTAAAAATTCAAAGACATCTTTCAATGGTTAACTAACGCAAGGCGCAATATAAGACCTTAATATTGACCCATAATATTTAAATTGGACCAGGTATTGTATTACAGGGTAATAGTGTACCCTACCACAGGAAATAATTATAGGTCAATTAGGGGGTGCACAGCGTGACCCTAAATTTTACTATGTATGCCTATGCGAAATAGAGTGTTCTGAGAAGCTTAAAATGAAGAAATAAGCGTTCTAAAATGCTTTAAAAATTCAAAGACATCTTTCAATGGTTAACTAACGCAAGGCGCAATATCAGACCTCAATATTGACCCATAATATTTAAATTGGAATAGGTATTATATTACAGGGTAATAATGTACCCTACCACAGGAAATAATTATAGGTCAATTAGGGGGTACACAGTGTGACCCTAAAGTTTACTATGTATGCCTATGCGAAATAAAGTGTTCTGAGAAGCTTAAAATGAGGAAATAAGCGTTCTAAAATGCTTTAAAAATTCAAAGACATTTTTCTATGTTAACTAACGGCACGGTATCGTACCTTAATATTGACCTATACTTTTTAAATTGGACCACGTATTATATTACAGGGTAATAGTGTACCCTATTACAGGAAATAATTATAGGTCATTTAGGGGGTACACAGCGTGACCCTAAATTTTACTATGTATGCCTAAGCGAAATAGAGTGTTCCGAGAAGCTTAAAATGAAGAAATAAGCGTTCTAAAATGCTTTAAAAATTCAAAGACATCTTTCAATGGTTAACTAACGCAAGGCGCAATATCAGACCTTAATATTGACCCATAATATTTAAATTGAACCAGGTATTATATTACAGGGTAATAGTGTACCCTACCACAGGAAATAATTATAGGTCAATTAGGGGGTACACAGCGTGACCCTAAAGTTTACTATGTATGCCTATGCGAAATAAAGTGTTCTGAGAAGCTTAAAATGAGAAAATAAGCGTTCTAAAATGCTTTAAAAATTCAAAGACATTTTTCTATGTTAACTAACGGCACGGTATCGGACCTTAATATTGACCTATAATTTTTAAATTGGACCACGTAATATATTACAGGGTAATAGTGTACCTTATTACAGGAAGAAATTATAGGTCATTTAGGGGGTACACAGCGTGACCCTAAATTTTACAATGTATGCCTATGCGAAATAGAGTGTTCTGAGAAGCTTAAAATGAAGAAATAAGCGTTCTAAAATGCTTTAAAAATTCAAAGACATCTTTCAATGGTTAACTAACGCAAGGCGCAATATCAGACCTTAATATTGACCCATAATATTTAAATTGGCCCAGGTATTATATTACAGGGTAATAGTGTACCCTACCACAAGAAATAATTATAGGTCAATTAGGGGGTACACTATGTATATTTTAAATAGTGCATTAAAACATGGAAATTGGAAGACACTTTTCTATGTTAACTAACGGCTCGGTATCGGACCTTAATATTGACCTAAAATTTTTAAATTGGACCACGTATTATATTACAGGGTGATAGTGTACCCTACCACGGAAAATAATTATAGGTCAAATAGGGGGTACACAGCGTGACCCTAAAGTTTACTATGTATGCCTATGCGAAATAAACTGTTCTGAGAAGCTTAAAATGAAGAAATAAGCGTTCTAAAATGCTTTAAAAATTCAAAGACATCTTTCAATGGTTAACTAACGCAAGGCGCAATATAAGACCTTAATATTGACCCATAATATTTAAATTGGACCACGTATTATATTACAGGGTTATAGTGTACCCTACCACAGGAAATAATTATATGTCTATTAGGGGTACACAGCGTGACCCTAAAGTTTCCTATGTATGCCTATGCGAAATAGAGTGTTCTGAGAAGCTTAAAATGATGAAATAAGCGTTCTAAAATGCTTTAAAAATTCAAAGACATCTTTCAATGGTTAACTAACGCAAAGCGCGATATCAGACCTTAATATGGAACCATAATATTTAAATTGGACCAGGTATTATATTACAGGGTAATAGTGTACCCTACAACAAGAAATAATTATAAGTCAATTAGGGGGTACACTATGTATATTTTAAATAGTGCATTAAAACAAGGAAATTCGAAGACTCTTTTCTATGTTAACTAATGGCACGGTATCGGACCTTAATATTGACCTAAAATTTTTAAATTGGACCACGTATTATATTACAGGGTGATAGTGTAACCTACCACGGAAAATAATTATAGGTCAAATAGGGGGTACACAGCGTGACCCTAAAGTTTACTATGTATGCCTATGCGAAATAAAGTGTTCTGAGAAGCTTAAAATGAAGAAATAAGCGTTCTAAAATGCTTTAAAAATTCAAAGACATCTTTCAATGGTTAACTAACGCAAGGCGCAATATAAGACCTTAATATTGACCCATAATATTTAAATTGGACCAGGTATTATATTACAGGGTAATAATGTACCCTACCACAGGAAATAATTATAGGTCAATTAGGGGGTACACAGCGTGACCCTAAATTTTACTATGTATGCCTATGCGAAATAGAGTGTTCTGAGAAGCTTAAAATGAAGAAATAAGCGTTCTAAAATGCTTTAAAAATTCAAAGACATCTTTCAATGGTTAACTAACGCAAGGCGCAATATCAGACCTTAATATTGACCTATAATATATAAATTGGACCAGGTATTATATTACAGGGTAATAGTGTACCCTACAACAGGAAATAATTATAGGTCAATTAGGGGGTACACAGCGTGACCCTAAAGTTTACTAAGTATGCCTATGCGAAATAAAGTATTCTGAGAAGCTTAAAATGAGGAAATAAGCGTTCTAAAATGCTTTAAAAATGTAAAGACATTTTTCTTTGTTAACTAACGGCACGGTATCGGACCTTAATATTGACCTATAATTTTTAAATTGGACCACGTAATATATTACAGGGTAATAGTGTACCTTATTACAGGAAGAAATTATAGGTCATTTAGGGGGTACACAGCGTGACCCTAAATTTTACTATGTATGCCTATGCGAAATAGAGTGTTCTGAGAAGCTTATAATGAAGAAATAAGCGTTCTAAAATGCTTTAAAAATTCAAAGACATCTTTCAATGGTTAATTAACGCAAGGCGCATTATCAGACCTTAATATTGACCCATAATATTTAAATTGGCCCAGGTATTATATTACAGGGTGATAGTGAACCCTACCACGGAAAATAATTATAGGTCAAATAGGGGGTACTCAGCGTGACCCTAAAGTTTACTATGTATGCCTATGCGAAATAAAGTGTTCTGAGAAGCTTAAAATGAGGAAATAAGCGTTCTAAAATGCTTTAAAAATTCAAAGACATTTTTCTATGTTAACTAACGGCACGGTATCGTACCTTAATATTGACCTATAATTTTTAAATTGGACCACGTATTATATTACAGGGTAATAGTGTACCCTATTACAGGAAATAATTATAGGTCATTTAGGGGGTACAGAGCGTGACCCTAAATTTAACTATGTATGCCTAAGCGAAATAGAGTGTTCCGAGAAGCTTAAAATGAAGAAATAAGCGTTCTAAAATGCTTTAAAAATTCAAAGACATCTTTCAATGGTTAACTAACGCAAGGCGCAATATCAGACCTTAATATTGACCCATAATATTTAAATTGGCCCAGGTATTATATTACAGGGTTATAGTGTACCCTACCACTGGAAATAATTATAGGTCAATTAGGGGGTACACTATGTATATTTTAAATAGTGCATTAAAACATGGAAATTCAAAGACACTTTTCTATGTTAACTAACGGCACGGTATCGGACCTTAATATTGACCTACAATTTTTAAATTGGACCACGTATTATATTACAGGGTGGTAGTGTACCCTACTACGGAAAATAATTATAGGTCAAATAGGGGGTACACAGCGTGACCCTAAAGTTTACTATGTATGCCTATGCGAAATGAAGTGTTCTGAGAAGCTTAAAATGAAGAAATAAGCGTTCTAAAATGCTTTAAAAATTCAAAGACATCTTTCAATGGTTAACTAACGCAAGGCGCAATATCAGACCTTAATATTGACCCATAATATTTAAATTGAACCAGGTATTATATTACAGGGTAATAGTGTACCCTACCACAGGAAATAATTATAGGTCAATTAGGGGGTACACAGCGTGACCCTAAAGTTTACTATGTATGCCTATGCGAAATAAAGTGTTCTAAGAAGCTTAAAATGAGGAAATAAGCGTTCTAAAATGCTTTAAAAATTCAAAGACATTTTTCTATGTTAACTAACGGCACGATATCGGACCTTAATATTGACCTATAATTTTTAAATTGGACCACGTAATATATTACAGGGTAATAGTGTACCATATTACAGGAAGAAATTATAGGTCATTTAGGGGGTACACAGCGTGACCCTAAATTTTACTATGTATGCCTATGCGAAATAGAGTGTTCTGAGAAGCTTAAAATGAAGAAATAAGCGTTCTAAAATGCTTTAAAAATTCAAAGACATCTTTCAATGGTTAACTAACGCAAGGCGCAATATCAGACCTTAATATTGACCCATAATATTTAAATTGGCCCAGGTATTATATTACAGGGTAATAGTGTACCCTTCCACAAGAAATAATTATAGGTCAATTAGGGGGTACACTATGTATATTTTAAATAGTGCATTAAAACATGGAAATTGGAAGACACTTTTCTATGTTAACTAACGGCTCGGTATCGGACCTTAATATTGACCTAAAATTTTTAAATTGGACCACGTATTATATTACAGGGTGATAGTGTACCCTACCACGGAAAATAATTATAGGTCAAATAGGGGGTACACAGCGTGACCCTAAAGTTTACTATGTATGCCTATGCGAAATAAAGTGTTCTGAGAAGCTTAAAATGAAGAAATAAGCGTTCTAAAATGCTTTAAAAATTCAAAGACATCTTTCAATGGTTAACTAACGCAAGGCGCAATATAAGACCTTAATATTGACCCATAATATTTAAATTGGACCACGTATTATATTACAGGGTTATAGTGTACCCTACCACAGGAAATAATTATATGTCTATTAGGGGTACACAGCGTGACCCTAAAGTTTCCTATGTATGCCTATGCGAAATAGAGTGTTCTGAGAAGCTTAAAATGATGAAATAAGCGTTCTAAAATGCTTTAAAAATTCAAAGACATCTTTCAATGGTTAACTAACGCAAACCGCGATATCAGACCTTAATATGGAACCATAATATTTAAATTGGACCATGTATTATATTACAGGGTAATAGTGTACCCTACAACAAGAAATAATTATAGGTCAATTAGGGGGTACACTATGTATATTTTAAATAGTGCATTAAAACAAGGAAATTCGAAGACTCTTTTCTATGTTAACTAACGGCACGGTATCGGACCTTAATATTGACCTAAAATTTTTAAATTGGACCACGTATTATATTACAGGGTGATAGTGTAACCTACCACGGAAAATAATTATAGGTCAAATAGGGGGTACACAGCGTGACCCTAAAGTTTACTATGTATGCCTATGCGATATAAAGTGTTCTGAGAAGCTTAAAATGAAGAAATAAGCGTTCTAAAATGCTTTAAAAATTCAAAGACATCTTTCAATGGTTAACTAGCGCAAGGCGCAATATAAGACCTTAATATTGACCCATAATATTTAAATTGGACCAGGTATTATATTACAGGGTAATAGTGTACCCTACCACAGGAAATAATTATAGGTCAAATAGGGGGTACACAGCGTGACCCTAAAGTTTACTATATATGCCTATGCGAAATAAAGTGTTCTGAGAAGCTTAAAATGAAGAAATAAGCGTTCTAAAATGCTTTAAAAATTCAAAGACATCTTTCAATGGTTAACTAACGCAAGGCGCAATATAAGACCTTAATATTGACCCATAATATTTAAATTGGACCAGGTATTATATTACAGGGTAATAGTGTACCCTACCACAGGAAATAATTATAGGTCAATTAGGGGGTACACAGCGTGACCCTAAATTTTACTATGTATGCCTATGCGAAATAGAGTGTTCTGAGAAGCTTAAAATGAAGAAATAAGCGTTCTAAAATGCTTTAAAAATTCAAAGACATCTTTCAATGGTTAACTAACGCAAGGCGCAATATCAGACCTTAATATTGACCTATAATATATAAATTGGACCAGGTATTATATTACAGGGTAATAGTGTACCCTACAACAGGAAATAATTATAGGTCAATTAGGGGGTACACAGCGTGACCCTAAAGTTTACTAAGTATGCCTATGCGAAATAAAGTATTCTGAGAAGCTTAAAATGAGGAAATAAGCGTTCTAAAATGCTTTAAAAATGTAAAGACATTTTTCTTTGTTAACTAACGGCACGGTATCGGACCTTAATATTGACCTATAATTTTTAAATTGGACCACGTAATATATTACAGGGTAATAGTGTACCTTATTACAGGAAGAAATTATAGGTCATTTAGGGGGTACACAGCGTGACCCTAAATTTTACTATGTATGCCTATGCGAAATAGAGTGTTCTGAGAAGCTTATAATGAAGAAATAAGCGTTCTAAAATGCTTTAAAAATTCAAAGACATCTTTCAATGGTTAATTAACGCAAGGCGCATTATCAGACCTTAATATTGACCCATAATATTTAAATTGGCCCAGGTATTATATTACAGGGTGATAGTGAACCTAACCACGGAAAATAATTATAGGTCAAATAGGGGGTACTCAGCGTGACCCTAAAGTTTACTATGTATGCCTATGCGAAATAAAGTGTTCTGAGAAGCTTAAAATGAGGAAATAAGCGTTCTAAAATGCTTTAAAAATTCAAAGACATTTTTCTATGTTAACTAACGGCACGGTATCGTACCTTAATATTGACCTATAATTTTTAAATTGGACCACGTATTATATTACAGGGTAATAGTGTACCCTATTACAGGAAATAATTATAGGTCATTTAGGGGGTACACAGCGTGACCCTAAATTTTACTATGTATGCCTAAGCGAAATAGAGTGTTCCGAGAAGCTTAAAATGAAGAAATAAGCGTTCTAAAATGCTTTAAAATTTCAAAGACATCTTTCAATGGTTAACTAACGCAAGGCGCAATATCAGACCTTAATATTGACCCATAATATTTAAATTGGACCAGGTATTATATTACAGGGTAATAGTGTACCCTACAACAGGATATAATTATAGGTCAATTAGGGGGTACACTATGTATATTTTAAATAGTGCATTAAAACATGGAAATTCGAAGACTCTTTTCTATGTTAACTAACGGCACGGTATCGAACCTTATTATTGACCTAAAATTTTTAAATTGGACCACGTATTATATTACAGGGTGGTAGTGTACCCTACTACGGAAAATAATTATAGGTCAAATAGGGGGTACACAGCGTGACCCTAAAGTTTACTATGTATGCCTATGCGAAATGAAGTGTTCTGAGAAGCTTAAAATGAAGAAATAAGCGTTCTAAAATGCTTTAAAAATTCAAAGACATCTTTCAATGGTTAACTAACGCAAGGCGCAATATCAGACCTTAATATTGACCCATAATATTTAAATTGAACCAGGTATTATATTACAGGGTAATAGTGTACCCTACCACAGGAAATAATTATAGGTCAATTAGGGGGTACACAGCGTGACCCTAAAGTTTACTATGTATGCCTATGCGAAATAAAGTGTTCTGAGAAGCTTAAAATGAGGAAATAAGCGTTCTAAAATGCTTTAAAAATTCAAAGACATTTTTCTATGTTAACTAACGGCACGATATCGGACCTTAATATTGACCTATAATTTTTAAATTGGACCACGTAATATATTACAGGGTAATAGTGTACCTTATTACAGGAAGAAATTATAGGTCATTTAGGGGGTACACAGCGTGACCCTAAATTTTACTATGTATGCCTATGCGAAATAGAGTGTTCTGAGAAGCTTAAAATGAAGAAATAAGCGTTCTAAAATGCTTTAAAAATTCAAAGACATCTTTCAATGGTTAACTAACGCAAGGCGCAATATAAGACCTTAATATTGACCCATAATATTTAAATTGGACC
This sequence comes from Parasteatoda tepidariorum, assembly GCF_982258835.1. Taxonomy (NCBI): domain Eukaryota; kingdom Metazoa; phylum Arthropoda; class Arachnida; order Araneae; family Theridiidae; genus Parasteatoda; species Parasteatoda tepidariorum. Next base: position 114,421,132 of record NC_141759.1, read on the forward strand.
AGGTATTATATTACAGGGTAATAGTGTACCCTACCACAGGAAATAATTATAGGTCAATTAGGGGGTACACAGTGTGACCCTAAAGTTTACTATGTATGCCTATGCGAAATAAAGTGTTCTGAGAAGCTTAAAATGAGGAAATAAGCGTTCTAAAATGCTTTAAAAATTCAAAGACATTTTTCTATGTTAACTAACGGCACGGTATCGTACCTTAATATTGACCTATAATTTTTAAATTGGACCACGTATTATATTACAGGGTAATAGTGTACCCTATTACAGGAAATAATTATAGGTCATTTAGGGGGTACACAGCGTGACCCTAAATTTTACTATGTATGCCTAAGCGAAATAGAGTGTTCCGAGAAGCTTAAAATGAAGAAATAAGCATTCTAAAATGCTTTAAAATTTCAAAGACATCTTTCAATGGTTAACTAACGCAAGGCGCAATATCAGACCTTAATATTGACCCATAATATTTAAATTGGACCAGGTATTATATTACAGGGTAATAGTGTACCCTACAACAGGATATAATTATAGGTCAATTAGGGGGTACACTATGTATATTTTAAATAGTGCATTAAAACATGGAAATTCGAAGACTCTTTTCTATGTTAACTAACGGCACGGTATCGAACCTTATTATTGACCTAAAATTTTTAAATTGGACCACGTATTATATTACAGGGTGGTAGTGTACCCTACTACGGAAAATAATTATAGGTCAAATAGGGGGTACACAGCGTGACCCTAAAGTTTACTATGTATGCCTATGCGAAATGAAGTGTTCTGAGAAGCTTAAAATGAAGAAATAAGCGTTCTAAAATGCTTTAAAAATTCAAAGACATCTTTCAATGGTTAACTAACGCAAGGCGCAATATCAGACCTTAATATTGACCCATAATATTTAAATTGAACCAGGTATTATATTACAGGGTAATAGTGTACCCTACCACAGGAAATAATTATAGGTCAATTAGGGGGTACACAGCGTGACCCTAAAGTTTACTATGTATGCCTATGCGAAATAAAGTGTTCTGAGAAGCTTAAAATGAGGAAATAAGCGTTCTAAAATGCTTTAAAAATTCAAAGACATTTTTCTATGTTAACTAACGGCACGATATCGGACCTTAATATTGACCTATAATTTTTAAATTGGACCACGTAATATATTACAGGGTAATAGTGTACCTTATTACAGGAAGAAATTATAGGTCATTTAGGGGGTACACAGCGTGACCCTAAATTTTACTATGTATGCCTATGCGAAATAGAGTGTTCTGAGAAGCTTAAAATGAAGAAATAAGCGTTCTAAAATGCTTTAAAAATTCAAAGACATCTTTCAATGGTTAACTAACGCAAGGCGCAATATAAGACCTTAATATTGACCCATAATATTTAAATTGGACCACGTATTATATTACAGGGTTATAGTGTACCCTACCACAGGAAATAATTATATGTCTATTAGGGGTACACAGCGTGACCCTAAAGTTTCCTATGTATGCCTATGCGAAATAGAGTGTTCTGAGAAGCTTAAAATGATGAAATAAGCGTTCTAAAATGCTTTAAAAATTCAAAGACATCTTTCAATGGTTAACTAACGCAAACCGCGATATCAGACCTTAATATGGAACCATAATATTTAAATTGGCCCAGGTATTATATTACAGGGTAATAGTGTACCCTACCACAAGAAATAATTATAGGTCAATTAGGGGGTACACTATGTATATTTTAAATAGTGCATTAAAACATGGAAATTGGAAGACACTTTTCTATGTTAACTAACGGCACGGTATCGGACCTTAATATTGACCTAAAATTTTTAAATTGGACCACGTATTATATTACAGGGTGATAGTGTACCCTACCACGGAAAATAATTATAGGTCAAATAGGGGGTACACAGCGTGACCCTAAAGTTTACTATGTATGCCTATGCGAAATAAAGTGTTCTGAGAAGCTTAAAATGAAGAAATAAGCGTTCTAAAATGCTTTAAAAATTCAAAGACATCTTTCAATGGTTAACTAACGCAAGGCGCAATATAAGACCTTAATATTGACCCATAATATTTAAATTGGACCACGTATTATATTACAGGGTTATAGTGTACCCTACCACAGGAAATAATTATATGTCTATTAGGGGTACACAGCGTGACCCTAAAGTTTCCTATGTATGCCTATGCGAAATAGAGTGTTCTGAGAAGCTTAAAATGATGAAATAAGCGTTCTAAAATGCTTTAAAAATTCAAAGACATCTTTCAATGGTTAACTAACGCAAACCGCGATATCAGACCTTAATATGGAACCATAATATTTAAATTGGACCAGGTATTATATTACAGGGTAATAGTGTACCCTACAACAAGAAATAATTATAGGTCAATTAGGGGGTACACTATGTATATTTTAAATATTGCATTAAAACAAGGAAATTCGAAGACTCTTTTCTATGTTAACTAACGGCACGGTATCGGACCTTAATATTGACCTAAAAATTTTAAATTGGACCACGTATTATATTACAGGGTAATAGTGTACCCTACCACAGGAAATAATTATAGGTCAATTAGGGGGTACACAGCGTGACCCTAAAGTTTACTAAGTATGCCTATGCGAAATAAAGTATTCTGAGAAGCTTAAAATGAGGAAATAAGCGTTCTAAAATGCTTTAAAAATTTAAAGACATTTTTCTTTGTTAACTAACGGCACGGTATCGGACCTTAATATTGACCTATAATTTTTAAATTGGACCACGTAATATATTACATTGTAATAGTGTACCTTATTACAGGAAGAAATTATAGGTCATTTAGGGGGTACACAGCGTGACCCTAAATTTTACTATGTATGCCTATGCGAAATAGAGTGTTCTGAGAAGCTTATAATGAAGAAATAAGCGTTCTAAAATGCTTTAAAAATTCAAAGACATCTTTCAATGGTTAACTAACGCAAGGCGCAATATCAGACCTTAATATTGACCCATAATATTTAAATTGGCCCAGGTATTATATTACAGGGTAATAGTGTACCCTACCACAAGAAATAATTATAGGTCAATTAGGGGGTACACTATGTATATTTTAAATAGTGCATTAAAACATGGAAATTGGAAGACACTTTTCTATGTTAACTAACGGCACGGTATCGGACCTTAATATTGACCTAAAATTTTTAAATTGTACCACGTATTATATTACAGGGTGATAGTGTACCCTACCACGGAAAATAATTATAGGTCAAATAGGGGGTACACAGCGTGACCCTAAAGTTTACTATGTATGCCTATGCGAAATAAAGTGTTCTGAGAAGCTTAAAATGAAGAAATAAGCGTTCTAAAATGCTTTAAAAATTCAAAGACATCTTTCAATGGTTAACTAACGCAAGGCGCAATATAAGACCTTAATATTGACCCATAATATTTAAATTGGACCACGTATTATATTACAGGGGTATAGTGTACCCTACCACAGGAAATAATTATATGTCTATTAGGGGTACACAGCGTGACCCTAAAGTTTCCTATGTATGCCTATGCGAAATAGAGTGTTCTGAGAAGCTTAAAATGATGAAATAAGCGTTCTAAAATGCTTTAAAAATTCAAAGACATCTTTCAATGGTTAACTAACGCAAACCGCGATATTAGACCTTAATATGGAACCATAATATTTAAATTGGACCAGGTATTATATTACAGGGTAATAGTGTACCCTACAACAAGAAATAATTATAGGTCAATTAGGGGGTACACTATGTATATTTTAAATAGTGCATTAAAACAAGGAAATTCGAAGACTCTTTTCTATGTTAACTAACGGCACGGTATCGGACCTTAATATTGACCTAAAAATTTTAAATTGGACCACGTATTATATTACAGGGTAATAGTGTACCCTACCACAGGAAATAATTATAGGTCAATTAGGGGGTACACAGCGTGACCCTAAAGTTTACTAAGTATGCCTATGCGAAATAAAGTATTCTGAGAAGCTTAAAATGAGGAAATAAGCGTTCTAAAATGCTTTAAAAATTTAAAGACATTTTTCTTTGTTAACTAACGGCACGGTATCGGACCTTAATATTGACCTATAATTTTTAAATTGGACCACGTAATATATTACATTGTAATAGTGTACCTTATTACAGGAAGAAATTATAGGTCATTTAGGGGGTACACAGCGTGACCCTAAATTTTACTATGTATGCCTATGCGAAATAGAGTGTTCTGAGAAGCTTATAATGAAGAAATAAGCGTTCTAAAATGCTTTAAAAATTCAAAGACATCTTTCAATGGTTAACTAACGCAAGGCGCATTATCAGACCTTAATATTGACCCATAATATTTAAATTGGCCCAGGTATTATACTACAGGGTGATAGTGTACCCTACCACGGAAAATAATTATAGGTCAAATAGGGGGTACTCAGCGTGACCCTAAAGTTTACTATGTTTGCCTATGCGAAATAAAGTGTTCTGAGAAGCTTAAAATGAAGAAATAAGCGTTCTAAAATGCTTTAAAAATTCAAAGACATCTTTCAATGGTTAACTAACGCAAGGCGCAATATCAGACCTTAATATTGACCCATAATATTTAAATTGGCCCAGGTATTATATTACAGGGTAATAGTGTACCCTACCACAAGAAATAATTATAGGTCAATTAGGGGGTACACTATGTATATTTTAAATAGTGCATTAAAACATGGAAATTGGAAGACACTTTTCTATGTTAACTAACGGCACGGTATCGGACCTTAATATTGACCTAAAATTTTTAAATTGTACCACGTATTATATTACAGGGTGATAGTGTACCCTACCACGGAAAATAATTATAGGTCAAATAGGGGGTACACAGCGTGACCCTAAAGTTTACTATGTATGCCTATGCGAAATAAAGTGTTCTGAGAAGCTTAAAATGAAGAAATAAGCGTTCTAAAATGCTTTAAAAATTCAAAGACATCTTTCAATTGTTAACTAACGCAATGCGCAATATAAGACCTTAATATTGACCCATAATATTTAAATTGGACCACGTATTATATTACAGGGTTATAGTGTACCCTACCACAGGAAATAATTATATGTCTATTAGGGGTACACAGCGTGACCCTAAAGTTTCCTATGTATGCCTATGCGAAATAGAGTGTTCTGAGAAGCTTAAAATGATGAAATAAGCGTTCTAAAATGCTTTAAAAATTCAAAGACATCTTTCAATGGTTAACTAACGCAAACCGCGATATCAGACCTTAATATGGAACCATAATATTTAAATTGGACCAGGTATTATATTACAGGGTAATAGTGTACCCTACAACAAGAAATAATTATAGGTCAATTAGGGGGTACACTATGTATATTTTAAATAGTGCATTAAAACAAGGAAATTCGAAGACTCTTTTCTATGTTAACTAACGGCATGGTATCGGACCTTAATATTGACCTAAAAATTTTAAATTGGACCACGTATTATATTACAGAGTGATAGTGTACCTTACGGCGGAAAATAATTATAGGTCAAATAGGGGGTACACAGCGTGACCCTAAAGTTTACTATGTATGCCTATGCGAAATAAAGTGTTCTGAGAAGCTTAAAATGAAGAAATAAGCATTCTAAAATGCTTTAAAAATTCAAAGACATCTTTCAATGGTTAACCAAAGCAAGGCGCAATATCAGACCTTAATATTGACCCATAATATATAAATTGGACCAGGTATTATATTACAGGGTAATAGTGTACCTTACCACAGGAAATAATTATAGGTCAATTAGGGGGTACACAGCGTGACCCTAAAGTTTACTAAGTATGCCTATGCGAAATAAAGTATTCTGAGAAGCTTAAAATGAGGAAATAAGCGTTCTAAAATGCTTTAAAAATTTAAAGACATTTTTCTTTGTTAACTAACGGCACGGTATCGGACCTTAATATTGACCTATAATTTTTAAATTGGACCACGTAATATATTACAGGGTAATAGTGTACCTTATTACAGGAAGAAATTATAGGTCATTTAGGGGGTACACAGCGTGACCCTAAATTTTACTATGTATGCCTATGCGAAATAGAGTGTTCTGAGAAGCTTATAATGAAGAAATAAGCGTTCTAAAATGCTTTAAAAATTCAAAGACATCTTTCAATGGTTAACTAACGCAAGGCGCATTATCAGACCTTAATATTGACCCATAATATTTAAATTGGACGAGGTATTATATTACAGGGTAATAGTGTACCTTACAACAGGAAATAATTATAGGTCAATTAGGGGGTACACTATGTATATTTTAAATAGTGCATTAAAACAAGGAAATTCGAAGATTCTTTTCTATGTTAACTAACGGCACGGTATCGGACCTTAATATTGACCTAAAAATTTAAAATTTGGACCACGTATTATATTACAGGGTGATAGTGTACCCTACGGCGGAAAATAATTATAGGTCAAATAGGGGGTACACAGCGTGACCCTAAAGTTTACTATGTATGCTTATGCGAAATAAAGTGTTCTGAGAAGCTTAAAATGAAGAAATAAGCGTTCTAAAATGCTTTAAAAATTCAAAGACATCTTTCAATGGTAAACTAACGCAAGGCGCAATATCAGACCTTAATATTGACCCATAATATATAAATTGGACCAGGTATTATATTACAGGGTAATAGTGTACCCTTCCACAGGAAATAATTATAGGTCAATTAGGGGGTACACAGCGTGACCCTAAAGTTTACTAAGTATGCCTATGCGAAATAAAGTATTCTGAGAAGCTTAAAATGAGGAAATAAGCGTTCTAAAATGCTTTAAACATTTAAAGACATTTTTCTTTGTTAACTAACGGCACGGTATCGGACCTTAATATTGACCTATAATTTTTAAATTGGACCACGTAATATATTACATTGTAATAGTGTACCTTATTACAGGAAGAAATTATAGGTCATTTAGGGGGTACACAGCGTGACCCTAAATTTTACTATGTATGCCTATGCGAAATAGAGTGTTCTGAGAAGCTTATAATGAAGAAATAAGCGTTCTAAAATGCTTTAAAAATTCAAAGACATCTTTCAATGGTTAACTAACGCAAGGCGCATTATCAGACCTTAATATTGACCCATAATATTTAAATTGGCCCAGGTATTATATTACAGGGTGATAGTGTACCCTACCACGGAAAATAATTATAGGTCAAATAGGGGGTACTCAGCGTGACCCTAAAGTTTACTATGTATGCCTATGCGAAATAAAGTGTTCTGAGAAGCTTAAAATGAAGAAATAAGCGTTCTAAAATGCTTTAAAAATTCAAAGACATCTTTCAATGGTTAACTAACGCAAGGCGCAATATCAGACCTTAATATTGACCCATAATATTTAAATTGGCCCAGGTATTATATTACAGGGTAATAGTGTACCCTACCACAAGAAATAATTATAGGTCAATTAGGGGGTACACTATGTATATTTTAAATAGTGCATTAAAACATGGAAATTGGAAGACACTTTTCTATATTAACTAACGGCACGGTATCGGACCTTAATATTGACCTAAAAATTTTAAATTGGACCACGTATTATATTACAGGGTGATAGTGTACCCTACCACGGAAAATATATATAGGTCAAATAGGGGGTACACAGCGTGACCCTAAAGTTTACTATGTATGTCTATGCGAAATAAAGTGTTCTGAGAAGCTTAAAATGAAGAAATAAGCGTTCTAAAATGCTTTAAAAATTCAAAGACATCTTTCAATGGTTAACTAACGCAAGGCGCAATATAAGACCTGAATATTGACCCATAATATTTAAATTGGACCACGTATTATATTACAGGGTTATAGTGTACCCTACCACAGGAAATAATTATATGTCTATTAGGGGTACACAGCGTGACCCTAAAGTTTACTATGTATGCCTATGCGAACAAGAGTGTTCTGAGAAGCTTAAAATGAAGAAATAAGCGTTCTAAAATGCTTTAAAAATTCAACGACATCTTTCAATGGTTATTTCACGCAAGGCGCGATATCAGACCTTAATATGGAACCATAATATTTAAATTGGACCAGGTATTATATTACAGGGTAATAGTGTACCTTACAACAGGAAATAATTATAGGTCAATTAGGGGGTACACAGCGTGACCCTAAAGTTTACTATGTATGCCTATGCGAAATAAAGTGTTCTGAGAAGCTTAAAATGAGGAAATAAGCGTTCTAAAATGCTTTAAAAATTCAAAGACATCTTTCAATGGTTAACTAACGCAAGGCGCAATATCAGACCTTAATATTGACCCATAATATTTAAATTGGACCAGGTATTATATTACAGGGTAATAGTGTACCCTTCCACAGGAAATAATTATAGGTCAATTAGGGGGTACACAGCGTGACCCTAAAGTTTACTATGTATGCCTATGCGAAATAAAGTGTTCTGAGAAGCTTAAAATGAGGAAATAAGCGTTCTAAAATGCTTTAAAAATTCAAAGACATTTTTCTATGTTAACTAACGGCACGGTATCGGACCTTAATATTGACCTACAATTTTTAAATTGGACCACGTATAATATTACAGGGTTATAGTGTACCCTACCACAGGAAATAATTATATGTCAATTAGGGGGTACACAGCGTGACCCTAAAGTTTCCTATGTACGCCTATGCGAAATAGAGTGTTCTGAGAAGCTTAAAATGAAGAAATAAGCGTTCTAAAATGCTTTAAAAATTCAAAGACATCTTTCAATGGTTAACTAACGCAAGGCGCAATATCAGACCTTAATATTGACCCATAATATTTAAATTGGCCCAGATATTATATTACAGGGTAATAGTGTACCCTACCACAAGAAATAATTATAGGTCAATTAGGGGGTACACTATGTATATTTTAAATAGTGCATTAAAACATGGAAATTCGAAGACACTTTTCTATGTTAACTAACGGCACGGTATCGGACCTTAATATTGACCTACAATTTTTAAATTGGACCACGTATAATATTACAGGGTTATAGTGTACCCTACCACAGGAAATAATTATATGTCAATTAGGGGGTACACAGCGTGACCCTAAAGTTTCCTATGTATGCCTATGCGAAATAGAGTGTTCGGAGAAGCTTAAAATGATGAAATAAGCGTTCTAAAATGCTTTAAAAATTCAAAGACATCTTTCAATAGTTAACTAACGCAAAGCGCGATATCAGACCTTAATATGGAACCATAATATTTAAATTGGACCAGGTATTATATTACAGGGTAATAGTGTACCCTACAACAAGAAATAATTATAGGTCAATTAGGGGGTACACTATGTATATTTTAAATAGTGCATTAAAACAAGGAAATTCGAAGACTCTTTTCTATGTTAACTAATGGCACGGTATCGGACCTTAATATTGACCTAAAATTTTTAAATTGGACCACGTATTATATTACAGGGTGATAGTGTACCCTACCACGGAAAATAATTATAGTTCAAATAGGGGGTATACAGCGTGACCCTAAAGTTTACTATGTATGCCTATGCGATATAAAGTGTTCTGAGAAGCTTAAAATGAAGAAATAAGCGTTCTAAAATGCTTTAAAAATTCAAAGACATCTTTCAATGGTTAACTAACGCAAGGCGCAATATAAGACCTTAATATTGACCCATAATATTTAAATTGGACCAGGTATTATATTACAGGGTAATAGTGTACCCTACCACCGGAAATAATTATTGGTCAAATAGGGGGTACACAGCGTGACCCTAAAATTTACTATGTATGCCTATGCGAAATAAAGTGTTCTGAGAAGCTTAAAATGAAGAAATAAGCGTTCTAAAATGCTTTAAAAATTCAAAGACATCTTTCAATGGTTAACTAACGCAAGGCGCAATATAAGACCTTAATATTGACCCATAATATTTAAATTGGACCAGGTATTATATTACAGGGTAATAGTGTACCCTTCCACAGGAAATAATTATAGGTCAATTAGGGGGTACACAGCGTGACCCTAAAGTTTACTATGTATGCCTATGCGAAATAAAGTGTTCTGAGAAGCTTAAAATGAGGAAATAAGCGTTCTAAAATGCTTTAAAAATTCAAAGACATTTTTCTATGTTAACTAACGGCACGGTATCGGACCTTAATATTGACCTACAATTTTTAAATTGGACCACGTATAATATTACAGGGTTATAGTGTACCCTACCACAGGAAATAATTATATGTCAATTAGGGGGTACACAGCGTGACCCTAAAGTTTCCTATGTACGCCTATGCGAAATAGAGTGTTCTGAGAAGCTTAAAATGAAGAAATAAGCGTTCTAAAATGCTTTAAAAATTCAAAGACATCTTTCAATGGTTAACTAACGCAAGGCGCAATATCAGACCTTAATATTGACCCATAATATTTAAATTGGCCCAGATATTATATTACAGGGTAATAGTGTACCCTACCACAAGAAATAATTATAGGTCAATTAGGGGGTACACTATGTATATTTTAAATAGTGCATTAAAACATGGAAATTCGAAGACACTTTTCTATGTTAACTAACGGCACGGTATCGGACCTTAATATTGACCTACAATTTTTAAATTGGACCACGTATAATATTACAGGGTTATAGTGTACCCTACCACAGGAAATAATTATATGTCAATTAGGGGGTACACAGCGTGACCCTAAAGTTTCCTATGTATGCCTATGCGAAATAGAGTGTTCGGAGAAGCTTAAAATGATGAAATAAGCGTTCTAAAATGCTTTAAAAATTCAAAGACATCTTTCAATAGTTAACTAACGCAAAGCGCGATATCAGACCTTAATATGGAACCATAATATTTAAATTGGACCAGGTATTATATTACAGGGTAATAGTGTACCCTACAACAAGAAATAATTATAGGTCAATTAGGGGGTACACTATGTATATTTTAAATAGTGCATTAAAACAAGGAAATTCGAAGACTCTTTTCTATGTTAACTAATGGCACGGTATCGGACCTTAATATTGACCTAAAATTTTTAAATTGGACCACGTATTATATTACAGGGTGATAGTGTACCCTACCACGGAAAATAATTATAGTTCAAATAGGGGGTATACAGCGTGACCCTAAAGTTTACTATGTATGCCTATGCGATATAAAGTGTTCTGAGAAGCTTAAAATGAAGAAATAAGCGTTCTAAAATGCTTTAAAAATTCAAAGACATCTTTCAATGGTTAACTAACGCAAGGCGCAATATAAGACCTTAATATTGACCCATAATATTTAAATTGGACCAGGTATTATATTACAGGGTAATAGTGTACCCTACCACCGGAAATAATTATTGGTCAAATAGGGGGTACACAGCGTGACCCTAAAGTTTACTATGTATGCCTATGCGAAATAAAGTGTTCTGAGAAGCTTAAAATGAAGAAATAAGCGTTCTAAAATGCTTTAAAAATTCAAAGACATCTTTCAATGGTTAACTAACGCAAGGCGCAATATAAGACCTTAATATTGACCCATAATATTTAAATTGGACCAGGTATTATATTACAGGGTAATAGTGTACCCTACCACAGGAAATAATTATAGGTCAATTAGGGGGTACACAGCGTGACCCTAAATTTTACTATGTATGCCTATGCGAAATAGAGTGTTCTGAGAAGCTTAAAATGAAGAAATAAGCGTTCTAAAATGCTTTAAAAATTCAAAGACATCTTTCAATGGTTAACTAACGCAAGGCGCAATATCAGACCTTAATATTGACCCATAATATATAAATTGGACCAGGTATTATATTACAGGGTAATAGTGTACCCTACCACAGGAAATAATTATAGGTCAATTAGGGGGTACACAGCGTGACCCTAAAGTTTACTAAGTATGCCTATGCGAAATAAAGTATTCTGAGAAGCTTAAAATGAGGAAATAAGCGTTCTAAAATGCTTTAAAAATTTAAAGACATTTTACTTTGTTAACTAACGGCACGGTATCGGACCTTAATATTGACCTATAATATTTAAATTGGACCACGTAATATATTACAGGGTAATAGTGTACCTTATTACAGGAAGAAATTATAGGTCATTTAGGGGGTACACAGCGTGACCCTAAATTTTACTATGTATGCCTATGCGAAATAGAGTGTTCTGAGAAGCTTATAATGAAGAAATAAGCGTTCTAAAATGCTTTAAAAATTCAAAGACATCTTTCAATGGTTAACTAACGCAAGGCGCAATATCAGACCTTAATATTGACCCATAATATTTAAATTGGACCAGGTATTATATTACAGGGTAATAGTGTACCCTACCACAGGAAATAATTATAGGTCAATTAGGGGGTACACAGCGTGACCCTAAAGTTTACTATGTATGCCTATGCGAAATAAAGTGTTCTGAGAAGCTTAAAATGAGGAAATAAGCGTTCTAAAATGCTTTAAAAATTCAAAGACATTTTTCTATGTTAACTAACGGCACGGTATCGGACCTTAATATTGACCTACAATTTTTAAATTGGACCACGTATAATATTACAGGGTTATAGTGTACCCTACCACAGGAAATAATTATATGTCAATTAGGGGGTACACAGCGTGACCCTAAAGTTTCCTATGTACGCCTATGCGAAATAGAGTGTTCTGAGAAGCTTAAAATGAAGAAATAAGCGTTCTAAAATGCTTTAAAAATTCAAAGACATCTTTCAATGGTTAACTAACGCAAGGCGCAATATCAGACCTTAATATTGACCCATAATATTTAAATTGGCCCAGATATTATATTACAGGGTAATAGTGTACCCTACCACAAGAAATAATTATAGGTCAATTAGGGGGTACACTATGTATATTTTAAATAGTGCATTAAAACATGGAAATTCGAAGACACTTTTCTATGTTAACTAACGGCACGGTATCGGACCTTAATATTGACCTACAATTTTTAAATTGGACCACGTATAATATTACAGGGTTATAGTGTACCCTACCACAGGAAATAATTATATGTCAATTAGGGGGTACACAGCGTGACCCTAAAGTTTCCTATGTATGCCTATGCGAAATAGAGTGTTCGGAGAAGCTTAAAATGATGAAATAAGCGTTCTAAAATGCTTTAAAAATTCAAAGACATCTTTCAATAGTTAACTAACGCAAAGCGCGATATCAGACCTTAATATTGACCCATAATATTTAAATTGGACCAGGTATTATATTACAGGGTAATAGTGTACCCTACCACCGGAAATAATTATTGGTCAAATAGGGGGTACACAGCGTGACCCTAAAGTTTACTATGTATGCCTATGCGAAATAAAGTGTTCTGAGAAGCTTAAAATGAAGAAATAAGCGTTCTAAAATGCTTTAAAAATTCAAAGACATCTTTCAATGGTTAACTAACGCAAGGCGCAATATAAGACCTTAATATTGACCCATAATATTTAAATTGGACCAGGTATTATATTACAGGGTAATAGTGTACCCTACCACAGGAAATAATTATAGGTCAATTAGGGGGTACACAGCGTGACCCTAAATTTTACTATGTATGCCTATGCGAAATAGAGTGTTCTGAGAAGCTTATAATGAAGAAATAAGCGTTCTAAAATGCTTTAAAAATTCAAAGACATCTTTCAATGGTTAACTAACGCAAGGCGCATTATCAGACCTTAATATTGACCCATAATATTTAAATTGACCCAGGTATTATATTACAGGGTGATAGTGTACCCTACCACGGAAAATAATTATAGGTCAAATAGGGGGTACTCAGCGTGACCCTAAAGTTTACTATGTATGCCTATGCGAAATAAAGTGTTCTGAGAAGCTTAAAATGAAGAAATAAGAGTTCTAAAATGCTTTAAAAATTCAAAGACATCTTTCAATGGTTAACTAACGCAAGGCGCAATATCAGACCTCAATATTGACCCATAATATTTTAATTGGACCAGGTATTATATTACAGGGTAATAGTGTACCCTACAACAAGAAATAATTATAGGTCAATTAGGGGGTACACTATGTATATTTTAAATAGTGCATTAAAACAAGGAAATTCGAAGACTCTTTTCTATGTTAACTAACGGCACGGTATCGGACCTTAATATTGACCTAAAATTTTTAAATTGTACCACGTATTATATTACAGGGTGATAGTGTACCCTACCACGGAAAATAATTATAGGTCAAATAGGGGGTACACAGCGTGACCCTAAAGTTTACTATGTATGCCTATGCGAAATAAAGTGTTCTGAGAAGCTTAAAATGAAGAAATAAGCGTTCTAAAATGCTTTAAAAATTCAAAGACATCTTTCAATGGTTAACTAACGCAAGGCGCAATATAAGACCTTAATATTGACCCATAATATTTAAATTGGACCACGTATTATATTACAGGGTTATAGTGTACCCTACCACAGGAAATAATTATATGTCTATTAGGGGTACACAGCGTGACCCTAAAGTTTCCTATGTATGCCTATGCGAAATAGAGTGTTCTGAGAAGCTTAAAATGATGAAATAAGCGTTCTAAAATGCTTTAAAAATTCAAAGACATCTTTCAATGGTTAACTAACGCAAACCGCGATATCAGACCTTAATATGGAACCATAATATTTAAATTGGACCAGGTATTATATTACAGGGTAATAGTGTACCCTACAACAAGAAATAATTATAGGTCAATTAGGGGGTACACTATGTATATTTTAAATAGTGCATTAAAACAAGGAAATTCGAAGACTCTTTTCTATGTTAACTAACGGCACGGTATCGGACCTTAATATTGACCTAAAAATTTTAAATTGGACCACGTATTATATTACAGGGTGATAGTGTACCCTACGGCGGAAAATAATTATAGGTCAAATAGGGGGTACACAGCGTGACCCTAAAGTTTACTATGTATGCCTATGCGAAATAAAGTGTTCTGAGAAGCTTAAAATGAAGAAATAAGCGTTCTAAAATGCTTTAAAAATTCAAAGACATCTTTCAATGGTTAACTAACGCAAGGCGCAATATCAGACCTTAATATTGACCCATAATATATAAATTGGACCAGGTATTATATTACAGGGTAATAGTGTACCCTACCACAGGAAATAATTATAGGTCAATTAGGGGGTACACAGCGTGACCCTAAAGTTTACTAAGTATGCCTATGCGAAATAAAGTTTTCTGAGAAGCTTAAAATGAGGAAATAAGCGTTCTAAAATGCTTTAAAAATTTAAAGACATTTTACTTTGTTAACTAACGGCACGGTATCGGACCTTAATATTGACCTATAATATTTAAAATGGACCACGTAATATATTACACGGTAATAGTGTACCTTATTACAGGAAGAAATTATAGGTCATTTAGGGGGTACACAGCGTGACCCTAAATTTTACTATGTATGCCTATGCGAAATAGAGTGTTCTGAGAAGCTTATAATGAAGAAATAAGCGTTCTAAAATGCTTTAAAAATTCAAAGACATCTTTCAATGGTTAACTAACGCAAGGCGCATTATCAGACCTTAATATTGACCCATAATATTTAAATTGGCCCAGGTATTATATTACAGGGTGATAGTGTACCCTACCACGGAAAATAATTATAGGTCAAATAGGGGGTACTCAGCGTGACCCTAAAGTTTACTATGTATGCCTATGCGAAATAAAGTGTTCTGAGAAGCTTAAAATGAAGAAATAAGCGTTCTAAAATGCTTTAAAAATTCAAAGACATCTTTCAATGGTTAACTAACGCAAGGCGCAATATCAGACCTCAATATTGACCCATAATATTTTAATTGGACCAGGTATTATATTACAGGGTAATAGTGTACCCTACCACAGGAAATAATTATAGGTCAATTAGGGGGTACACAGTGTGACCCTAAAGTTTACTATGTATGCCTATGCGAAATAAAGTGTTCTGAGAAGCTTAAAATGAGGAAATAAGCGTTCTAAAATGCTTTAAAAATTCAAAGACATTTTTCTATGTTAACTAACGGCACGGTATCGTACCTTAATATTGACCTATAATTTTTAAATTGGACCACGTATTATATTACAGGGTAATAGTGTACCCTATTACAGGAAATAATTATAGGTCATTTAGGGGGTACACAGCGTGACCCTAAATTTTACTATGTATGCCTAAGCGAAATAGAGTGTTCTGAGAAGCTTAAAATGAAGAAATGAACGTTCTAAAATGCTTTAAAAATTCAAAGACATCTTTCAATGGTTAACTAACGCAAGGCGCAATATCAGACCTAAATTTTGACCCATAATATTTAAATTGGACCAGGTATTATATTACAGGGTAATAGTGTACCCTACAACAAGAAATAATTATAGGTCAATTAGGGGGTACACTATGTATATTTTAAATAGTGCATTAAAACAAGGAAATTCGAAGACTCTTTTCTATGTTAACTAACGGCACGGTATCGGACCTTAATATTGACCTAAAATTTTTAAATTGTACCACGTATTATATTACAGGGTGATAGTGTACCCTACCACGGAAAATAATTATAGGTCAAATAGGGGGTACACAGCGTGACCCTAAAGTTTACTATGTATGCCTATGCGAAATAAAGTGTTCTGAGAAGCTTAAAATGAAGAAATAAGCGTTCTAAAATGCTTTAAAAATTCAAAGACATCTTTCAATGGTTAACTAACGCAAGGCGCAATATAAGACCTTAATATTGACCCATAATATTTAAATTGGACCACGTATTATATTACAGGGTTATAGTGTACCCTACCACAGGAAATAATTATATGTCTATTAGGGGTACACAGCGTGACCCTAAAGTTTCCTATGTATGCCTATGCGAAATAGAGTGTTCTGAGAAGCTTAAAATGATGAAATAAGCGTTCTAAAATGCTTTAAAAATTCAAAGACATCTTTCAATGGTTAACTAACGCAAACCGCGATATCAGACCTTAATATGGAACCATAATATTTAAATTGGACCAGGTATTATATTACAGGGTAATAGTGTACCCTACAACAAGAAATAATTATAGGTCAATTAGGGGGTACACTATGTATATTTTAAATAGTGCATTAAAACAAGGAAATTCGAAGACTCTTTTCTATGTTAACTAACGGCACGGTATCGGACCGTAATATTGACCTAAAATTTTTAAATTGTACCACGTATTATATTACAGGGTGATAGTGTACCCTACCACGGAAAATAATTATAGGTCAAATAGGGGGTACACAGCGTGACCCTAAAGTTTACTATGTATGCCTATGCGAAATAAAGTGTTCTGAGAAGCTTAAAATGAAGAAATAAGCGTTCTAAAATGCTTTAAAAATTCAAAGACATCTTTCAATGGTTAACTAACGCAAGGCGCAATATCAGACCTTAATATTGACCCATAATATATAAATTGGACCAGGTATTATATTACAGGGTAATAGTGTACCCTACCACAGGAAATAAGTATAGGTCAATTAGGGGGTACACAGTGTGACCCTAAAGTTTACTAAGTATGCCTATGCGAAATAAAGTATTCTGAGAAGGTTAAAATGAGGAAATAAGCGTTCTAAAATGCTTTAAAAATTTAAAGACATTTTTCTTTGTTAACTAACGGCACGGTATCGGACTTTAATATTGACCTATAATATTTAAATTGGACCACGTAATATATTACAGGGTAATAGTGTACCTTATTACAGGAAGAAATTATAGGTCATTTAGGGGGTACACAGCGTGACCCTAAATTTTACTATGTATGCCTATGCGAAATAGAGTGTTCTGAGAAGCTTATAATGAAGAAATAAGCGTTCTAAAATGCTTTAAAAATTCAAAGACATCTTTCAATGGTTAACTAACGCAAGGCGCATTATCAGACCTTAATATTGACCCATAATATTTAAATTGGCCCAGGTATTATATTACAGGGTGATAGTGTTCCCTACCACGGAAAATAATTATAGGTCAAATAGGGGGTACTCAGCGTGACCCTAAAGTTTACTATGTATGCCTATGCGAAATAAAGTGTTCTGAGAAGCTTAAAATGAAGAAAGAAGCGTTCTAAAATGCTTTAAAAATTCAAAGACATCTTTCAATGGTTAACTAACGCAAGGCGCAATATCAGACCTCAATATTGACCCATAATATTTTAATTGGACCAGGTATTATATTACAGGGTAATAGTGTACCCTACCACAGGAAATAATTATAGGTCAATTAGGGGGTACACAGTGTGACCCTAAAGTTTACTATGTATGCCTATGCGAAATAAAGTGTTCTGAGAAGCTTAAAATGAGGAAATAAGCGTTCTAAAATGCTTTAAAAATTCAAAGACATTTTTCTATGTTAACTAACGGCACGGTATCGTACCTTAATATTGACCTATAATTTTTAAATTGGACCACGTATTATATTACAGGGTAATAGTGTACCCTATTACAGGAAATAATTATTGGTCATTTAGGGGGTACACAGCGTGACCCTAAATTTTACTATGTATGCCTAAGCGAAATAGAGTGTTCTGAGAAGCTTAAAATGAAGAAATAAACGTTCTAAAATGCTTTAAAAATTCAAAGACATCTTTCAATGGTTAACTAACGCAAGGCGCAATATCAGACCTTAATTTTGACCCATAATATTTAAATTGGACCAGGTATTATATTACAGGGTAATAGTGTACCCTACAACAAGAATTAATTATAGGTCAATTAGGGGGTACACTATGTATATTTTAAATAGTGCATTAAAACAAGGAAATTCGAAGACTCTTTTCTATGTTAACTAACGGCACGGTATCGGACCTTAATATTGACCTAAAATTTTTAAATTGTACCACGTATTATATTACAGGGTGATAGTGTACCCTACCACGGAAAATAATTATAGGTCAAATAGGGGGTACACAGCGTGACCCTAAAGTTTACTATGTATGCCTATGCGAAATAAAGTGTTCTGAGAAGCTTAAAATGAGGAAATAAGCGTTCTAAAATGCTTTAAAAATTCAAAGACATTTTTCTATGTTAACTAACGGCACGGTATCGTACCTTAATATTGACCTATAATTTTTAAATTGGACCACGTATTATATTACAGGGTAATAGTGTACCCTATTACAGGAAATAATTATTGGTCATTTAGGGGGTACACAGCGTGACCCTAAATTTTACTATGTATGCCTAAGCGAAATAGAGTGTTCTGAGAAGCTTAAAATGAAGAAATAAACGTTCTAAAATGCTTTAAAAATTCAAAGACATCTTTCAATGGTTAACTAACGCAAGGCGCAATATCAGACCTCAATTTTGACCCATAATATTTAAATTGGACCAGGTATTATATTACAGGGTAATAGTGTACCCTACAACAAGAAATAATTATAGGTCAATTAGGGGGTACACTATGTATATTTTAAATAGTGCATTAAAACAAGGAAATTCGAAGACTCTTTTCTATGTTAACTAACGGCACGGTATCGGACCTTAATATTGACCTAAAATTTTTAAATTGTACCACGTATTATATTACAGGGTGATAGTGTACCCTACGGCGGAAAATAATTATAGGTCAAATAGGGGGTACACAGCGTGACCCTAAAGTTTACTATGTATGCCTATGCGAAATAAAGTGTTCTGAGAAGCTTAAAATGAAGAAATAAGCGTTCTAAAATGCTTTAAAAATTCAAAGACATCTTTCAATGGTTAACTAACGCAAGGCGCAATATCAGACCTTAATATTGACCCATAATATATAAATTGGACCAGGTATTATATTACAGGGTAATAGTGTACCCTACCACAGGAAATAATTGTAGGTCAATTAGGGGGTACACAGCGTGACCCTAAAGTTTACTAAGTATGCCTATGCGAAATAAAGTATTCTGAGAAGCTTAAAATGAGGAAATAAGCGTTCTAAAATGCTTTAAAAATTTAAAGACATTTTTCTCTGTTAACTAACGGCACGGTATCGGACCTTAATATTGACCTATAATTTTTAAATTGGACCACGTAATATATTACAGGGTAATAGTGTACCTTATGACAGGAAGAAATTATAGGTCATTTAGGGGGTACACAGCGTGACCCTAAATTTTACTATGTATGCCTATGCGAAATAGAGTGTTCTGAGAAGCTTATAATGAAGAAATAAGCGTTCTAAAATGCTTTAAAAATTCAAAGACATCTTTCAATGGTTAACTAACGCAAGGCGCATTATCAGACCTTAATATTGACCCATAATATTTAAATTGGCCCAGGTATTATATTACAGGGTGATAGTGTACCCTACCACGGAAAATAATTATAGGTCAAATAGGGGGTACTCAGCGTGACCCTAAAGTTTACTATGTATGCCTATGCGAAATAAAGTGTTCTGAGAAGCTTAAAATGAAGAAATAAGCGTTCTAAAATGCTTTAAAAATTCAAAGACATCTTTCAATGGTTAACTAACGCAAGGCGCAATATCAGACCTTAATATTGACCCATAATATTTAAATTGAACCAGGTATTATATTACAGGGTAATAGTGTACCCCTCCACAGGAAATAATTATAGGTCAATTAGGGGGTACACAGCGTGACCCTAAAGTTTACTATGTATGCCTATGCGAAATAAAGTGTTCTGAGAAGCTTAAAATGAGGAAATAAGCGTTCTAAAATGCTTTAAAAATTCAAAGACATTTTTCTATGTTAACTAACGGCACGGTATCGGACCTTAATATTGACCTATAATTTTTAAATTGGACCACGTAATATATTACAGGGTAATAGTGTAAATTATTACAGGAAGAAATTATAGGTCATTTAGGGGGTACACAGCGTGACCCTAAATTTTACTATGTATGCCTATGCGAAATAGAGTGTTCTGAGAAGCTTAAAATGAAGAAATAAGCGTTCTAAAATGCTTTAAAAATTCAAAGACATCTTTCAATGGTTAACTAACGCAAGGCGCAATATCAGACCTTAATATTGACCCATAATATTTAAATTGGCCCAGGTATTATATTACAGGGTAATAGTGTACCCTACCACAAGAAATAATTATAGGTCACTTAGGGGGTACACTATGTATATTTTAAATAGTGCATTAAAACATGGAAATTGGAAGACACTTTTCTATGTTAACTAACGGCACGGTATCGGAACTTAATATTGACCTACAAATTTTAAATTGGACCACGTATAATATTACAGGGTTATAGTGTACCCTACCACAGGAAATAATTATATGTCAATTAGGGGGTACACAGCGTGACCCTAAAGTTTTCTATGTATGCCTATGCGAAATAGAGTGTTCTGAGAAGCTTAAAATGATGAAATAAGCGTTCTAAAATGCTTTAAAAATTCAAAGACATCTTTCAATGGTTAACTAACGCAAACCGCGATGTCAGACCTTAATATGGAACCTTAATATTTAAATTGGACCAGGTATTATATTACAGGGTAATAGTGTACCCTTCAACAAGAAATAATTATAGGTCAATTAGGGGGTACACTATGTATATTTTAAATAGTGCATTAAAAAAAGGAAATTCGAAGACTCTTTTCTATGTTAACTAACGGCACGGTATCGGACCTTAATATTGACCTAAAAATTTTAAATTGGACCACGTATTATATTACAGGGTGATAGTGTACCCTACGGCGGAAAATAATTATAGGTCAAATAGGGGGTACACAGCGTGACCCTAAAGTTTACTATGTATGCCTATGCGAAATAAAGTGTTCTGAGAAGCTTAAAATGAAGAAATAAGCGTTCTAAAATGCTTTAAAAATTCAAAGACATCTTTCAATGGTTAACTAACGCAAGGCGCAATATAAGACCTTAATATTGACCCATAATATTTAAATTGGACCACGTATTATATTACAGGGTTATAGTGTACCCTACCACAGGAAATAATTATATGTCTATTAGGGGTACACAGCGTGACCCTAAAGTTTCCTATGTATGCCTATGCAAAATAGAGTGTTCTGAGAAGCTTAAAATGATGAAATAAGCGTTCTAAAATGCTTTAAAAAATCAAAGACATCTTTCAATGGTTAACTAACGCAAGGCGCAATATAAGACCTTAATATTGACCCATAATATTTAAATTGAACCAGGTATTATATTACAGGGTAATAGTGTACCCCACCACAGGAAATAATTATAGGTCAATTAGGGGGTACACAGCGTGACCCTAAAGTTTACTATGTATGCCTATGCGAAATAAAGTGTTCTGAGAAGCTTAAAATGAGGAAATAAGCGTTCTAAAATGCTTTAAAAATTCAAAGACATTTTTCTATGTTAACTAACGGCACGGTATCGGACCTTAATATTGACCTATAAATTTTAAATTGGACCACGTAATATATTACAGGGTAATAGTGTACCTTATTACAGGAAGAAATTATAGGTCATTTAGGGGGTACACAGCGTGACCCTAAATTTTACTATGTATGCCTTTGCGAAATAGAGTGTTCTGAGAAGCTTTAAATGAAGAAATAAGCGTTCTAAAATGCTTTAAAAATTCAAAGACATCTTTCAATGGTTAACTAACGCAAGGCGCAATATCAGACCTTAATATTGACCCATAATATTTAAATTGGCCCAGGTATTATATTACAGGGTAATAGTGTACCCTACCACAAGAAATAATTATAGGTCAATTAGGGGGTACACTATGTATATTTTAAATAGTGCATTAAAACATGGAAATTGGAAGACACTTTTCTATGTTAACTAACGGCACGGTATCGGACCTTAATATTGACCTACAAATTTTAAATTGGACCACGTATAATATTACAGGGTTATAGTGTACCCTACCACAGGATATAATTATATGTCAATTAGGGGGTACACAGCGTGACCCTAAAGTTTCCTATGTATGCGTATGCGAAATAGAGTGTTCTGAGAAGTTTAAAATGATGAAATAAGCGTTCTAAAATACTTTAAAAATTCAAAGACATCTTTCAATGGTTAACTAACGCAAAGCGCGATATCAGACCTTAATATGGAACCATAATATTTAAATTGGACCAGGTATTATATTACAGGGTAATAGTGTACCCTACAACAAGAAATAATTATAGGTCAATTAGGGGGTACACTATGTATATTTTAAATAGTGCATTAAAACAAGGAAATTCGAAGACTCTTTTCTATGTTAACTAACGGCACGGTATCGGACCTTAATATTGACCTAAAATTTTTAAATTGGACCACGTATTATATTACAGGGTGATAGTGTACCCTACCACGGAAAATAATTATAGGTCAAATAGGGGGTACACAGCGTGACTCTAAAGTTTACTATGTATGCCTATGCGAAATAAAGTGTTCTGAAAAGCTTAAAATGAAGAAATAAGCGTTCTAAAATGCTTTAAAAATTCAAAGACATCTTTCAATGGTTAACTAACGCAAGGCGCAATATCAGACCTCAATATTGACCCATAATATTTAAATTGGACCAGGTATTATATTACAGGGTAATAGTGTACCCTACCACAGGAAATAATTATAGGTCAATTAGGGGGTACACAGTGTGACCCTAAAGTTTACTATGTATGCCTATGCGAAATAAAGTGTTCTGAGAAGCTTAAAATGAGGAAATAAGCGTTCTAAAATGCTTTAAAAATTCAAAGACATTTTTCTATGTTAACTAACGGCACGGTATCGTATCTTAATATTGACCTATAATTTTTAAATTGGACCAGGTATTATATTACAGGGTAATAGTGTACCCTACAACAAGAAATAATTATAGGTCAATTAGGGGGTACACTATGTATATTTTAAATAGTGCATTAAAACAAGGAAATTCGAAGACTCTTTTCTATGTTAACTAACGGCACGGTATCGGACCTTAATATTGACCTAAAAATTTTAAATTGGACCACGTATTATATTACAGGGTGATAGTGTACCCTACCACGGAAAATAATTATAGGTCAAATAGGGGGTACACAGCGTGACCCTAAAGTTTACTATGTATGCCTATGCGAAATAAAGTGTTCTGAGAAGCTTAAAATGAAGAAATAAGCGTTCTAAAATGCTTTAAAAATTCAAAGACATCTTTCAATGGTTAACTAACGCAAGGCGCAATATAAGACCTTAATATTGACGCATAATATTTAAATTGGACCACGTATTATATTACAGGGTTATAGTGTACCCTACCACAGGAAATAATTATATGTCTATTAGGGGTACACAGCGTGACCCTAAAGTTTTCTATGTATGCCTATGCGAAATAGAGTGTTCTGAGAAGCTTAAAATGATGAAATAAGCGTTCTAAAATGCTTTAAAAATTCAAAGACATCTTTCAATGGTTAACTAACGCAAACCGCGATATCAGACCTTAATATGGAACCATAATATTTAAATTGGACCAGGTATTATATTACAGGGTAATAGTGTTCCCTTCAACAAGAAATAATTATAGGTCAATTAGGGGGTACACTATGTATATTTTAAATAGTGCATTAAAACAAGGAAATTCGAAGACTCTTTTCTATGTTAACTAACGGCACGGTATCGGACCTTAATATTGACCTAAAAATTTTAAATTGGACCACGTATTATATTACAGGGTGATAGTGTACCCTACGGCGGAAAATAATTATAGGTCAAATAGGGGGTACACAGCGTGACCCTAAAGTTTACTATGTATGCCTATGCGAAATAAAGTGTTCTGAGAAGCTTAAAATGAAGAAATAAGCGTTCTAAAATGCTTTAAAAATTCAAAGACATCTTTCAATGGTTAACTAACGCAAGGCGCAATATAAGACCTTAATATTGTCCCATAATATTTAAATTGGACCACGTATTATATTACAGGGTTATAGTGTACCCTACCACAGGAAATAATTATATGTCTATTAGGGGTACACAGCGTGACCCTAAATTTTACTATGTATGCCTATGCGAAATAGAGTGTTCTGAGAAGCTTAAAATGAAGAAATAAGCGTTCTAAAATGCTTTAAAAATTCAAAGACATCTTTCAATGGTTAACTAACGCAAGGCGCAATATCAGACCTTAATATTGACCCATAATATTTAAATTGGCCCAGGTATTATATTACAGGGTAATAGTGTACCCTACCACAAGAAATAATTATAGGTCAATTAGGGGGTACACTATGTATATTTTAAATAGTGCATTAAAACATGGAAATTGGAAGACACGTTTCTATGTTAACTAACGGCACGGTATCGGACCTTAATATTGACCTACAATTTTTAAATTGGACCATGTATAATATTACAGGGTTATAGTGTACCCTACCACAGGAAATAATTATATGTCAATTAGGGGGTACACAGCGTGACCCTAAAGTTTCCTATGTATGCGTATGCGAAATAGAGTGTTCTGAGAAGTTTAAAATGATGAAATAAGCGTTCTAAAATACTTTAAAAATTCAAAGACATCTTTCAATGGTTAACTAACGCAAAGCGCGATATCAGACCTTAATATGGAACCATAATATTTAAATTGGACCAGGTATTATATTACAGGGTAATAGTGTACCCTACAACAAGAAATAATTATAGGTCAATTAGGGGGTACACTATGTATATTTTAAATAGTGCATTAAAACAAGGAAATTCGAAGACTCTTTTCTATGTTAACTAGCGGCACGGTATCGGACCTTAATATTGACCTAAAATTTTTAAATTGGACCACGTATTATATTACAGGGTGATAGTGTACCCTACCACGGAAAATAATTATAGGTCAAATAGGGGGTACACAGCGTGACCCTAAAGTTTACTATGTATGCCTATGCGAAATAAAGTGTTCTGAGAAGCTTAAAATGAAGAAATAAGCGTTCTAAAATGCTTTAAAAATTCAAAGACATCTTTCAATGGTTAACTAACGCAAGGCGCAATATAAGACCTTAATATTGACGCATAATATTTAAATTGGACCACGTATTATATTACAGGGTTATAGTGTACCCTACCACAGGAAATAATTATATGTCTATTAGGGGTACACAGCGTGACCCTAAAGTTTTCTATGTATGCCTATTCGAAATAGAGTGTTCTGAGAAGCTCAAAATGAAGAAATAAGCGTTCTAAAATGCTTTAAAAATTCAAAGACATCTTTCAATGGTTAACTAACGCAAGGCGCAATATCAGACCTTAATATTGACCCATAATATTTAAATTGGCCCAGGTATTATATTACAGGGTAATAGTGTACCCTACCACAAGACATAATTATAGGTCAATTGGGGGTACACTATGTATATTTTAAATAGTGCATTAAAACATGGAAATTGGAAGACACGTTTCTATGTTAACTAACGGCACGGTATCGGACCTTAATATTGACCTACAATTTTTAAATTGGACCACGTATAATATTACAGGGTTATAGTGTACCCTACCACAGGAAATAATTATATGTCAATTAGGGGGTACACAGCGTGACCCTAAAGTTTCCTATGTATGCCTATGCGAAATAGAGTGTTCTGAGAAGTTTAAAATGATGAAATAAGCGTTCTAAAATACTTTAAAAATTCAAAGACATCTTTCAATGGTTAACTAACGCAAAGCGCGATATCAGACCTTAATATGGAACCATAATATTTAAATTGGACCAGGTATTATATTACAGGGTAATAGTGTACCCTACAACAAGAAATAATTATAGGTCAATTAGGGGGTACACTATGTATATTTTAAATAGTGCATTAAAACAAGGAAATTCGAAGACTCTTTTCTATGTTAACTAACGGCACGGTATCGGACCTTAATATTGACCTAAAATTTTTAAATTGGACCACGTATTATATTACAGGGTGATAGTGTACCCTACCACGGAAAATAATTATAGGTCAAATAGGGGGTACACAGCGTGACTCTAAAGTTTACTATGTATGCCTATGTGAAATAAAGTGTTCTGAAAAGCTTAAAATGAAGAAATAAGCGTTCTAAAATGCTTTAAAAATTCAAAGACATCTTTCAATGGTTAACTAACGCAAGGCGCAATATAAGACCTTAATATTGACGCATAATATTTAAATTGGACCACGTATTATATTACAGGGTTATAGTGTACCCTACCACAGGAAATAATTATATGTCAATTAGGGGGTACACAGCGTGACCCTAAAGTTTCCTATGTATGCGTATGCGAAATAGAGTGTTCTGAGAAGTTTAAAATGATGAAATAAGCGTTCTAAAATACTTTAAAAATTCAAAGACATCTTTCAATGGTTAACTAACGCAAAGCGCGATATCAGACCTTAATATGGAACCATAATATTTAAATTGGACCAGGTATTATATTACAGGGTAATAGTGTACCCTACAACAAGAAATAATTATAGGTCAATTAGGGGGTACACTATGTATATTTTAAATAGTGCATTAAAACAAGGAAATTCGAAGACTCTTTTCTATGTTAACTAGCGGCACGGTATCGGACCTTAATATTGACCTAAAATTTTTAAATTGGACCACGTATTATATTACAGGGTGATAGTGTACCCTACCACGGAAAATAATTATAGGTCAAATAGGGGGTACACAGCGTGACCCTAAAGTTTACTATGTATGCCTATGCGAAATAAAGTGTTCTGAGAAGCTTAAAATGAAGAAATAAGCGTTCTAAAATGCTTTAAAAATTCAAAGACATCTTTCAATGGTTAACTAACGCAAGGCGCAATATAAGACCTTAATATTGACGCATAATATTTAAATTGGACCACGTATTATATTACAGGGTTATAGTGTACCCTACCACAGGAAATAATTATATGTCTATTAGGGGTACACAGCGTGACCCTAAAGTTTTCTATGTATGCCTATGCGAAATAGAGTGTTCTGAGAAGCTTAAAATGATGAAATAAGCGTTCTAAAATGCTTTAAAAATTCAAAGACATCTTTCAATGGTTAACTAACGCAAACCGCGATATCAGACCTTAATATGGAACCATAATATTTAAATTGGACCAGGTATTATATTACAGGGTAATAGTGTTCCCTTCAACAAGAAATAATTATAGGTCAATTAGGGGGTACACTATGTATATTTTAAATAGTGCATTAAAACAAGGAAATTCGAAGACTCTTTTCTATGTTAACTAACGGCACGGTATCGGACCTTAATATTGACCTAAAAATTTTAAATTGGACCACGTATTATATTACAGGGTGATAGTGTACCCTACGGCGGAAAATAATTATAGGTCAAATAGGGGGTACACAGCGTGACCCTAAAGTTTACTATGTATGCCTATGCGAAATAAAGTGTTCTGAGAAGCTTAAAATGAAGAAATAAGCGTTCTAAAATGCTTTAAAAATTCAAAGACATCTTTCAATGGTTAACTAACGCAAGGCGCAATATAAGACCTTAATATTGACCCATAATATTTAAATTGGACCACGTATTATATTACAGGGTTATAGTGTACCCTACCACAGGAAATAATTATATGTCTATTAGGGGTACACAGCGTGACCCTAAATTTTACTATGTGTGCCTATTCGAAATAGAGTGTTCTGAGAAGCTCAAAATGAAGAAATAAGCGTTCTAAAATGCTTTAAAAATTCAAAGACATCTTTCAATGGTTAACTAACGCAAGGCGCAATATCAGACCTTAATATTGACCCATAATATTTAAATTGGCCCAGGTATTATATTACAGGGTAATAGTGTACCCTACCACAAGACATAATTATAGGTCAATTAGGGGGTACACTATGTATATTTTAAATAGTGCATTAAAACATGGAAATTGGAAGACACGTTTCTATGTTAACTAACGGCACGGTATCGGACCTTAATATTGACCTACAATTTTTAAATTGGACCACGTATAATATTACAGGGTTATAGTGTACCCTACCACAGGAAATAATTATATGTCAATTAGGGGGTACACAGCGTGACCCTAAAGTTTCCTATGTATGCCTATGCGAAATAGAGTGTTCTGAGAAGTTTAAAATGATGAAATAAGCGTTCTAAAATACTTTAAAAATTCAAAGACATCTTTCAATGGTTAACTAACGCAAAGCGCGATATCAGACCTTAATATGGAACCATAATATTTAAATTGGACCAGGTATTATATTACAGGGTAATAGTGTACCCTACAACAAGAAATAATTATAGGTCAATTAGGGGGTACACTATGTATATTTTAAATAGTGCATTAAAACAAGGAAATTCGAAGACTCTTTTCTATGTTAACTAACGGCACGGTATCGGACCTTAATATTGACCTAAAATTTTTAAATTGGACCACGTATTATATTACAGGGTGATAGTGTACCCTACCACGGAAAATAATTATAGGTCAAATAGGGGGTACACAGCGTGACTCTAAAGTTTACTATGTATGCCTATGTGAAATAAAGTGTTCTGAAAAGCTTAAAATGAAGAAATAAGCGTTCTAAAATGCTTTAAAAATTCAAAGACATCTTTCAATGGTTAACTAACGCAAGGCGCAATATAAGACCTTAATATTGACGCATAATATTTAAATTGGACCACGTATTATATTACAGGGTTATAGTGTACCCTACCACAGGAAATAATTATATGTCTATGAGGGGTACACAGCGTGACCCTAAAGTTTTCTATGTATGCCTATGCGAAATAGAGTGTTCTGAGAAGCTTAAAATGATGAAATAAGCGTTCTAAAATGCTTTAAAAATTCAAAGACATCTTTCAATGGTTAACTAACGCAAACCGCGATATCAGACCTTAATATGGAACCATAATATTTAAATTGGACCAGGTATTATATTACAGGGTAATAGTGTACCCTTCAACAAGAAATAATTATAGGTCAATTAGGGGGTACACTATGTATATTTTAAATAGTGCATTAAAACAAGGAAATTCGAAGACTCTTTTCTATGTTAACTAACGGCACGGTATCGGACCTTAATATTGACCTAAAAATTTTAAATTGGACCACGTATTATATTACAGGGTGATAGTGTAACCTACCACGGAAAATAATTATAGGTCAAATAGGGAGTACTCAGCGTGACCCTAAAGTTTACTATGTATGCCTATGCGAAATAAAGTGTTCTGAGAAGCTTAAAATGAAGAAATAAGCGTTCTAAAATGCTTTAAAAATTCAAAGACATCTTTCAATGGTTAACTAACGCAAGGCGCAATATCAGACCTCAATATTGACCCATAATATTTAAATTGGACCAGGTATTATATTACAGGGTAATAGTGTACCCTACCACAGGAAATAATTATAGGTCAATTAGGGGGTACACAGTGTGACCCTAAAGTTTACTATGTATGCCTATGCGAAATAAAGTGTTCTGAGAAGCTTAAAATGAGGAAATAAGCGTTCTAAAATGCTTTAAAAATTCAAAGACATTTTTCTATGTTAACTAACGGCACGGTATCGTACCTTAATATTGACCTATAATTTTTAAATTGGACCAGGTATTATATTACAGGGTAATAGTGTACCCTACAACAAGAAATAATTATAGGTCAATTAGGGGGTACACTATGTATATTTTAAATAGTGCATTAAAACAAGGAAATTCGAAGACTCTTTTCTATGTTAACTAACGGCACGGTATCGGACCTTAATATTGACCTAAAAATTTTAAATTGGACCACGTATTATATTACAGGGTGATAGTGTACCCTACCACGGAAAATAATTATAGGTCAAATAGGGGGTACACAGCGTGACCCTAAAGTTTACTATGTATGCCTATGCGAAATAAAGTGTTCTGAGAAGCTTAAAATGAAGAAATAAGCGTTCTAAAATGCTTTAAAAATTCAAAGACATCTTTCAATGGTTAACTAACGCAAGGCGCAATATAAGACCTTAATATTGACGCATAATATTTAAATTGGACCACGTATTATATTACAGGGTTATAGTGTACCCTACCACAGGAAATAGTTATATGTCTATTAGGGGTACACAGCGTGACCCTAAAGTTTTCTATGTATGCCTATGCGAAATAGAGTGTTCTGAGAAGCTTAAAATGATGAAATAAGCGTTCTAAAATGCTTTAAAAATTCAAAGACATCTTTCAATGGTTAACTAACGCAAACCGCGATATCAGACCTTAATATGGAACCATAATATTTAAATTGGACCAGGTATTATATTACAGGGTAATAGTGTTCCCTTCAACAAGAAATAATTATAGGTCAATTAGGGGGTACACTATGTATATTTTAAATAGTGCATTAAAACAAGGAAATTCGAAGACTCTTTTCTATGTTAACTAACGGCACGGTATCGGACCTTAATATTGACCTAAAAATTTTAAATTGGACCACGTATTATATTACAGGGTGATAGTGTACCCTACGGCGGAAAATAATTATAGGTCAAATAGGGGGTACACAGCGTGACCCTAAAGTTTACTATGTATGCCTATGCGAAATAAAGTGTTCTGAGAAGCTTAAAATGAAGAAATAAGCGTTCTAAAATGCTTTAAAAATTCAAAGACATCTTTCAATGGTTAACTAACGCAAGGCGCAATATAAGACCTTAATATTGACCCATAATATTTAAATTGGACCACGTATTATATTACAGGGTTATAGTGTACCCTACCACAGGAAATAATTATATGTCTATTAGGGGTACACAGCGTGACCCTAAATTTTACTATGTGTGCCTATTCGAAATAGAGTGTTCTGAGAAGCTCAAAATGAAGAAATAAGCGTTCTAAAATGCTTTAAAAATTCAAAGACATCTTTCAATGGTTAACTAACGCAAGGCGCAATATCAGACCTTAATATTGACCCATAATATTTAAATTGGCCCAGGTATTATATTACAGGGTAATAGTGTACCCTACCACAAGACATAATTATAGGTCAATTAGGGGGTACACTATGTATATTTTAAATAGTGCATTAAAACATGGAAATTGGAAGACACGTTTCTATGTTAACTAACGGCACGGTATCGGACCTTAATATTGACCTACAATTTTTAAATTGGACCACGTATAATATTACAGGGTTATAGTGTACCCTACCACAGGAAATAATTATATGTCAATTAGGGGGTACACAGCGTGACCCTAAAGTTTCCTATGTATGCCTATGCGAAATAGAGTGTTCTGAGAAGTTTAAAATGATGAAATAAGCGTTCTAAAATACTTTAAAAATTCAAAGACATCTTTCAATGGTTAACTAACGCAAAGCGCGATATCAGACCTTAATATGGAACCATAATATTTAAATTGGACCAGGTATTATATTACAGGGTAATAGTGTACCCTTCAACAAGAAATAATTATAGGTCAATTAGGGGGTACACTATGTATATTTTAAATAGTGCATTAAAACAAGGAAATTCGAAGACTCTTTTCTATGTTAACTAACGGCACGGTATCGGACCTTAATATTGACCTAAAAATTTTAAATTGGACCACGTATTATATTACAGGGTGATAGTGTACCCTACGGCGGAAAATAATTATAGGTCAAATAGGGGGTACACAGCGTGACCCTAAAGTTTACTATGTATGCCTATGCGAAATAAAGTGTTCTGAGAAGCTTAAAATGAAGAAATAAGCGTTCTAAAATGCTTTAAAAATTCAAAGACATCTTTCAATGGTTAACTAACGCAAGGCGCAATATAAGACCTTAATATTGACCCATAATATTTAAATTGGACCACGTATTATATTACAGGGTTATAGTGTACCCTACCACAGGAAATAATTATATGTCTATTAGGGGTACACAGCGTGACCCTAAAGTTTCCTATGTATGCCTATGCAAAATAGAGTGTTCTGAGAAGCTTAAAATGATGAAATAAGCGTTCTAAAATGCTTTAAAAATTCAAAGACATCTTTCAATGGTTAACTAACTTAAACCGCGATATCAGATCTTAATACTGACCCATAATATTTAAATTGGACCAGGTATTATATTACAGGGTAATAGTGTACCTTACAACAGGAAATAATTATAGGTCAATTAGGGGGTACACTATGTATATTTTAAATAGTGCATTAAAACAAGGAAATTCGAAGACTCTTTTCTATGTTAACTAACGGCACGGTATCGGACCTTAATATTGACCTAAAAATTTTAAATTGGACCACGTATTATATTACAGGGTGATAGTGTACCCTACGGCGGAAAATAATTATAGGTCAAATAGGGGGTACACAGCGTGACCCTAAATTTTACTATGTATGCCTATGCGAAATAAAGTGTTCTGAGAAGCTTAAAATGAAGAAATAAGCGTTCTAAAATGCTTTAAAAATTCAAAGACATCTTTCAATGGTTAACTAACGCAAGGCGCAATATCAGACCTTAATATTGACCTATAATTTTTAAATTGGACCACGTAATATATTACAGGGTAATAGTGTACCTTATTACAGGAAGAAATTATAGGTCATTTAGGGGGTACACAGCGTGACCCTAAATTTTACTATGTATGCCTATGCGAAATAGAGTGTTCTGAGAAGCTTATAATGAAGAAATAAGCGTTCTAAAATGCTTTAAAAATTCAAAGACATCTTTCAATGGTTAACTAACGCAAGGCGCATTATCAGACCTTAATATTGACCCATAATATTTAAATTGGCCCAGGTATTATATTACAGGGTGATAGTGTACCCTACCACGGAAAATAATTATAGGTCAAATAGGGGGTACTCAGCGTGACCCTAAAGTTTACTATGTATGCCTATGCGAAATAAAGTGTTCTGAGAAGCTTAAAATGAAGAAATAAGCGTTCTAAAATGCTTTAAAAATTCAAAGACATCTTTCAATGGTTAACTAACGCAAGGCGCAATATCAGACCTCAATATTGACCCATAATATTTTAATTGGACCAGGTATTATATTACAGGGTAATAGTGTACCCTACCACAGGAAATAATTATAGGTCAATTAGGGGGTACACAGTGTGACCCTAAAGTTTACTATGTATGCCTAAGCGAAATAAAGTGTTCTGAGAAGCTTAAAATGAGGAAATAAGCGTTCTAAAATGCTTTAAAAATTCAAAGACATTTTTCTATGTTAACTAACGGCACGGTATCGTACCTTAATATTGACCTATAATTTTTAAATTGGACCACGTATTATATTACAGGGTAATAGTGTAACCTATTACAGGAAATAATTATAGGTCATTTAGGGGGTACACAGCGTGACCCTAAATTTTACTATGTATGCCTAAGCGAAATAGAGTGTTCTGAGAAGCTTAAAATGAAGAAATAAGCGTTCTAAAATGCTTTAAAAATTCAAAGACATCTTTCAATGGTTAACTAACGCAAGGCGCAATATCAGACCTTAATATTGACCCATAATATTTAAATTGGACCAGGTGTTATATTACAGGGTAATAGTGTACCCTACAACAAGAAATAATTATAGGTCAATTAGGGGGTACACTATGTATATTTTAAATAGTGCATTAAAACAAGGAAATTCGAAGACTCTTTTCTATGTTAACTAACGGCACGGTATCGGACCTTAATATTGACCTAAAATTTTTAAATTGGACCACGTATTATATTACAGGGTGATAGTGTACCCTACCACGGAAAATAATTATAGGTCAAATAGGGGGTACACAGCGTGACCCTAAAGTTTACTATGTATGCCTATGCGAAATAAAGTGTTCTGAAAAGCTTAAAATGAAGAAATAAGCGTTCTAAAATGCTTTAAAAATTCAAAGACATCTTTCAATGGTTAACTAACGCAAGGCGCAATATAAGACCTTAATATTGACGCATAATATTTAAATTGGACCACGTATTATATTACAGGGTTATAGTGTACCCTACCACAGGAAATAATTATATGTCTATTAGGGGTACACAGCGTGACCCTAAAGTTTTCTATGTATGCCTATGCGAAATAGAGTGTTCTGAGAAGCTTAAAATGATGAAATAAGCGTTCTAAAATGCTTTAAAAATTCAAAGACATCTTTCAATGGTTAACTAACGCAAACCGCGATATCAGACCTTAATATGGAACCATAATATTTAAATTGGACCAGGTATTGTATTACAGGGTAATAGTGTACCCTTCAACAAGAAATAATTATAGGTCAATTAGGGGGTACACTATGTATATTTTAAATAGTGCATTAAAACAACGAAATTCGAAGACTCTTTTCTATGTTAACTAACGGCACGGTATCGGACCTTAATATTGACCTAAAAATTTTAAATTGGACCACGTATTATATTACAGGGTGATAGTGTACCCTACGGCGGAAAATAATTATAGGTCAAATAGGGGGTACACAGCGTGACCCTAAAGTTTACTATGTATGCCTATGCGAAATAAAGTGTTCTGAGAAGCTTAAAATGAAGAAATAAGCGTTCTAAAATGCTTTAAAAATTCAAAGACATCTTTCAATGGTTAACTAACGCAAGGCGCAATATAAGACCTTAATATTGACCCATAATATTTAAATTGGACCACGTATTATATTACAGGGTTATAGTGTACCCTACCACAGGAAATAATTATATGTCTATTAGGGGTACACAGCGTGACCCTAAAGTTTCCTATGTATGCCTATGCAAAATAGAGTGTTCTGAGAAACTTAAAATGATGAAATAAGCGTTCTAAAATGCTTTAAAAGTTCAAAGACATCTTTCAATGGTTAACTAACTTAAACCGCGATATAAGACCTTAATATTGACCCATAATATTTAAATTGGACCAGGTATTATATTACAGGGTAATAGTGTACCTTACAACAGGAAATAATTATAGGTCAATTAGGGGGTACACTATGTATATTTTAAATAGTGCATTAAAACAAGGAAATTCGAAGACTCTTTTCTATGTTAACTAACGCCACGGTATCGGACCTTAATATTGACCTAAAAATTTTAAATTGGACCACGTATTATATTACAGGGTGATAGTGTACCCTACGGCGGAAAATAATTATAGGTCAAATAGGGGGTACACAGCGTGACCCTAAAGTTTACTAAGTATGCCTATGCGAAAAAAGGTATTCTGAGAAGCTTAAAATGAGGAAATAAGCGTTCTAAAATGCTTTAAAAATTTAAAGACATTTTTCTTTGTTAACTAACGGCACGGTATCGGACCTTAATATTGACCTATAATTTTTAAATTGGACCACGTAATATATTACAGGGTAATAGTGTACCTTATTACAGGAAGAAATTATAGGTCATTTAGGGGGTACACAGCGTGACCCTAAATTTTACTATGTATGCCTATGCGAAATAGAGTGTTCTGAGAAGCTTATAATGAAGAAATAAGCGTTCTAAAATGCTTTAAAAATTCAAAGACATCTTTCAATGGTTAACTAACGCAATGCGCATTATCAGACCTTAATATTGACCCATAATATTTAAATTGGCCCAGGTATTATATTACAGGGTGATAGTGTACCCTACCACGGAAAATAATTATAGGTCAAATAGGGGGTACTCAGCGTGACCCTAAAGTTTACTATGTATGCCTATGCGAAATAAAGTGTTCTGAGAAGCTTAAAATGAAGAAATAAGCGTTCTAAAATGCTTTAAAAATTCAAAGACATCTTTCAATGGTTAACTAACGCAAGGCGCAATATCAGACCTCAATATTGACCCATAATATTTTAATTGGACCAGGTATTATATTACAGGGTAATAGTGTACCCTACCACAGGAAATAATTATAGGTCAATTAGGGGGTACACAGTGTGACCCTAAAGTTTACTATGTATGCCTATGCGAAATAAAGTGTTCTGAGAAGCTTAAAATGAGGAAATAAGCGTTCTAAAATGCTTTAAAAATTCAAAGACATTTTTCTATGATAACTAACGGCACGGTATCGTACCTTAATATTGACCTATAATTTTTAAATTGGACCACGTATTATATTACAGGGTAATAGTGTACCCTATTACAGGAAATAATTATAGGTCATTTAGGGGGTACACAGCGTGACCCTAAATTTTACTATGTATGCCTAAGCGAAATAGAGTGTTCTGAGAAGCTTAAAATGAAGAAATAAGCGTTCTAAAATGCTTTAAAAATTCAAAGACATCTTTCAATGGTTAACTAACTTAAACCGCGATATCAGACCTTAATATTGACCCATAATATTTAAATTGGACCAGGTATTATATTACAGGGTAATAGTGTACCTTACAACAGGAAATAATTATAGGTCAATTAGGGGATACACTATGTATATTTTAAATAGTGCATTAAAACAAGGAAATTCGAAAACTCTTTTCTATGTTAACTAACGGCACGGTATCGGACCTTAATATTGACCTAAAAATTTTAAATTGGACCACGTATTATATTACAGGGTGATAGTGTACCCTACGGCGGAAAATAATTATAGGTCAAATAGGGGGTACACAGCGTGACCCTAAAGTTTACTAAGTATGCCTATGCGAAATAAAGTATTCTGAGAAGCTTAAAATGAGGAAATAAGCGTTCTAAAATGCTTTAAAAATTTAAAGACATTTTTCTTTGTTAACTAACGGCACGGTATCGGACCTTAATATTGACCTATAATTTTTAAATTGGACCACGTAATATATTACAGGGTAATAGTGTACCTTATTACAGGAAGAAATTATAGGTCATTTAGGGGGTACACAGCGTGACCCTAAATTTTACTATGTATGCCTATGCGAAATAGAGTGTTCTGAGAAGCTTATAATGAAGAAATAAGCGTTCTAAAATGCTTTAAAAATTCAAAGACATCTTTCAATGGTTAACTAACGCAATGCGCATTATCAGACCTTAATATTGACCCATAATATTTAAATTGGCCCAGGTATTATATTACAGGGTGATAGTGTACCCTACCACGGAAAATAATTATAGGTCAAATAGGGGGTACTCAGCGTGACCCTAAAGTTTACTATGTATGCCTATGCGAAATAAAGTGTTCTGAGAAGCTTAAAATGAAGAAATAAGCGTTCTAAAATGCTTTAAAAATTCAAAGACATCTTTCAATGGTTAACTAACGCAAGGCGCAATATCAGACCTCAATATTGACCCATAATATTTTAATTGGACCAGGTATTATATTACAGGGTAATAGTGTACCCTACCACAGGAAATAATTATAGGTCAATTAGGGGGTACACAGTGTGACCCTAAAGTTTACTATGTATGCCTATGCGAAATAAAGTGTTCTGAGAAGCTTAAAATGAGGAAATAAGCGTTCTAAAATGCTTTAAAAATTCAAAGACATTTTTCTATGTTAACTAACGGCACGGTATCGTACCTTAATATTGACCTATAATTTTTAAATTGGACCACGTATTATATTACAGGGTAATAGTGTACCCTATTACAGGAAATAATTATAGGTCATTTAGGGGGTACACAGCGTGACCCTAAATTTTACTATGTATGCCTAAGCGAAATAGAGTGTTCTGAGAAGCTTAAAATGAAGAAATAAGCGTTCTAAAATGCTTTAAAAATTCAAAGACATCTTTCAATGGTTAACTAACGCAAGGCGCAATATCAGACCTTAATATTGACCCATAATATTTAAATTGGACCAGGTATTATATTACAGGGTATTAGTGTACCCTACAACAAGAAATAATTATAGGTCAATTAGGGGGTACACTATGTATATTTTAAATAGTGCATTAAAACAAGGAAATTCGAAGACTCTTTTCTATGTTAACTAACGGCACGGTATCGGACCTTAATATTGACCTAAAATTTTTAAATTGTACCACGTATTATATTACAGGGTGATAGTGTACCCTACCACGGAAAATAATTATAGGTCAAATAGAGGGTACACAGCGTGACCCTAAAGTTTACTATGTATGCCTATGCGAAATAAAGTGTTCTGAGAAGCTTAAAATGAAGAAATAAGCGTTCTAAAATGCTTTAAAAATTCAAAGACATCTTTCAATGGTTAACTAACGCAAGGCGCAATATAAGACCTTAATATTGACCCATAATATTTAAATTGGACCACGTATTATATTACAGGGTTATAGTGTACCCTACCACAGGAAATAATTATATGTCTATTAGGGGTACACAGCGTGACCCTAAAGTTTCCTATGTATGCCTATGCGAAATAGAGTGTTCTGAGAAGCTTAAAATGATGAAATAAGCGTTCTAAAATGCTTTAAAAATTCAAAGACATCTTTCAATGGTTAACTAACGCAAACCGCGATATCAGACCTTAATATGGAACCATAATATTTAAATTGGACCAGGTATTATATTACAGGGTAATAGTGTACCCTACAACAAGAAATAATTATAGGTCAATTAGGGAGTACACTATGTATATTTTAAATAGTGCATTAAAACAAGGAAATTCGAAGACTCTTTTCTATGTTAACTAACGGCACGGTATCGGACCTTAATATTGACCTAAAATTTTTAAATTGGACCACGTATTATATTACAGGGTGATAGTGTACCCTACCACGGAAAATAATTATAGGTCAAATAGGGGGTACACAGCGTGACCCTAAAGTTTACTATGTATGCCTATGCGAAATAAAGTGTTCTGAGAAGCTTAAAATGAAGAAATAAGCGTTCTAAAATGCTTTAAAAATTCAAAGACATCTTTCAATGGTTAACTAACGCAAAGCGCAATATAAGACCTTAATATTGACCCATAATATTTAAATTGGACCACGTATTATATTACAGGGTTATAGTGTACCCTACCACAGGAAATAATTATATGTCTATTAGGGGTACACAGCGTGACCCTAAATTTTACTATGTATGCCTATGCGAAATAGAGTGTTCTGAGAAGCTTAAAATGAAGAAATAAGCGTTCTAAAATGCTTTAAAAATTCAAAGACATCTTTCAATGGTTAACTAACGCAAGGCGTAATATCAGACCTTAATATTGACCCATAATATTTAAATTGGCCCAGGTATTATATTACAGGGTAATAGTGTACCCTACCACAAGAAATAATTATAGGTCAATTAGGGGGTACACTATGTATATTTTAAATAGTGCATTAAAACATGGAAATTGGAAGACACTTTTCTATGTTAACTAACGGCACGGTATCGGACCTTAATATTGACCTACAATTTTTAAATTGGACCACGTATAATATTACAGGGTTATAGTGTACCCTACCACAGGAAATAATTATATGTCAATTAGGGGGTACACAGCGTGACCCTAAAGTTTCCTATGTATGCCTATGCGAAATAGAGTGTTCTGAGAAGTTTAAAATGATGAAATAAGCGTTCTAAAATACTTTAAAAATTCAAAGACATCTTTCAATGGTTAACTAACGCAAAGCGCGATATCAGACCTTAATATGGAACCATAATATTTAAATTGGACCAGGTATTATATTACAGGGTAATAGTGTGCCCTACAACAAGAAATAATTATAGGTCAATTAGGGGGTACACTATGTATATTTTAAATAGTGCATTAAAACAAGGAAATTCGAAGACTCTTTTCTATGTTAACTAACGGCACGGTATCGGACCTTAATATTGACCTAAAATTTTTAAATTGGACCACGTATTATATTACAGGGTGATAGTGTACCCTACCACGGAAAATAAGTATAGGTCAAATAGGGGGTACACAGCGTGACCCTAAAGTTTACTATGTATGCCTATGCGAAATAAAGTGTTCTGAGAAGCTTAAAATGAAGAAATAAGCGTTCTAAAATGCTTTAAAAATTCAAAGACATCTTTCAATGGTTAACTAACGCAAGGCGCAATATAAGACCTTAATATTGACCCATAATATTTAAATTGTACCACGTATTATATTACAGGGTTATAGTGTACCCTACCACAGGAAATAATTATATGTCTATTAGGGGTACACAGCGTGACCCTAAAGTTTCCTATGTATGCCTATGCGAAATAGAGTGTTCTGGGAAGCTTAAAATGATGAAATAAGCGTTCTAAAATGCTTTAAAAATTCAAAGACATCTTTCAATGGTTAACTAACGCAAACCGCGATATCAGACCTTAATATGGAACCATAATGTTTAAATTGGACCAGGTATTATATTACAGGGTAATAGTGTACCCTTCAACAAGAAATAATTATAGGTCAATTAGGGGGTACACTATGTATATTTTAAATAGTGCATTAAAACAAGGAAATTCGAAGACTCTTTTCTATGTTAACTAACGGCACGGTATCGGACCTTAATATTGACCTAAAAATTTTAAATTGGACCACGTATTATATTACAGGGTGATAGTGTACCCTACGGCGGAAAATAATTATAGGTCAAATAGGGGGTACACAGCGTGACCCTAAAGTTTATTATGTATGCCTATGCGAAATAAAGTGTTCTGAGAAGCTTAAAATGAAGAAATAAGCGTTCTAAAATGCTTTAAAAATTCAAAGACCTCTTTCAATGGTTAACTAACGCAAGGCGCAATATAAGACCTTAATATTGACCCATAATATTTCAATTGGACCACGTATTATATTACAGGGTTATAGTGTACCCTACCACAGGAAATAATTATATGTCTATTAGGGGTACACAGCGTGACCCTAAAGTTTCCTATGTATGCCTATGTGAAATAGAGTGTTCTGAGAAGCTTAAAATGATGAAATAAGCGTTCTAAAATGCTTTAAAAATTCAAAGACATCTTTCAATGGTTAACTAACGCAAACCGCGATATCAGACCCTAATATGGAACCATAATATTTAAATTGGATAAGGTATTATATTACAGGGTAATAGTGTACCCTACAACAAGAAATAATTATAGGTCAATTAGGGGGTACACTATGTATATTTTAAATAGTGCATTAAAACAAGGAAATTCGAAGACTCTTTTCTATGTTAACTAACGGCACGGTATCGGACCTTAATATTGACCTAAAAATTTTAAATTGGACCACGTATTATATTACAGGGTGATAGTGTACCCTACGGCGGAAAATAATTATAGGTCAAATAGGGGGTACACAGCGTGACCCTAAAGTTTACTATGTATGCCTATGCGAAATAAAGTGTTCATAGAAGCTTAAAATGAAGAAATAAGCGTTCTAAAATGCTTTAAAAATTCAAAGACATCTTTCAATGGTTAACTAACGCAAGGCGCAATATCAGACCTTAATATTGACCCATAATATATAAATTGGACCAGGTATTATATTACAGGGTAATAGTGTACCCTACCACAGGAAATAATTATAGGTCAATTAGGGGGTACACAGCGTGACCCTAAAGTTTACTAAGTATGCCTATGCGAAATAAAGTATTCTGAGAAGCTTAAAATGAGGAAATAAGCGTTCTAAAATGCTTTAAAAATTTAAAGACATTTTTCTTTGTTAACTAACGGCACGGTCAATTAGGGGGTACACTATGTATATTTTAAATAGTGCATTAAAACAAGGAAATTCGAAGACTCTTTTCTATGTTAACTAACGGCACGGTATCGGACCTTAATATTGACCTAAAATTTTTAAATTGGACCACGTATTATATTACAGGGTGATAGTGTACCCTACCACGGAAAATAATTATAGGTCAAATAGGGGGTACACAGCGTGACCCTAAAGTTTACTATGTATGCCTATGCGAAATAAAGTGTTCTGAGAAGCTTAAAATGAAGAAATAAGCGTTCTAAAATGCGTTAAAAATTCAAAGACATCTTTCAATGGTTAACTAACGCAAAGCGCAATATAAGACCTTAATATTGACCCATAATATTTAAATTGGACCACGTATTATATTACAGGGTTATAGTGTACCCTGCCACAGGAAATAATTATATGTCTATTAGGGGTACACAGCGTGACCCTAAATTTTACTATGTATGCCTATGCGAAATAGAGTGTTCTGAGAAGCTTAAAATGAAGAAATAAGCGTTCTAAAATGCTTTAAAAATTCAAAGACATCTTTCAATGGTTAACTAACGCAAGGCGTAATATCAGACCTTAATATTGACCCATAATATTTAAATTGGCCCAGGTATTATATTACAGGGTAATAGTGTACCCTACCACAAGAAATAATTATAGGTCAATTAGGGGGTACACTATGTATATTTTAAATAGTGCATTAAAACATGGAAATTGGAAGACACTTTTCTATGTTAACTAACGGCACGGTATCGGACCTTAATATTGACCTACAATTTTTAAATTGGACCACGTATAATATTACAGGGTTATAGTGTACCCTACCACAGGAAATAATTATATGTCAATTAGGGGGTACACAGCGTGACCCTAAAGTTTCCTATGTATGCCTATGCGAAATAGAGTGTTCTGAGAAGTTTAAAATGATGAAATAAGCGTTCTAAAATACTTTAAAAATTCAAAGACATCTTTCAATGGTTAACTAACGCAAAGCGCGATATCAGACCTCAATATTGACCCATAATATTTTAATTGGACCAGGTATTATATTACAGGGTAATAGTGTACCCTACCACAGGAAATAATTATAGGTCAATTAGGGGGTACACAGTGTGTCCCTAAAGTTTACTATGTATGCCTATGCGAAATAAAGTGTTCTGAGAAGCTTAAAATGAGGAAATAAGCGTTCTAAAATGCTTTAAAAATTCAAAGACATTTTTCTATGTTAACTAACGGCACGGTATCGTACCTTAATATTGACCTATAATTTTTAAATTGGACCACGTATTATATTACAGGGTAATAGTGTACCCTATTACAGGAAATAATTATAGGTCATTTAGGGGGTACACAGCGTGACCCTAAATTTTACTATGTATGCCTAAGCGAAATAGAGTGTTCTGAGAAGCTTAAAATGAAGAAATAAGCGTTCTAAAATGCTTTAAAAATTCAAAGACATCTTTCAATGGTTAACTAACGCAAGGCGCAATATCAGACCTTAATATTGACCCATAATATTTAAATTGGACCAGGTATTATATTACAGGGTAATAGTGTACCCTACAACAAGAAATAATTATAGGTCAATTAGGGGGTACACTATGTATATTTTAAATAGTGCATTAAAACAAGGAAATTCGAAGACTCTTTTCTATGTTAACTAACGGCACGGTATCGGACCTTAATATTGACCTAAAAATTTTAAATTGGACCACGTATTATATTACAGGGTGATAGTGTACCCTACCACAGGAAATAATTATAGGTCAATTAGGAGGTACACAGCGTGACCCTAAAGTTTACTATGTATGCCTATGCGAAATAAAGTGTTCTGAGAAGCTTAAAATGAGGAAATAA
Source organism: Parasteatoda tepidariorum (assembly GCF_982258835.1). Lineage (NCBI taxonomy): Eukaryota > Metazoa > Arthropoda > Arachnida > Araneae > Theridiidae > Parasteatoda > Parasteatoda tepidariorum. The sequence goes on from NC_141759.1 coordinate 114,465,194, forward strand.
GCGTTCTAAAATGCTTTAAAAATTCAAAGACATCTTTCAATGGTTAACTAACGCAAACCGCGATATCAGACCTTAATATGGAACCATAATATTTAAATTGGACCAGGTATTATATTACAGGGTAATAGTGTACCCTACAACATGAAATAATTATAGGTCAATTAGGGGGTACACTATGTATATTTTAAATAGTGCATTAAAACAAGGAAATTCGAAGACTCTTTTCTATGTTAACTAACGGCACGGTATCGGACCTTAATATTGACCTAAAAATTTTAAATTGGACCACGTATTATATTACAGGGTGATGGTGTAACCTACCACGGAAAATAATTATAGGTCAAATAGGGAGTACTCAGCGTGACCCTAAAGTTTACTATGTATGCCTATGCGAAATAAAGTGTTCTGAGAAGCTTAAAATGAAGAAATAAGCGTTCTAAAATGCTTTAAAAATTCAAAGACATCTTTCAATGGTTAACTAACGCAAGGCGCAATATCAGACCTCAATATTGACCCATAATATTTAAATTGGACCAGGTATTATATTACAGGGTAATAGTGTACCCTACCACAGGAAATAATTATAGGTCAATTAGGGGGTACACAGTGTGACCCTAAAGTTTACTATGTATGCCTATGCGAAATAAAGTGTTCTGAGAAGCTTAAAATGAGGAAATAAGTGTTCTAAAATGCTTTAAAAATTCAAAGACATTTTTCTATGTTAACTAACGGCACGGTATCGTACCTTAATATTGACCTATAATTTTTAAATTGGACCAGGTATTATATTACAGGGTAATAGTGTACCCTACAACAAGAAATAATTATAGGTCAATTAGGGGGTACACTATGTATATTTTAAATAGTGCATTAAAACAAGGAAATTCGAAGACTCTTTTCTATGTTAACTAACGGCACGGTATCGGACCTTAATATTGACCTAAAAATTTTAAATTGGACCACGTATTATATTACAGGGTGATAGTGTACCCTACGGCGGAAAATAATTATAGGTCAAATAGGGGGTACACAGCGTGACCCTAAAGTTTACTATGTATGCCTATGCGAAATAAAGTGTTCTGAGAAGCTTAAAATGAAGAAATAAGCGTTCTAAAATGCTTTAAAAATTCAAAGACATCTTTCAATGGTTAACTAACGCAAGGCGCAATATAAGACCTTAATATTGACCCATAATATTTAAATTGGACCACGTATTATATTACAGGGTTATAGTGTACCCTACCACAGGAAATAATTATATGTCTATTAGGGGTACACAGCGTGACCCTAAAGTTTCCTATGTATGCCTATGCGAAATAGAGTGTTCTGAGAAGCTTAAAATGATGAAATAAGCGTTCTAAAATGCTTTAAAAATTCAAAGACATCTTTCAATGGTTAACTAACGCAAACCGCGATATCAGACCTTAATATGGAACCATAATATTTAAATTGGACCAGGTATTATATTACAGGGTAATAGTGTACCCTACAACATGAAATAATTATAGGTCAATTAGGGTGTACACTATGTATATTTTAAATAGTGCATTAAAACAAGGAAATTCGAAGACTCTTTTCTATGTTAACTAACGGCACGGTATCGGACCTTAATATTGACCTAAAAATTTTAAATTGGACCACGTATTATATTACAGGGTGATAGTGTAACCTACGGCGGAAAATAATTATAGGTCAAATAGGGGGTACACAGTGTGACCCTAAAGTTTACTATGTATGCCTATGCGAAATAAAGTGTTCTGAGAAGCTTAAAATGAGGAAATAAGCGTTCTAAAATGCTTTAAAAATTCAAAGACATTTTTCTATGTTAACTAACGGCACGGTATCGTACCTTAATATTGACCTATAATTTTTAAATTGGACCACGTATTATATTACAGGGTAATAGTGTACCCTATTACAGGAAATAATTATAGGTCATTTAGGGGGTACACAGCGTGACCCTAAATTTTACTATGTATGCCTAAGCGAAATAGAGTGTTCTGAGAAGCTTAAAATGAAGAAATAAGCGTTCTAAAATGCTTTAAAAATTCAAAGACATCTTTCAATGGTTAACTAACGCAAGGCGCAATATCAGACCTTAATAATGACCCATAATATTTAAATTGGACCAGGTATTATATTACAGGGTAATAGTGTACCTTACAACAGGAAATAATTATAGGTCAAGTAGGGGGTAAACTATGTATATTTTAAATAGTGCATTAAAACAAGGAAATTCGAAGACTCTTTTCTATGTTAACTAACGGCACGGTATCGGACCTTAATATTGACCTAAAAATTTTAAATTGGACCACGTATTATATTACAGGGTGATAGTGTACCCTACGGCGGAAAATAATTATAGGTCAAATAGGGGGTACACAGCGTGACCCTAAAGTTTACTATGTATGCCTATGCGAAATAAAGTGTTCTGAGAAGCTTAAAATGAAGAAATAAGCGTTCTAAAATGCTTTAAAAATTCAAAGACATCTTTCAATGGTTAACTAACGCAAGGCGCAATATAAGACCTTAATATTGACCCATAATATTTAAATTGGACCACGTATTATATTACAGGGTTATAGTGTACCCTACCACAGGAAATAATTATATGTCTATTAGGGGTACACAGCGTGACCCTAAAGTTTCCTATGTATGCCTATGCGAAATAGAGTGTTCTGAGAAGCTTAAAATGATGAAATAAGCGTTCTAAAATGCTTTAAAAATTCAAAGACATCTTTCAATGGTTAACTAACGCAAACCGCGATATCAGACCTTAATATGGAACCATAATATTTAAATTGGACCAGGTATTATATTACAGGGTAATAGTGTACCCTACAACATGAAATAATTATAGGTCAATTAGGGGGTACACTATGTATATTTTAAATAGTGCATTAAAACAAGGAAATTCGAAGACTCTTTTCTATGTTAAGTAACGGCACGGTATCGGACCTTAATATTGACCTAAAAATTTTAAATTGGACCACGTATTATATTACAGGGTGATAGTGTAACCTACCACGGAAAATAATTATAGGTCAAATAGGGAGTACTCAGCGTGACCCTAAAGTTTACTATGTATGCCTATGCGAAATAAAGTGTTCTGAGAAGCTTAAAATGAGGAAATAAGCGTTCTAAAATGCTTTAAAAATTCAAAGACATCTTTCAATGGTTAACTAACGCAAACCGCAATATCAGACCTTAATATGGAACCATAATATTTAAATTGGACCAGGTATTATATTACAGGGTAATAGTGTACCCTACAACATGAAATAATTATAGGTCAATTAGGGGGTACACTATGTATATTTTAAATAGTGCATTAAAACAAGGAAATTCGAAGACTCTTTTCTATGTTAACTAACGGCACGGTATCGGACCTTAATATTGACCTAAAAATTTTAAATTGGACCACGTATTATATTACAGGGTGATAGTGTAACCTACCACGGAAAATAATTATAGGTCAAATAGGGAGTACTCAGCGTGACCCTAAAGTTTACTATGTATGCCTATGCGAAATAAAGTGTTCTGAGAAGCTTAAAATGAAGAAATAAGCGTTCTAAAATGCTTTAAAAATTCAAAGACATCTTTCAATGGTTAACTAACGCAAGGCGCAATATCAGACCTCAATATTGACCCATAATATTTAAATTGGACCAGGTATTATATTACAGGGTAATAGTGTACCCTACCACAGGAAATAATTATAGGTCAATTAGGGGGTACACAGTGTGACCCTAAAGTTTACTATGTATGCCTATGCGAAATAAAGTGTTCTGAGAAGCTTAAAATGAGGAAATAAGCGTTCTAAAATGCTTTAAAAATTCAAAGACATTTTTCTATGTTAACTAACGGCACGGTATCGTACCTTAATATTGACCTATAATTTTTAAATTGGACCAGGTATTATATTA